>NC_091955.1:229475-576975 GCF_031021105.1 Erythrolamprus reginae | reverse complement strand
TATCCAACATCTGCTTAAAAACTGTTGGATCATTTACAACTTCTGGAGGAAAGCTGTTCCATGGATCAATTGTTATTTAATTAAGTTAATTTGTATTTAATACAAATACATGAAACCATCCTTTGGACACACAGTTCTACAGCATAGTCACCCAGACAAACCAGAAATAGCAGAGATTAATCAGAGAGAGGAGGAGAGGGGGCTTCTGGCTCCCTCTTGTGGCTAACTGCAAAACTAGCTCTTAAAGCTATAGTGTTGTAATTCATTTAAACATACATTGATAGTTTGTTTATACATTGCCAAACCCAACCAGTTATGTACATAGTACTAACAGACCCTGCGAAGTTGGTAGTTGGAGATTGGTCAGTGTGATGGACTTGAGGTTGTGGGGACAAGGGCTTGAATTTTCAACTGGGTGGAGAAACCTCTGGGATTTCAGATGGCTTTGCTAATAAACTGGAACTTTGAGGAACACTTTGCCTCGGACTCTGATTTAGTTTTGGATGCTGTTTGGACAGAGAGGGGCGACAAATGAATAATTGGGAAGAAAGCTTGACTTAATGGCTTGGAAGGCAGGCAGTTGTCTGAGCTGCTTTCCCCATAAGATTAAGCCGTGGCATCTGCAGTTGATCAAGACCAAAGGGCCCCTTCCATCTCCTTTGCCCTGGCCTAGAAAATGTCTCAGATGTTAAAAGCTGCAACTCAAAGGGGCCATAAAGACAGATAATAGTTTGTGTATCCTACGGAGTTCATTTAGTGTCATTCTTCCATGCTCAAAAAAATTATTAACATTAATTTCAGCTGGCAATATGGCCTTTAAAATGGCCCTTAATCTATAATAGCCCTCTCCTGAAACGTTAAGGGAATAAGAGAGATATTAGATTTAAGGAGAAAAATCTGGGGCCTGTGTGGAGAACGTTTATAATGTTTGATGTCTCATAACTCCAGACAGTTTCTAACAATGGATGGCACCTCCCCAGGGAACGGGCCAATTTACGTACAGTACATGGGCTATTTCGGAGGGTTTTAAACTTTTCTTTGATCTGAGCTATAGAAGGTGATTTTGTTACAGGGAATGCTTGCTAAATGCAATTACCAAGATAGTTACCAGTATAATTACACACAGCAACATGCATAGTCCAACTTTCAGATGTTGCAAAAGTATGTAATGTGAACGGACAAGGAAGGACAAATGCCCCTCACACTCCTTTTCCACCGAGTCAGGGAATGAAAACGTACCCTTTGCTGTCCATCAATAGCTCGCCTAATTCTACCTCGTTCAGGGATGAGATGGTAGCAGTGGTCCAGTATTTGAGGGGCTGCCAGAAAGAAGAGGGGGGGTCAACTTTCTTTTCCAAAGTGGAGGCAGGAGAAGAAGCAGTGGATGGAAACTAACCCATGAGAGAAGCGACCTAGAACCAAGGAGAAATTTCTGACAGGACAACTGATCCGTGGAACAGCTGACCCTCAGGAGCTGTGGATGCTTCATCACTGGCTGTTTTCTAAGAAAAGATTGTATGGCCACCAGTGTGAAATGGGTCTTGTTGTGACCTGTGCACATCCTGCACAATTATTGATGGACCTAGAGGACTCAGAGACAGTGGAGGCGTGGCACAGGCATCCTGTGCTCCTGGCACCCAAGACTGACAGTGAAGGGGACATGGTGTCTGAGACTGAAGAGCAACCAGGGCCTTTTGCACCTCCTGAGGTGAGGAACCTCTTCTAGATGCCTGGGTGCGCAGGGCCTCTAGGAGGCAAGAGTGGTTACTCAGGAAGAGAATTACTCGTGAGTAGCACTGCTGATTACTGGACCACATCCTCAAGCTATTTAAGGCAGAGTCACACATCACTTCGGCACAGAGAACAACATGATTCATCCTAGAAATCTTGTTTCTGTTCCTGTATTTCAGTTTGTGTTTAAAAGCACCACATTCTTGGCTTTCTTGATGAGCTCCAGGCTTCCAGCCAAATTCTGTAAGTCAACGCTAAGACACCTACTACCATCTAGTAATTATTTTCTGTATTTATCTATTACTGGGACTCTGGCCAGCTGCTAAAGACTTTATAATCAGTGTGGTGAAACCTTTGCTAGTATTTAACTTCTTTATGAAAAGACTCAAACTGCACAAGACTTTTGTACCTAGTGAAACCTTTATTAGTTAATCCAGTGGTGTGCATCTGATTTCTGGGGGGCTCAGCGCTGGGACAGAACAGGTCTCCTACTTGAGCAGGGCGTTGGACTAGAAGACCTCCCAGATCCCTTCCAACTCTATCATTCTGTTACTCAGCCACACTAAAATTATCTGCTTGCAAAGAACTCAACAGAGGGTCTCAGTTACCTTGTTACGCTGCAGAGTTTAGTTTCTCTTCCACCCATGTTCAATTAGCAGACAATAACTGGAGCAGAGACAAAAGCTCCAAGATGTCTTCCAGTCGCCTTCAGAATGAACCGTGGAGAGGATGACAATAGTTGGCACCAACAGAAACCACGGCTAGCCTTCAAGGCCAGGATTTGACAATGATGGCTCCTATGATCATGTAGCAAGCTTGTAATGTGAGGTTTTTCTGAGCCTTTTTGTGGTAGTGTTGGAGAGCCTTAAAATCCTGTTTTTCTTTCTGGCGATGCCAAGAAGTGAAGCATTGAAAGATTGTAGCATGTTGTCTTCCATAGCTTTTCCTTCCTATTTCAATCTCTTTTTCAAAGAACTTAGAGAAAAGACTTAAGATAAATAGAGCCAGTCGGGAAGGGAGGAAAAGGGGGGTGGTATCAGTGTCCTGCTGACTTTTTAAAGCATTTTATATCCTTTTATTGTGCACAAGATTTATATCATCCCAAGTGAAACCAGATTACACCTCACATCCCTTGCAGGGTTCCAAATATGCACAGAAACAGCTCTTCCTTCCCCAGAGGCAGAGGTGAGAAATGACCAGTGGTCGTATTGTCTGAGGTTTAGTGGTGTGGAAGACACACTTGCTCATTCTACTTTTATGGGGAGGTAATCTTGCTAATGTCAGAGTTAGGACGCTACAGAAACAGGCCCTTCATTCTTCAAGCAGAGGCCGCCCCCTGTCTCGGCTCTTCCGAGGGTCTGTTGCAGAAGGGAGATGAAAGACTTGGTGCCTTTAGAGCTAAGCCACGCTTTCATCAAGGGAAACCTTAGATTGCATCCCCAGGAGTTAGAATAAGGATTAATGGGAACACAAAAGGCCCCTATGAAAGAAAACACCTCTTCTTAGGGAGACGGACACGTTCTCTCGTTTTCTCTGCTTTTATTTTGCAAAGGAAGAAAAAAATAATAATTTGCGGTTTTGGGCTCAGCACTGTGGCCGCTGTAAATCTAGGCAGGCGAAGGTTCTGCCTGCCTTCTGAGGACTCCGGCCCTCCATCACTCTTCCTTCCACCTTTTTTTTTCTTTTTGCAGGAGGCGACACTTCATTACTAGGAAAGGTTTTCCCCCTTTTGCCTCATAACTCACCTTCTTGGCAAAGCCTGCTGGATTTAATGGGCAAGGCCAGGACAAATAATTCACCCCGTTTCTCCATTGCGTGGGGGTTTTTTCCAGGTGCGAAAGCAGTCAAACAAATGTTGCTTCAGTCTGCAGGAGCTGCAGTTTTGGCCTCTGTCGTTTCGGGCTTTAAAGCCAAATACTCCAGATTGTTATAACAAATATGGGGATGGACTCTCTCCCCCCCGCCCCAGTGCTCTGGACTGCAAAACAGGACATGGAATCACAGGAGTGAAAAGGACCTGGAGGCAGTGCTGAAATCCATTTGTTAAAAACTGCCGGTTCTGTGGGTGTGGCCTGGTGGGCGTGGCTTGGTGGGCATGGCAGGGAAAGGATACTGCAAAAGCTCCATTGGCTCCCCACTCTGGGGCCACCAAGAGGTGGCATTTGCCAGTCTTTCAAATTACTCAAAATTTTCACTACTGGTTCTCCAGAACCTGCTGGATTTCACTTCTTGTTAGGACTCGGTCCGAACGGTTGGGTTGGCAATATATAGAAAAGCCTGTCTGTTTGTTTGTATTAAGGTGACATAGCTTTAAATGTATTACTGAGTTCCGGATGGCTGTGGTGTTCCAAGTTACCATAAGAGGGCGATAGAGATCATGATTCTCTCTGTCTCTGCTGATTCATTGGTTGCTGACATTTTGACTGATATAGTAAGCTCTGTGTTATCCTATGATAGTTTGATGTATTTGTAAGCTGTAATGTACAGCTGTGTGTCTGATATGTAAGGCAAAGCTTGTAAGAACATTATTGTATTGAGAGATGATTTGAATATGTATGACCTGGACTGTTTAACTTGACTGTGCTATTTCTGAAAAGTAAATATTAATTGCACTTTAACATATCTGTGTGTATGATTGAATGACAACTCCTGTCTCCTGGATACCCACTGCAAATGCCACACATTCACTGCGCATTGTCCTTGACAACTCAAGGGTCATTCTGCCCACTCCTCAACTCCCCTGCTCAGAGGTCTTCTGGTCCTAACTCTTGCTCAAGATGGGAGACTTTATACCTTTTGGTCGAATGGTTGTCCAGTCTACCTTTGAAAAATCACTTGCAACTCCAGGAGGCAAACCATTCCATGGACAACATTTTGTCATTGTTAGGCTGATTTCATTATTTAAATTGAAATCTACACTCATGTCGAAGAGAAAAGGGATTGTGGTTTGTCTTTACTGTTTTTCCTTATGCCAAAATACTGAATTCTGTGGCTACAATCTTCTTCATCTGCATTTTTCTGGTTGAAGAATAAATCTACCATTTACTTTTTTTTTTTTAATGATAAGCAGGTATCTTCCATCCTGTGATCCTGTATCTACAGCAAAATATCATTTTCACTTAGGATAATATTGGTATCAAAATGTAAAACAACGTAAGAGTTAATGCAAGTTATTATTTTTTTTGGGGGGGGGGGGAATCCTGAATATTGTCAACCCAACAGGAAAATTTCATACAATAAAAACTACACATTCTAAGCTTGCTTGGAGGGAACCCACTTCGTTCCTAGTACTGTGTGATTACTTAATTTTGTTTACTAACTGGGTGAAACAATGGTACTCATGGTAAGTAGCCATCTAGTCCAGAACCAAGCACATTATCATCTAGGCCACCATACGTTGCACGATGATATCAATGGTACATTGTTCTATGTGTATATTGAGTCCTAACATATTGCTTAATACTAGGATGATAGAAATCTCCATTCATTGAGAGGAGAGTTAAATCAAGATGGAATTCAAGGATTTCTATTTATTTATTTATTTATTTACATACTTACCGTACTTACTTACTTACTTACTTACTTACTTACTTACTTACTTACTTACTTACTTACTTACTTATTTGTCAAACAAGTATATTATTACAGTACATATTAACATAACATAACATAAGTAGAACGTAGTAATAGAAAGGATAATAAGACAGTAGGACAGGGACATTAGGCACATAAGTGCACTTATGCACGCCCCTTACAGACCTCTTAGAAAAGGGGAGAGGTCAATTGTAGATAATATAAGGTTGAAGATTTTGGGGTTGCAGGTAACAACAGAGTCAGGTAATGAGTTCCAGGCAGTGACCCCTCTATTGCTGAAATTGTATTTTCTGCAGTCAAGTTTGGAGCGATTTACATTCAGTTTGAATCTATTATGTACTCTTGTGTTGCTGTTGTTAAAGGTGAAGTAGTCACCAACAGGGAGTCCATTATGATGTATGATTTTATGAACAACAGTTAAATTAGTTCGGACACGATGTAGTTGTAAATTTTCTAGATTTGGTATTTGAAGTCTGGAGGAGTAAGGTTATTTGTTACGTGAGGAGGAGTGAAGGACTCTTCCTGTGAAGTATTTCTGGACTCCTTCGACTGTATTAATATCTGATATGCAGTGTGGATTCCACACAGGTGAGCTATATTCTAGAATAGGTCTTACAAATGTTTTGTATGCTCTGGTTAATAAATCAGTGTTTCTAGAGAAGAAGCTACGTAAGATTAGGTTTACAATTCTTAATGCTTTTTTGGCAATGCTGTTGCAGTGGGCTCTAGCACTTAGGTCATTGGAAATGAGAACTCCAAGGTCTTTGACTGAGTGAGGGTCCACTGTTAGTTCAGTTTTACCACGTATGTATTTTGTATTTGGATTCTTTTTACCAATGTGTAGGACGGAGCATTTGTTGGTAGAGATTTGAAGTTGCCAGTAGTATTAAATTGTTTAAGGATATATAGGTAGAGGGAGCAGACACAATTGGAATGGAAGGAATTGTGATATATCCTGCTTCTAAGTCAAAGCAATTATGCCTTTCTCCAGAAATCAAGTACAAAGACTTTAAGATCTAAACTAAACAACCTTGTTATGCACAAATCAGATACAGATGTGAGATAGACGAAGAAAGAAATCATTTGTGTTCTGATCGCTTAATCACGGCTGAGATTGTGTCAAAGGACATGGAGGGAGCTGGGTTCTTCTCAGAGTTCTCTGTGTAATTAATTTGAACGTGGGACTTGGACGTCTTTGGTCTCGGCCCTCGGAATCCATTCTCTTCCCTGCTTTATTACGGAGCTCACAACAAGACATGGTTGGTAAAGAAATCAATCTGCGGATTGCCTGACCTTTCAACCGACGTTAGCAGAAATTGGTGTCTCCCTGGTTTTCTCAAAGGGAAGAGAGAGAGAGAGAACTCTCTCTAATGCACCAGAACTAATGCTCACTGGCAATTTCTGGAACCGTAAAAATCAGGTTTCCATGCCATTCAAAGCATCTTATGTTTAACGATTCTAAGAGGTTGAAAGGTATAATTCACTTTTAATGCCCTGTACGCCTCATAAGTCTGCCAGGTGCATCTTTTATCCACCAATTTCCTACAGGGAATCCTGTTATAACAACAACCCCATGCTGCCCAGGAAGGGTCAAGGCTTCAGGGGAAAGTTGGATTCTTCAGTCCTTGAAATGGTCCCAAACCTTTCTCAGTATTTGTTTTCCTTGTTGAGACCTCTCACGACAGAGAAACATAGAAACATAGAAGATTGACAGCAGAAAAAGACCTCCTGGTTCATCTAGTCTGCCCTTCTACTATTTCTTGTATTTTATCTTAGGGTGGATCTATGTTTATCCCAGGCGTGTTTAAATTCAGTTCCTGTGGATTGACCAACCACGTCTGCTGGAAGTTTGTTCCAAGCATCTACTCCTCTTTCAGTCAAATAATATTTTCTCACGTTGCTTCTGATCTTCCCCCAACTCAGATGGTGCCCCCTTGTTCTTGGGTTCACTTTCCTATTAAAAACACTTCCCTCCTGGACCTTATTTAACCCTTGAACATATTTAAATGTTTCGATCATGTCCCACCTTTCCCTTCTGTCCTCCAGACTATACAGATGGAGTTCATTAAGTCTTTCCTGATACGTTTTATGCTTAAGACCTTCCACCATTCTTGTAGCCCGTCTTTGGACCCGTTCAGTTTTATCCATCTCTTTTTGTAGGTGAGGTCTCCAGAACTGGACACAATATTATTCCAAATGGGGTCTCACCACCAGCGCTCTATATAGCAGGATCACAATCTCCCTCTTCCTGCTTGTGATGCCTCTATCTATGCAGCCAAGCGTTTGACTTGCTTTCCCTACCACCTGACCGCACTGTTCACCCATTTTGAGACTGTCAGAAATCACTTCTCCTAAATGAGAGGAGCTCATCTTTTGTTCTTGATTTCTCTCTCTTGTCTTCCTCCAAGAGCATATTTCAGATTTGTGATGCTCTTCAAGCTACTTCAAGAAGCATCTGACACTCTTGTGCTTTGTTCCTAATACACTATTCACCCCTTGATGTCTGGTGCACAGTCTGGGGTTCATGGCTTCAGTGTTGACCCAGATTCCAAGCCCTCCTCCGTTTGAGTCACCTTTCTCTTATTGTTTCTGCTTTCACCCATAATTTCACAAGGAGAATGAGGACGGTGTTATTAATTAACTGAAAAATAGAACTTTGGGATGATCTCAACGTATTAAAAGCATGAGGAGTAACGTCACTTACACTGGAGACGTATAAACCATGGCAGGATGCACGAATAGTGACATTTAGTGGAGACAACAGAAGTGGACCTGCTGTGCGCAATTGATTCCTCATTAGTTTCAGTATTGTTGTGATTGTCTGAATCCCCAGTTTTTGAATAATGGCTGTGACAAGATCAGATTTCCTACATGTGGAGGTAATTTAATAACGAGTACCCGAAAATGTCAGGGTGAAATTTCATAATAAATTAATGTGGATTTACTTGGTAGGAATGGTTTATGTCCATATTCAATTAGTGAGATTTTAGACTTGGTTTGCTGTGGGAAAAGGCTTGTAGCCCTCATTCCGAGAGGCGGGTGCACAGAGTGACTCTTCTCTCCATGTGCTGTCATGCTTAGATTGATCGTCATCTCTCTATCAAGTCCACAGATCATATGCGAAGAAATTAAAAAATGCAAACGGGGGAAAACACAGAGAATATTTTAAAATGAGGTCTCCTTCCTTTCTGGCATTTTGAAAGGCAGTTAATCCATCAATCCTGTTCTATGACACTTTCAAAATGACCTTTCACCATTTTTGTAGCCCGTCTTTGGACCCGTTCCATTTGATCCACATCTTTTTGTGGGTGAGGTCTCCAGAACTGGACACAGGATTATTCCAAATGGGGTCTCACCACCAGCGCTCTACGCAGCAGGACCACAACCTCCCTCTTCCTGCTTGTTATGCCTCTATCTATGCAGAAAATATTGAAAATATTCTTGAAAACATTCTTCCCAGATATTTTCCCTCCGTCCTCCTCCGCCTTGATTCGCCCAGTGTGGTCTCGCCCGTTGGATTCCTGGTGACAATTGCAGACACGTCCAGATCATTTTCTTCACATCTCTACGGGAGTCCCACCGTTATGTCCTTTCAGGATGTTATTCCAACTCTGCAGCTTTATCCTATCGACCCTTGAGGTTGCGTATCCAAATATTGACCAGGATTGATGCGCCTATTTAGCTGCTGAGTCAAGCAGGAAAAGGGGGGGGGCTTGCTTGCAGCCACATTAAACCACGAAGCTCCCATCCTTGAGTGGGCAACACATAAATTGTGGGGGGGCCCATAGCTTTGGGGCTGACCTCAAAGTCTGAATGCAGGAATATGAGCCTTCCCTTCCTTTCCAGTTCAAAAATAGCCCCCACACCCTCACTGTTGCGCATGAAGCAGCATTTGGTTGAGCATGGACTGTCCAGTATGCCCGGCCCGGTAGGAAAAACGAAGAGGCACATGGATCTCCACATCGCCAATGTGTGAGATTTGGCTTCTGCGCATGCAGAGAGGAGAGAGCCCCGAACCCTGTGGCACCCCACAAAGGAGCAGCCTTGGGGTCAACCTCTGTCCCCCCACCCAACACCGACTGCAACTGACCGGAGAGATGGGAGAATGGTGCCTCCCACTCCCAACTCCCCCAGTCGTCACAGAAGGATATCTGATCTATTTAAAAGACCAATATTACTTAACCATACATATAGTGACAGCTGCCCGACTAGCAATTGCACAAATGTGGAAAAATGAAAATAAATAAATTACTAGAATGGGCAGAAATGAGTAAACTTTCCTTAGAATTACAAAATGAGCAAAGGAAAGAAATATATATTATATGGGAGAAACTGTACACATGGCTTGAAAAGAGAAAAAAAATCTATAAATTCAAAAACAATAAAACTTTTTGTGTATGGGATGAGATCCCCTTTTCGGAAAAAACGAAAGCAACACAATAGTTGCTCAACTTTGTTTGGATTATTTTCTCTCTGCGTCAATGTTCAAACAAAGATTACTAATGGGAAATTGCAGTCTTAGTAAGTATGACAATGCAGATCCATTTAAAACAAAGTTAAATGTCATTAAATTCTGTCCTTGGACTTGTGGTCAGCTCTGTCTGGGGCATTTGGTCAGAACACATCCACCCCGCCAGCATCCGAGGAGTTCAAAGAGAAAAAGGGGAAGATCCCTGTTGCGCTATAAATACAAAAGGCCTTCCTAGCTTTTCACATAAGTGGTGATTAAGCCCCATTCGTGACCACAACACACAACTGTGTGGCCTCCAGGGAGAGTCTGAAGTAAGCAATTGTAGGTCAAATGTAAGGCAGAAAATAGCATCTCAGTCACAATGTGGGTTGGCAACACATCCTCTCACATCCGTATCTCGGGCAGGAAATAATGCCAAGCCCCCCACCCGCATCGGAGCAGTTCAAGGTCACGGTGTCGCCCCCCCCATCTTGCCAGGATCAGGTCCTGCCTGATGCAATACTCCAAATTGCAGACAGAAGAAGCGTAATGACTCCAACCATGTAAAACCGCTTAGTCACGGAGAATATGCAGATTGTAATGGAATCTGATTGGCTGACAAAAGTATACATACACAATACACCTTTGCACAGGTGTGGCTTGGCTTGAAGGTATTGTGGCTTAGTGTGGTTTAGTGTGGCTTGTGAATTAGTGTGGCTTGTGGTGGCTGAAGACTTGTAGCTGGATATTGTAACTGAGAATAGGAGATAGAGAATTGTGAGTATTTTATATAGTACAATCCTGGGCCTAGAAAGCCTAGAACTAAGGCGCCTCAAACACGATTTGAGTATTGCCCACAAGACCATATGCTGCAACGTCCTACCGGTCAATGACTACTTCAGCTTCAACCGCAACAACACAAGAGCACGCAACAGATTCAAACTTAATACGAACCGCTCCAAACTTGACTGTAAAAAATATGACTTTAACAATTGAGTTGTCAAAGCGTGGAACTCATTGCCGGACTCAATTGTGTCAACCCCTAACCCCCAACACTTCTCCCTTAGACTCTCCACGATTGACCTCTCCAGGTTCCTAAGAGGCCAGTAAGGGACGTACATAAGTGCACTGGTGTGCCTTTCGTCCCCTGTCCAATTGTCTTTCCTTTCTTTCACTTATCCTATATATTCTCTTCCTTTCATATATCCTCTCCTCTAAGTTCACTTTCACCCTCTTTTATATTATCACATGTCTATTTTCTTCCTATGTATTTGTGTATTGGACAAATGAATAAATAAATAAAATAAAACTTCTAGAGAGAGATAGCTACAGTGTAAATACAGTAATCCCTCGCTACTTCACGGTTCATCTTTTGCAGATTCGCTATTTCACTGGTTTTCAAAGGGGGCTTAAATCCATTAAAGGTGGCTGCAGACCTCTCCCCAACCCAGATCCTGGACACAGAGGTCAGTCTGGCTGGACTGTGAAAGATCAGACAAGAGGGGGGCACTCTTGGGGGGGGATATACTGTAGCATGCAGGCATATCTAGACAAATAGGCATTGAGGGTTTCCAAAGTCAGCTCTGAGCAAGAGGTCCTCTCCAGGGAAGCTTCGTTCATGGCAACCATCAAAGCAGGAATGTTGCTGGTTTAAGAAGTAGTTTTTTAATCCCCCGATCAGATTGCAGGGATGTGAGAAAAAGAAATATAAAAATATAAAACTGGGGGTTGAAATAGTAACCCGTTTGGAATCCAGGTACTTTCCATCCGGTGATCCAGCATCTGATGTGAGTTAGTATACAGTTCATGGTGGATTACATCGTCAGCTGATGGATTTCAGACGCCCGGCTTCAAATTTAAACCGGTGTGACTCATAGGGCAAGTGGGCTCTGTTGCACCTGTCAATCTCCTGAGTGTCTCTTTGACAGCTTTGTTTCCAGTAAGTCATTAAAAGTATTGAATGGGCACCAGGGAGCTCTGGACGTTGCCTTTGAGTTGTGGTGCACGGTTGTCTGAATAAAATCTCATCGAGGTAATGGCTCTCTTGAGAGGGAGATGACTCTGGGAAAGGGAGAAGGGAAGAGGACAACCAGAGGCCCCATGGATGGACCATCGCGATGAAGGTGGCATTGGGAGTTGGGGCAGGCTCTCCTGGAGAAAGTCTATGCCAAGGGTTTCCAACCTTGGCACCTTTAACTGCCCGAGTTCCAGGGCTGGCTAAGGAATTCTGGGAGTTGAAGTCCATAAGTCTTAAAATCTTGCCAAGATTGGAAACCCCCGGGCCTGTGTGATTGTCATTAACAGTTGACCCTCTGTTGAGGACATGTAGCAATAGCAATACCTCTTAGACTTCCTAGCACTTTTACAGCCCTCTCTAAGCAGTGTACAGAGAGTCAGCCTCTTGCCCCCAACAATCTGGGTCCTCATTTGACCCACCTGGGAAGGAGGGAAGGCTGAGTCAACCTGCACTCTAACCACTGCACCACCCTGGCTCAAAAGAGAAAAGAAAGAAAGAAGAAAGAAAGAAAGAAAGAAAGAAAGAAAAGAGGGAGGGAGGGGGGAGGGAGGGAAGGAAGGAAGGAAGGATGGAAGGAAGGAAGGAAAGAGAGAGAGAGAAAAAGAAGGAAGGAAGGAAGGAAGGAAGGAAGGAAGGAAGGAAGGAAGGAAGGAAGGAAATAAACTTGGCTTGCTGCTGTCTCCGGGTAGTGTCTGCATCCAAGCATGCTAGTTTATAAACCACAATCTGCGACCTGCCATTTTGTTTGAACCAGGCCAGGTGTGTTTTATCTAATAAGTCATAATAACATAAATCATCCTTTAGCATAATTTGGGAAATATTCAGCCCTGTCTGGAAATTTAAATTCAAATCAAAGAAAACTGGAAACTTTATTAAGCACAGGATTTATTTTCTTATGCTAATGAAAAGAAATATATTTATTTGGGAAAAGAAGATTGACCGATCTCAAAACACATTTTGTTTACGGACGGGAGGGAAGAGTCCTGGGAAACGGACACAGGGAGCAGAGCAGTTGAGCAGAGAAGATAAACAGGTCACCTCGAATTGTAATCAAACCATTGGACCGTTTAGAAACTGGGATGACTAAAACTGTTCATTTATCTCTCATAAGTCTAAAGTAAGCTGAGGCTTCGTAACCAGGCTTAGTATGATATGAGGCCTAAGATGGAGATTCTTATTTTAAATATTCCCCACTCAGTAAACAAATCAAGGCTCAAAATTTCACAAAGTATGCGGATGATACCCAGTTGTACATCTCCACCCCATGTCCACTCAGTGAAGCAGTGGAAGCGATGTGCCGGTGCCTGGAGGCTGTTGGGGTCTGGATGGGTGTCAACAAGATCAAACTCAACCCCGACAAGATGGAGTGGCTGTGGGTTTGACCTCCCAAGGACAATTCCATCTGTCTGTCCATTACCCTGGGGGAGAGAAATCAATGACCCCCTCTGAGAGGGTCCGCAACTTGGGTGTCCTCCTCGGTCCACAGCTGACATTGGAACATCATCTTTCAGCTGTGGGGAGGGGGGCGTTTGCCCAGGTTCACCTGGTGCACCAGTTGCAACCCCACCTGGACTGGGAGTCATTGCTCACAGTCACTCATGCCCTCATCACCTCGAGGTTCGACTACTGTAATGCTCTCTACATGGGGCTACCTTTGAAGAGTGTTCGGAAACTTCAGATCGTGCAGAATGTAGCTGCGAGAGCTATTGTGGGGTTACCTAGGTTCTCCTACACCTCTCCAATACTCCATGGCCTGCATTGGCTGCCAATCGGTTTCTGGTCGCAATTCAAAGTGTTGGTAATGACCTATAAAGCTCTACATGGCATCGGACCAGAATACCTCCGGAACCATCTTCTGCTGCACGAATCCCAGCGGCTGATAAGGTCCCACAGAGTTGGCCTTCTCTGGGTCCCATCAACTAAACAAAGGGGAAGAGCCTTCTCTGTGGTGGCCCCAACCCTCTGGAATCAACTCTCCCCAGAGATCAAAACTACCCCCATCCTCCTTGCCTTTTGCAAATTACTTAAGACCCACCTATATCACCAAGCATGGGGAAATTGAGACATCTCCTCCAGGCTTATATAGTTTTATGTATGATATGCTTGTGTTACATGGTTTTTAAATGATGGGTTTTTAGATGCTTTTTAATATTAGATTTGTTATTATTATTGTTGTGAGCTGCCCCGAGTCTCCGGAGAGGGGCGGCATACAAATCTAATAAATTATTATTATTATTATTATTATTATTATTATTATTATTATTATTATTATTATTACAAGAAAGCATGTTGCAGTGTTTTCTTTCTTAGAAAATTTCAGTTACTTATAGTGTTTGATCTGTGGCTAGTTGGTGGGGCTGCCTTGCACCTTCGTAATTCTTCACATTGAATTTCTAGATATTTCGTCCCAGGACTTGAAGCATTTTATTTTCCTAATAGCTGGTTCCACCTTGTGAATTTTTTCCCTTATATTTATTTGTATGTTTGTTAATTTCCAAAGGATAGTTAAAATCCTCTCCTATTTAAGTATGAATCCCTCCGTTCTAGCCATCTGGGTCTATTTTCACCAGGGCAAAACAAAAATAAATAAATAAAATTCAAGCGTTTTCTTAGCCAGAATAGGCAACTGGTAGCTTTGATTGGTTACATGCCCGAATGAAGACTCCACCTGAAAATAATGTGTCTGTTGATAAAGAGAAACAGAATATTTAAAATATATTGTCAAGTAATTAAAAATCATGTTCAGATTTAGCCAACAGCTCATTTCTAACAAAATGCAGAAAATAAAAAGAATTATCCTGTAGTTTTCAATTAAATGTCTATAATAGACTGTTATGTCTTGCAGAAAGAGTGTTTATTCTGGCACTATGTCATTTAGCATTTAAATTATGTACCACAAGGGTATAAATGCAAATATTGTTCCCTTTTCCATTCAGACAAATTGATTCCAACTTTAGAGCCAAGGCTTAAAATAAACATTTATAATCACTGTTTGTCTTGATAATTCTTGCCTTTTGTGGCAATGTCTGAATTTTTTTTTTATGTAATAAAAGCAATGATTCCATATGCTGGACAATTATCTGGAGCTTATTCTCCTTCACAGAACTTTCTTTCTTTCTTTCCTTTGAGTTTCCTTTTATTCTAACTGTGTCTTAAATTCTAGGAATACAACACTTCTTCAAGTCAAGTCAATGTTTATTACAAAGACCAGAGCAAATTAAAAACACTCCAGGAGCATCCAGTTAAAACTTCTATGTTAAAATCAAATAAGAAACGAAACCTATATTAAAATCACAGTTTGGTGCACAATCTGTCAATTACACACAAACCAAACACAGCATGACCAAACTATAATATAATATCAATCCTTAAGCTAGTCATTAAATACTAAAATGTGTGAGAGAGCTCATGCAAAAGGTTTGGCCGCATTAATTGTGTAAAATAGCCATGATGGATTAATTATGTGTGTCCCATGAATCCCCAGGGCTGTTGTGCAGAATCCAGCCACCTGCGCTTGGTCACAATCTGGTTGTCCTCATGAAGCCACTGGGGATAAATAGCATTGGAACAGCCAGGAGAGCTACCTAGTGGTTATTGGGAAGATTAGGGTTCCTGAACACAGTGGCCCCTCTACCTACAAATGCCTCGACTTACGAACGTTTCTAGGTAAGAACCAGGTGTTCAAGATTTTTTTTGCCTCTTTTCAAGAACCATTTTCCACTTACAAACCCCAGCCTCCGAAACCGTAACCGGAAAAGGTGGGGGGGGAAGCCTCTATGAGGCCTATCTAGGAACCTCCTGGGAGGAAATGGGGCCGGAAAAGGTGGGGAGAAGCCTCCGTGGGGCCTCTCTAGGAATCTCCTGGGAGGAAACAGGGCCGGAAAAGGCGGGGAGAAGCCTCCATGGGGCCTCTCTAGGAATATCCAGGGGAGAAACAGGGCCTGAAAAGGTGGGGAGAAGCCTCCGTGGGGCCTCTCTAGGAATCTCCTGGGAGGAAACAGGGCCGGAAAAGGTGGGGAGAGGCCTCCGTGGGGCCTCTCTAGGAATCTCCTGGGAGGAAACGGGGCCGGAAAAGGTGGGGAGAAGCCTCCCCAAAAACTTTAACTTTAGACTGTCTACAGTCGACCTCTCCCCATTTCTAAGGGGTCTGTCTGGGTCGTGCATAAGCGCACCATCGTGCCTACCGTCTCTGTCCTATTATCTTCTTTTTACCCTTCCTTTCTATGTTATGTTTATACAAACTACAATCCTATACTTGTTTGACAAAACCAACCAACAAACAAATTAGTTAATTAATTACTTAAAATTAAAACAGTCCAGTTGTTGCTTCTTGAAAAAACCCCTTTGGGACAATCATGATGTGGATGCCTGAGAATCTGTGCAGACAATCAGCCGAAAGACTCGGGAAACCCGAGGAAAACAACTCTTGCGTCTCCTCCGAAGGATTCCTGGACACAAACCAAGGGGAAATCACCAAGTGGCTCATATAAAGTGAGCATTGCCACATTGGAGGAGATCTGATGGATACCAGCACATAATGGTGTTTCAACTTGAAAAGCCGAAGTAATTTATTTTAATACTGAGGGTTTATCCAGCCCAGCCTCTGCCTAGGGCAGCTCTGACCACACTTCCCTTTGATTACAATGGGCTATTTGACCAGTAATGGGTTCCATACAACGCATGGCATGAAGCTGTCAGACTTCATCCTCCCGCTTTTATTTCCAAACCACAAACATGTTGAAGGAAACCATGCACAGGAGAGGATTCGTTCTCTGAAAGTCTCCAGGCTGAGAGAAGTCACGATGCTCGGGGCTGCGGGAGAAGCAAATTCATGGGCAAAACCCATCGCCATTTCCTTATCGAATCATGGAAGCCATCAAGCAGCAGCTGCTACGCTTGGCCTGCAATGCATCAACCGAGAAACAACTGATTGGTTTGAGGGTTTTAATTAGTGGTAATTATTGGCAAGTGTTGTGTTGCCTCTGTACCCATCGACGGTGAGGCCACACTTGGAGTCCAGTTCTGGTCACCACACCTCAAGGAGGATAGAATGGAACTGGAAAGGTGCAAAAAGGGGCAACAAGAAGGATCAAGGAAATGGAGCCCCTCCCTTAGGAAACCAGGTTTGGTCTCTTCACCCTTGAAAGACAGTGTTGAAGGGGGGACTTGATCGGAGGGTATAAAATCATGCATGGGATAGGAAATTATTTACTCTATCACAGAATACTAGGATGAGGGGGCCACTCCCTGAAGCTCCCAGGTGAGAAAGTGAGGACAAACCAAGGGAGATATTTCTTCACCCCATGTGGTTGAAGCTGAAACAGTCGTTGACAGGAAGGGCGTTGTAGTAGAGGATTTTGTCAGCTGTGCTTAGGTCATGTTTAAGGTGATGTAGTTCTCAGCTTTCTAATCCTATGTCTCCAGGACACAGAATATACTGGTAGACATTTTGACAAGGCCATTTTAACCCACCAGTCCTGAAGGAGGCTGAATTCCTTGCTGTGCCGTGTTTGGTTCTCCACCACGTAAATTCCCCGGAGCTTTTCAGGATGCTGTTAAAAAACAAGCCATCAAAAGTCTTTTCTCCTCCCTTATTTCTCTCCCCATCTTAGTTGCTCCCAGTTTGTTGTTTATTCATCAAAATCTGTAACTCCGACCGGCTGTTGTCACCCCGTCAGATATGTAAAGAGCAATTAAGTTTTTAATTAAATAGGAATATAGATTTTTGCATCCGTTGTAACACCTCCGGGGCTGGCTCTTTGACAAACGTGCAAATAATGGAGGCATTTAATCATCACGTTTTCTGACTTCATTTCTCAGCCATGAAGGAGGTTGGTTTATAATCCAATCTTGGTTTTTTAATGGGGCAAAAAAAAGAAGGAATTCAGCCCAGAGACACTCGGAATCGTTAATGGAAGCTGGCCTGGTCATAAATTTATGGCTTGGGAAAGAAGGTCGATGGAGCCGGTCAGAGATAGTAGTTAGTAATACGAAAGCATTTGAGACTTAAACATTAAAAACCAAGCTGCCCTTGTTAGGAGAAAAAAATCCATACAGGAGCGCATGGCTGAACAATGCCAAGTTCTCATGGGTGTCCAGCCTGGGTGTCCACCTTCATCACCGGATGATGAGAAGTAAGGCTGCTTCTGATACCAGTCAGTAAACGTTCTCAATCCTGAGCCTTAGTAAGACCACACTAAGGCAGTGAGACTATTGCATGCAGTTCTGGTCATAGAAAAAGGATGTTGAGACCCTAGAAAGAGTGCGGGGAAGAGCAAACAAGAGTGACCAGGGGGCTGAAGGTTAAATATAGGAAGAACGGCCAATAGGTTTTAAGGAGTGTGCAGAAGGACCCTTCAGTTATTCAATTCAATTCAATTCAATTTATTAGATTTGTATGCCACCCCTCTCCGAAGACTCGGGGCGGCTCACAACAATAATAAAAACAATATTCCAGCGAAAACAAATCTAATATTAAAAAGCACATAAAACCCTATCATATTTAAAAAAGCAAACAACATATACATACCCAAACATAAATATAAAAAAAAGCCTGGCGGAAAGGTGTCTCAACTCCTCCATGCCTGGCGGTATAGATGGGTCTTGAGTAATTTACGAAAGACAAGGAGGGTGGGGGCAGTTGTAATCTCCCGGGGGGAGTTGATTCCAGAGGGCCGGGACATGTGCAGAGGAAAACGTTGGATTCCAGCAGATACCCAGGAGACATCAGTCATACAAAACAGATACATTAAGGTTCAATTAGTGCTTACTTTAGAAATAGCACAGTCTATTTAAACAGTCCGGTCATTCACATTCAAATCAGTCAATATCTCTCAATACAATAGTAATATTACAAGCCTGTCTTTGTCTTACATGTCAGACAGACATTACAGCTTACAAATACATCAACTAACACAGAGCTCACGACATCAGCCACAGTGAATCAGCAGAAAGAACAGAGAGAGCAGAGAGAGAATCATGCCCTCTGACTCCCTCTTGTGGCCATTTGCAACACTACCTCTTAAAGCTATAGGACTTCAATACAAACAATCGTTCATTGCTAGCTTGTCTATATATTGCCAACTCAACTGTTTGTACATAATACTAACAACAGGAATTGGGTATGTCTGGTCTAATGAAAGGAAGGACATGGGAAGACAGGATAGCAGTGGTCCAATAGTTGGGGGGCTGCCACAAAGGAGAGAAAGTCAAACTGTTTTCCAAAGCCCCTGAAGGCAAGATGAGGAACAATGGATGGAAGCTCACCAAGGAGAGAAGCAACCTAGGAGAACTTTCCACAATTAACCAGTGGAACAGCTTGCCACCAGAAGTTGTGAATGCTCCAGCACTGGAAGTTTTTAAGAAGATGTTGGATAACTATCTGTCTGAAATGTTGTAGGGTCTCCTGCCCAAGCAGGGGGTTGGACTAGAAGACCTCCAAGGTCTCTTCCAGCTCTATTGTTCCATGTCCTATGATGCCATGTCTCAAAAATCAGTCGGTGTTAACCCTTAAAGCTTTGCAATAAACTTCCCTCCGTTTTCCTAACTGCCAGTGTTCCAGAAGTCCATCATTGGAAGCAGGGATGGTGAATCGTGGTGTAGAGTCTGTATAAGCTGTATTAGCAAAGTATCCATGGGATGGACATTGGGGGCAGACTTAACCATGAAGATGCCAGAGACATTAATTGACGTCATCTTCATTCTGATTCGGAGAAGGGCTGAAAGGTTTTTGTTTTCTCTTCTAGACCCCCCCCCCCACTCCTCTATGTGGTTGGATTTTTAAAATTGTTGTCTGGTGTTATATTAAAACATAGAAACACAGAAGATTGATGGCAGAAAAAGACCTCCTGGTCCATCTAGTCTGCCCTTATACGGTTTCCTGTATTTTATCTTAGGGTGGATCTATGTTTATCCCAGGCATGTTTACATTCAGTTCCTGTGGATTGACCAACCACGTCTGCTGGAAGTTTGTTCCAAGCATCTACTTCTCTTTCAGTCAAATCATATTTTCTCACGTTGCTTTTGATCTTTCCCCCAACTAACTTCAGATTGTGTCCCCTTGTTCTTGTGTTCACTTTCCTATTAAAAACACTTCCCTCCTGGACCTTATTTAACCCTTTAACATATTTCAATGTTTCGATCCTGTCCCCCCTTTCCCTTCTGTCCTCCAGACTATACAGATTGAGTTCATTGAGTCTTTCCTGATACGTTTGATGGTTTAAGATCTTACACCATTTTTGTAGCCTGTCTTTCGACACGTTAAATTCTATCAATATCTTTTTGTAAGTGAGATCTTCAGAACTGGACATAGTGTTATTCCAAATGGGGTCTCACCACATTGGTGTGTCATTTTGTTATGATGTCTCGGAATAAGCCCCATGTCCAGTCAGCGAAGCAGTGGAAGTGATGTGCCGGTGCCTGGAGGCTGTTGGGGCCTGGATGGGTGTCAACAAACTCAAACTCAATCCAGACAAGACGGAGTGGCTGTGGGTCTTGCCTCCCAAGGACAATTCCATCTGTCCGTCCATTACCCTGGGGGGAGAAACATTGACCCCCTCAGAGAGGGTTCGCAACTTGGGCGTCCTCCTCGATCCACAGCTCACATTAGAGAACCATCTTTCAGCTGTGGCGAGGGGGGCGTTCGCCCAGGTTCGCCTGGTGCATCAGTTGCGACCCTATTTGGACCAGGAGTCACTGCTCACAGTCACTCATGCCCTCATCACCTCGAGGCTCGACTACTGTAACGCTCTCTACATGGGGCTACCTTTGAAAAGTGTTCGGAAACTTCAGATCGTGCAGAATGCAGCTGCGAGAGCAATCATGGGCTTTCCTAAATATGCCCATGTCACACCAACACTCCGCAGTCTGCATTGGTTGCCGATCAGTTTCCGGTCACAATTCAAAGTGTTGGTTATGACCTTTAAAGCCCTTCATGGCATCGGACCAGAATATCTCCGAGACCGCCTTCTGCTGCACGAATCCCAGCGGCCAGTTAGGTCCCACAGAGTGGGTCTTCTCCGGGTCCCGTCAATGAAACAATGCCACTTGGCGGGACCCAGGAGAAGAGCCTTCTCTGTGGCGGCCCCGGCCCTCTGGAACCAACTCCCCCCAGAGATTAGAACTGCCCCTACCCTCCTTGCCTTTCGTAAGCTACTCAAAACCCACCTCTGCCGCCAGGCATGGGGGAATTAAGACTTCTTCTCCCCCTAGGCTGATACAACTGTATGTATGGTATGTGTGTACGTATGCTGGTTTTATACATTAAGGGGTCTTAAGTTAGTTTTTAGTGTTGGATTTTTTTTACTGTATATTATTCATGTATATTGTTCATGACTGTTGTTAGCCACCCCGAGTTTTCGGAGAGGGGCGGCATATAAATCCAATAAATTGAATTGAATTGAATTGAATTTAAATACACCTACGTGTAAGGTTATTGCTTCCGGATCCAAACTGTTGAGGACAGAGCAATAGAGAGCCTCTTCCAGGGATTTTATCTGCCGTTCTGACTGATGGGTCGGACAAAACACCTGAAGACAAGGAAGGTTGATTGAGTGAAATGGCCAGGTGGACGCATCGGAGGAAGAGGAGGATTGAACTAGGAAGGCCGATGACCTTTAGGCTAGAAAGAAATAAGCAAGGTCCAGACCCTGAAGAGGGGAGTTCTTGACCTTTGCTAGTTGACCGTCATAACCCCTTGTATCTCGATTCTTGAATGAGCCACGTAGCTTCTGTGTGGCCCTTACATAATGTTCTTACTGCAGTGTATACTGTCCATCTGCTTGAGGTCTGAACCTGGCCGGACTCTTAACTCCCTTCTCCTGTCTTTGACCGAAACTATTTCTTTCCTGCAAGATTCTCCGCTGATTTATGACTCTGCAATTAACTTCTTGTGGATGTTTCCATGCTAGCTCTAGGCCACAGGCAGGACAGGCAGGGGGAGGGATAATTAAACCATTAATCACCTATATTAAATCGCATGTCAGGACTGAAGATGCTATCGCTGCCTTTCCACTGATTCCTCCTTAACTTTCCTTCTGTCGGCTTCACCCGAGAGTGATGTAACACAGGGAGCAGGAAGAGGGCGGATTAAGTCATCCACCGGTGCACAAAATAATCAGCAGCGCTACTACCTGGTGTAAAATAGGTGTGAAGAGGAAGGCATCTCTCTGCTGTTAGGTTTGGGGGATGTCTCTTATGCTTTGACACCCCAAAGTTGATACTTCTGCTGATCAGCGGCTTCCAGCAGTTTGGCAGATCGAATCTGACCAGGCTCCAGGTTGACTCAGCCGTCCATCCTTCCAAGGTGGCTCAAATGAGGACCCAGGTGGTTGGGGGCAATAGAGGCTGACCCTCTGTCAATATACCGCTTCACATCCCTTAGAGAGGGCTGTTAAGCGCTATATAAGTCTAAATGCTATTGCTATTGCTAAGTTCTTTAGCCCGTGCAGAGCTTTTCATAATGCAAATAGTTCTGCAAGGAATCTACCCTAGTAGTAGCCCTGGTTGCTGGGCCTAGGAACAAGTTGGCCCTCCAATGGTCCACATGACAATGGCATGGATTTTTTTTTGCAGCGGCTAAGAGGAACCATCTTGATGTAGAAGTCCTGGTTTACAAGGCTACATAAAAGAGGGTCTCCTAATCACCCCAAATGTTCCATAAAGCTTTCCTGTCCTTTAATAAAAGAAAGCCATTCAAAGTTGCAAAGTGTACAAAGATATAACAATATTTATATACATGCCATCTTTCAAGATGATAATGCACCAATCCATAGAGCAAGAATTGTGAAAGAATGGCACGAGGAACATTCTAATGAAGTTCGGCATCTCATCTCAACCACCAGACCTCAACATTATTCAGCATTTATGGTCGATTTTAGGGATTCAAGTAAGAAGTCGATTTCCACCACCATCGTCTCCAGTGCTTTAAGTGAAGAATGGGCTAAAATTACTTTGGAAACAATTCACAATTTGTATGAATCAATACCTTGGAGAAATGAGGCTGTATTTGCCGCAAAAGGTGGACCAACACCATATTAAAAGATATTTTGATTATTTTTCAAGGTGTTTCCGTTTTTTTGTTCACCCCCTGTACATGATACTAGTAAGAGAAAAACATTAGCACAAGGGACAGAAGGCACACTGGTGCACTTATGCACAGCCCTCACTGACCTCTTAGGAATCGGGAGAGGTCAACAGTGGACAGTCTAAGGGTGAAGTTTTGGGGGTTAGGTGATGACACTACAGAGTCAGGCAGTGAGTTCCAGGCATCAACTACTCATTACTAAAGTTTTTAATTACTATTTACTTTTTAATTCTATTCACTATTTCTATTAACTATTTAATTCTAATTACTTATTTAAAGTAGATCAGTCTAGACTATGGATTAACTATTGCCTATTATTAACTATTAGCTATTATTATTAACTAATAACAACATTGATAAGAATCAAAGATCAATATAAGACAAAAATCAATAAGTCAAACTAGACTATTGTTTGACTATTGTTATTTGGTTAGACAATAATTAGTTAGCTGGACTATCAATTAGTGAAGCAATGCTATTCAGGTAATTAGTAGATCTTTAATGTCTTAGGAATTACCATTAATCAATGGTGGTGAAAGTAAAGCAGTGAAGTAGGATTCATTTATTTTTTTATGCATTGATTTTGTCCATTACACAATGAGGGTTATATTGGGTATACATATAGTAAATATAAAATGAAGGTTATAGAGGATATATTCATAGAAAAATATATCTAAGAAAGAATAGAAGAAAAGAAATAGGAATAAAGTATATCAATGAAAGAATAAAAGAAGAGATATAGGAATAGAAGAAAGGGATAGGAGATATAGGAGAGCAATAGGACAGGGGATGGAAGGCACTCTAGGGCACTTGTACTCGCCCTTTACTGACCTCTTAGGAATCTGGAGAGGTCAATCGTGGATAATCTAAGGGTAAAGTGTTGGGGGTTTGGGGATGACACTATGGAGTCCGGTAAAGAGTTCCACGCTTCGACAACTCGGTTACTGAAGTTGTATTTTTTACAGTCAAGTTTGGAGCAGTTAATACAGTATTAAGCTTGAATCTGTTGTGCGCTCTTGTGTTGTTGTGGTTGAAGCTGAAGTAGTCTTTGACAGGCAGGACGTTGCAGCATATGATCTTGTGGGCAATACTTAGATCTTGTTTAAGGCGTCTTAGTTCTAAGCTTTCTAGGCCCAGGATTGAAAGTCTAGTCTCATAGGATATTCTGTTTCGAGTGGAGGAGTGAAGGGCTCTTCTGGTGAAGTATCTTTGGATATTTTCAAGGGTGTTAATGTCCGAGATGCGGTGTGGGTTCCAAACAGATGAGCCTGTATTCGAGGATGGGATCAAAGCTGCATTCGAGGATCAAATTTTTGTTCCCCTCAAGGGTTCCTAAATCGAGGAAGGAATTCCTTACCAAGGTGGTAACAGATGTGTTAGGTGAGGAAATAAGGTTTCCCCCCCAAAGAGCTGGCCCAGGTAGTAACCCAGCAATTCCCTTTCTGACCAGATACATGGGTCCTCCATGCAGCCTGAGACTCCTGCAATCGGTTTCCTCGAGTTCAGGGTTTGTTCCTGCTGGGTAACAGAGTCCATCTGGTTCCTCTTTTGAAGTGTGCTTAGTATTCCATTAGGGTTTTTTTATCCTTGTTTCTTTTTCTTTCTTACTTCCCAATCTGATTGTGATAAGGCCTCGGTTTCCCCCGAGCAGAGGAGCTCTCTAATAAATTAACTTGGCAGTAAAGTTTTACCAGAGCTGTTTTGGCTTATTGGAGCAACATTTCCTTTTATGTCCCCTTGTAAAGCTGACGTGAGGCCGAAGTAGCTACGCAGTGATTGGAGCACTAAACCCAACCCAGAGTCAGCCAAAGGCTTTCGG
The DNA here is from genome assembly GCF_031021105.1 of Erythrolamprus reginae. Lineage (NCBI taxonomy): Eukaryota > Metazoa > Chordata > Lepidosauria > Squamata > Dipsadidae > Erythrolamprus > Erythrolamprus reginae. The sequence continues at coordinate 552,281 of NC_091955.1, read as the reverse complement.
ATTAAGAGCATCCACTGTGGTCCCGGGATTAGGTAAGAGTAGACACACTTTGGAAATCAAACTCTTCTGAGAACACTTTGCTAACGTGATGAATATCTGCAGGTTTCCAACTCTTTCCCCTTTCTTGCCATGTAATAATTCCATCACACTTAAGCTCACCTACGCCGTAAATCGGGCGGCATTTATAATGTGAATGGCCACTTTGTGGTATGACTTGAATTTCCTCTTATCAGCTTCCTTTCCAATTTATAATTCCATATTCGAGTGCAATTTGTTATAGTTGGCAAACTTCCCACACTAAGTAACACTCAGAGCTCACTTACAGTCACGGAGAGGCTAAAAGGATCTACTCAAAAAAATGAAACGATCACACATTTGAGGTCCAGAATATCTCTCAGGTTTAAGAAAAACAGATCAAGGTGACACCGTTGATGGTCCATGACCTTTATGCGCATTGCATAGGGAGGGAAATGGAGTTTCAAAGGCACAAAAATGATTTGGACAAGATGCATACTGGACCTTCCAGTGAAAAGAATTTTATTTGTAGTAGGTAAATTCACTGCCAAATCTATTGCATCAGAACTTTCTTTTTAAAAAACCCACATTTCCCTGGTTTTTTTTTCTGTTCAGAGTGACAAACAAGAATACAAAAGCTTTACTTTCCTATAAAACCCTACATAGTACCGGACCAGAATACCTCCGGAACCGCCTTCTGCCACACGAATCCCAGTGGCCAATTTGGTCCCACAGAGTTGGCCTTCTCTGGGTCCCATCGACTAAGCAATGTTGTCTGGCGAGGCCCAGGAGAAGAGCCTTCTCTGTGGCAACACCAGCCCTCTGGAACCAACGCCCCCCGGAGATCAGAACTTCCCCCACCCTCCTTGCCTTTCGTAAGCTGTTGAAAACTCACTTGTGCCACCAGGCATGGGGAAATTTCCCTCCCCCTAGGCTTATAAAATTTATGTATGGTATGCTAGTATGTATGATTGGTTTCTAAATTGGGTTTTTTAAAATTAACTTAAATATTAGATTTGTTTACGTTGTATTATTATTGCTGTGAGCCGCCCCGAGTCTGCGGAGAGGGGCGGCATACAAATCTGATTAATAAATAAATAAATAATAAATAAATAAATAAATAAATTGACACCTCCCCTAGCTACTTGGTTGATGTATGGTTTGATTGGGTTGTGTGATTGTTTTATTATAAGGGTTTTTTAAAATTGTGTTTTAAATATTGGATTTGTACATTGTTTATACATTGTTTGTACATTGTTTATGATGGTTGTGAGCCACCCCAAGTTTTCAGAGAGTGGCGGCATACAAATCTAATAAATTATTATTATTATTATTATTATTATTATTATTATTATTATTATTTCTTTTCTTTTTTCTTTTCTTTTTTCTTTTCTTTTAAAAATATTCTGGCGATCAGGCCCAATGTTCTCCCAAATCTATGGGTCGTGAAATGGGGTAGAAGTTGTCTATCCATTAAAATCCATTTGAAGGTGAGCTGCTACTCAGCCCTTCAGGACAGGCGGATGGTTCATTTCGCTTGAGGTCTAATGGGAGCCTAAGGCTTCCATACCTGAGTTGCAACATTCCCCATCTTAAGTCTCTCTTTTTTTGAAGCTGGAAATCATCCCAATTTTTACAGCCTGGTGTGGTTACCTTAAGCCCTGAATCTCTGGGAGCCACTTGGAAAACACCTTTCCCGGATTACATAAATTACTTAAAGTTTAAGCACCTTGTTAGGGAAAGAAATACTTTATTGTTGTATTTACTCTCAATTCAGTTATGGTCTGATTTCAGTTCACAAGTTTAGTTAATACTTGAATGGGTGTGTAGAGCAGTGTTTTTCAACCAGTGTGCCGTGGCACACTAGTGTGCCGCGAGACATGGTCAGGTGTGCCGCGAAGAAGGAAGCTCAGGTTCTGGTCTCACAACTTTTTGCTGAGAGAGAGAGAGAGAAAGAGTGAGAGAAAGAGAGAAAGAGTGTGAGAGAGAAAGCAAGTGAGAGAGAGAGAAAGAGAGAGAGAGAGAAAAGATAGAGAAAGCAAGTGTCAGAGAGAAAGTAAGCAAGAGAGAGAGAAAAGGAGAGGAAGGGAGAGAGAGAGAAATGAGCAAAAAGGGGAGAAAAAAAGAGAAATGAGAAAATGATTGAGACAGAGAATGAGAGGAAAGAGAGAGAAACAAAAGAGAGAGAGAGAAATGACTCTTGATTTAAAGCATATGATAAAAAAGCACCCCAAAAATAAGAGAGAAAACCCCCCAGCCCTCACCTGTTTTGGGAAATGGTTCAAGAGTATGTATACACACACACACACAAGAGGGGGAGGAGACAGGGATGGAAAAAGAGAGGAGTGTGTCTTAGAGTGTCGTTTTGTGTCATTTTGGTTGGTGGTGTGCCCCAGGATTTTGTAAATGTAAAAAATGTGCCGCGGTTCAAAAAAGGTTGAAAATCACTGGTGTAGAGCAACCACGTTTGTAGGCTTGATCAAGGAAAATGGAAAAGATTCCAGTTGGAAGAACACAACGGCAAGCCATTTCCAAATTGTCAAAAAAGGAAAAAGACCCACAACCTTCCAACAATAACAACGAAACTGTCTGCTTTTTGTCCACAAGTTGAGTTGAATTCAAACTCAAGCGTTGAATTTAATTTGAGTTCATCTTTAAAGTTATTGTACTGAAACTCCTTGAAAGCCAACAAGATGTGTTTAGGTCATCAGTACGAATTCTGACAGGGGGGGTTTTCTGCATTAACAACTTCAAAGGTAACCTCACATATTTATTTATTATTCATTCATTTATTTATTTGTGAAACAAGTATAGTATTATAATACATATTAACATAACATAAGTAGAACGTAGAAATAGAAAGGATAATAAGATAGTAGGACAGGGACATTAGGCACAAAAGTGGACTTATGCGCGCCCCTTAGAAAAGGGGAGAGGTCGATTGTAGATAATGTAAGGTTGAAGATTTTGGGGTTGGGAGAAGAAACAACAGAGTCCGGTAGTGAATTCCAGGCGTTGGCCCCTCTATTGCTGAAGTCATATTTTCTGCAGTCAAGTTTGGAGCAGTTTACATTCAGTTTGTATCTATTACATGCTCTTGTGTTGTTGTTGTTAAAGGTGAAGTAGTCGCTGACAGGGAGTCCGTTATGGAAGTGTCTTCTTTGGTAGGTTTGGTGCTCAGTACAGATGTTCACATTCACAAGGGTCCCATACATTCTACCTTTCAGTGGCTGGCAGGACTTGGCTCTCCTGGACGTACATACAACCTGGGTGAAACCACACTCTATAGTAGCGACTGCGAGAGGGATCTTGGAGTCTTGGTGGACAACCAGCTAAATAGGAGCCAGCCATGTGCAGGGGGTTGGACTAGATGACCTACAAAGTCCCTTCCAACTCTAAACAAACAAACAAACAGAAAACAAATAAAATATTTGAAAAAGATAAGCAGGATCAAACTGAGTTTTGTAGATTAGTAGATCAGGGGTGGAGAAGGATACTCTGGAATAAGGCAACGGCAAACCAGTTTCACATTTATGGGGGACAGATCCTTGTAGTAGCCCGGAGTCGATCTTAATAACTATACAATCACACAGATTTAATGTGCTCAATGTATTTGATTGAAGAAATGCAGGGCACGTATCCTGTCTCTCTTTGGGGCTGCAATTAATTCAGAAAGTTCCCCATTCGCTTCTTTTCCTTGCTTTTATTTCTTTCACTGTATCTATATCTCGAATCTGAATGAAAAGCAGACATCGACATCCTTCAAACACTGCAACATCTTTTACAAATCCTTTTATGAAAGCAAAAGGCATAAGGAGGAAGAAGAAAAAATATTATGTGAATAGGAAAGATAATTTGCAGCACAGGGCAATATCTTTGCGATATTTTTCCGTCTTCTTACAATTAGGTTTTCCAGTCTGGTTCCTTTCAAATGGACCCCACGCACCATCAGATTATCTTGTCTGGGTGCAATCACAGCCCCAGATCCAAAAGGAAGCCTGGCTGGATTCAATAAAAATAGACTGCATCCCCTAAATCCACCCGCCCCAAATATTGCATCCTTAAGTATCTTGAGCCTCTCTTCTGGAGGGTTGGCTATTCCGGCCAGTTTGGTGTCATCTGCAAATTTGATGAGTTCCCCATCTATCCCCTCGTCCAACTGATGGATGAAGATGTTGGAGAGCCCTGGACCTAAAACAGACCCTTGGGGTTCTCCACTGCAAACATCCCTCCATGGAGATGCCGTTCCATTGAGCACTACACATTGAGTGTGGTTGGTTAGCCTGTTTTGGATCCATCTGGAGGTGTTGCTGTCCATCCCCTGTCCTATTGTCTCTCCTATATCTCCTATACCTTTCTTCTATTCCTCTATCTCTTCTTCTATTCTTTCTTAGATATATTTTACTATGAGTATCTCCTCTATAACCTTCATCGTGTATTTTACTATGTGTATATAGATATATATATATATACCCACTAAAACCCTCATTGTGTATTGGACAAAATAAATGAATGAATGAATGAATGAATAAATAAATGAACGAACGAATGAATGAATGAATATGCTACATACTGAGCCTGGGGTCTTTTGCGTGCAAGACCTAAAAGATTGAAGGGGAGGAGCAGAGGAGCCAAAGCAGCTCAGCCTAAACCTCTGGGCTTTCTTGGTGCCCTTCCAATACACTTCACTCCTCTTCCGCTGACAATGTGCCCGGAGGCCAAACATTGACTCTGCCCTGGGGCTTCCTTGTTGCCGTTCAGCAGGGACCTTCCAACACACTGCCTGCAGTTTACATGCTCCGGTGTTTGTTTTGGATGGGATCCTTGTGCAAAAACATACAAAGCATGTGAAAACAAACACCCGCTCAGGACCAAACAATGCCTGGACTACAAAGGGGGGGGGGAGCCCTTCCTGGGGAGAGGGGCCTGATTGCCTCCAGATGCCTTCAGAGCATTGCAGCCTTTGGAACAAGCCCTTCGAGGGCTACAGGGGGATGTGGAGGGCAAAATGAAATGGAAGAGGGCGGAATGGGGATAACCCAGAAGCAGCATCACTGCCTGATATATTATTTTATTTAATTTTTAATTGAGTTTTATAATAACAATATATCAGTAAAACATTCACACAACACCTAACAATGTACTCAGTGCTCAAAGTGACCACCATCAAACCACATTTCTACCCCTCCATCCAAATGGGGGCATATTTTCTATACCACTTTAACTCAGGAGCAGTATATCTATTTACATATTATAAAGCAATTCTAATTGCTCTTGCTTTAATTGTTACATTATCCATAGACCTCCAAGCTGTCTTGGATCCATTGGTCCAGCTTAACAGAAATTCCCCAAATTAGAAAGCCAATGCCTACTGGGCATAGATAGTTGGACTGAAGACACGGACAGTATTCTGCAGCCCATTCCAGAGCCTGAGTGACGCAATGGTCAGAGTGCAGCCCTGCAGGCGACTTCAGCTAACTGCTAGCTATAGTGTCAGCAGTTCAAATCTCACCACCAGCTCCAGGTTGACTCAGCCTCCCGCCCTTCTGAGGTGGGTCAAAGGAGGACCCAGATTGTTGGGGGCAAATAGCCCAATTCTGTAAACCGCTTAGAGTGGGCGGTAAAAGCTCTAGGGAGAGGTATATAAGTCTAAATGCTCTTGCTAAGTGGGGTGGAAGGGTCTTTGGTGTTCCCCTTCCCACTTCTTGCTCAACTGCTGGTTTGAAAAACATCTGAAAGGCTCTGCTCTTGACTTCCCAAACAAGCTGACCATCAACAGCCCAACCAAAAAATCTCTAAGGTCACCAACACTGATGGGCCAAGCCACCAGAGAATAAATGGAGAGCAGACCTCACTCCTCTCTAGCCCTGGTGATGTTCCCTAGTTTGGTAATGAAACATCTACAAGAAAACAAACTCAGAGGTCACCGCAGTTCAAGCCCTGAGCCACAAATATTCTCCTTTATCTGCCATTTACCTCCTAGAATTGAATTTATCCTTGTTATTTTAGCTCGAAAGTTGGTAACCATCTGTCTGAAGTGGTGTTGGGTTTCCTGCCTAAGCAGGGGGTTGGACTAGATGACCTCCAAGGTCTCTTCCAGCCCTGTTGTTGTTGTTGTTGTTGTTGTTGTTGTTATGATGTTCTGGTTCTGCCCCCTGGATCATTAGACAAGAGGCCCATTCCTTCCTCTCCATTTGTTCATCTTTTCTGTGAATGGAACCTCTGCGGATTCTTTAACCATTCCTTTCAAGGGTGGGTTATCAGGCTCTGCACTCTATCCTGAACCTGTTCCCAAACCTCAGGATCCCTTCTGAATTGTGGCACCACATTCAACCCGGTGTTGGTGTTGCCAGAACTCATCTCTCTCCTGTAACATCTTTTATTTTACTTTTAGAGGCAGATAAAATTAACTTCTGGCTCCATTGTTCAAAAATATCTCTCAATATGCCCATTTTAAAAATACATTTTTAAAAATAAATCTGCTTTTAAAATAACAACAGAAAATATTTAAAAGGAACAAACATAAAAATCTCTCTATATATATATATAAGTGAAAGCCACTGATGCCGAAATCAGGAAATCTCCAGAACCGTAAAGTCTTTCTGACGGGTAGAACAATCAACCGATGGAACAGAAGTTGCCTTCAGAGCTTCATCACTTGAGACTTTCAGGAAGAGACTGGACTGCCATTTGTCAGAAATGGGGTAGGGTCTCCTGCTTGAGCAGAGGGCTGGACTAGTTGACCTACAAGGTCCACTTCCCACTCTTGTTAATCTGTTAAAGGTCTACAAAATTGAAATTTGCCATGTATGTTTCTCTCGGCTTCTAGCACTCAGGCCTCTGATGCTAAAGAGTTCTACTCCCCCTCCCCACCTGAAAAGAAATCTGTTCCAAACGCAAAATAGGAGCAGAGGAGAGGAGTTTCAGTTTTACTTTCACAGCAGGAGAGGATTCTGTGGAAGGGGACAGGAGGGGCCAATTGTAACTCCTCACCAACTTTCAAGCCTGATGATCACATAGTAGAGGATCTCGGGTATTTAGCTAGTACCTACATAATTAAAAAAAATTACATGTTTAAAAATAAGTGAAAAAGTACAACATAAAAAACAAAATACAAAATATAATATAAGAGTAATATTTCTTATGTCCAGGCAGGTAAACTTCTCAGCAATGAAACTATTAACTATAGTATATAGTAGTTGAATTTTACAGACTTGCAACGAATAGCGAATGCAAGTCTAAACACAGTTTCTGTAAAAAAGATACGTTTTTATATAATCTGGTGATTGAGATCCAGTGTTGATTGACTGAGCCCTACTGTCATTAGTGTTGTATTTTTGTCTCCCAAGCCAGGTAACAGTGGACTATCTCCTCTTTTGCGTCTGGCTCCAATCTCACCTCTTTCTCGCCTTCATTCACAATTCTGGCCATCTCTCTTTGTCTCTAATTTTTTTCCCCCTCCTTGAGCACTTTCCTGGCCACATAACATAGTCTAGCTTTTTTCTACTTTCATACTTTTTGCCTTGCTTTGGGAAAATTTCCCAACATAATGTGAATTCTTCTCCAGAACCCAATCATATTCAGACAATACATTTAGTTTAGCTGCTAAATTAACTTGTTTTCTGGCTTCACACAAGACACTGGCTCAAGAAACAGATGAGGTTCGTGTATGATATTCTCAATGCCAAAAAGGCACCAAGGATAATCTCATCTTATGTAGCTTCCAAAAAGGCACTAAAATAATCGAACCTTTTGTAGCTCCTTCTCTGTGGGCATGGTTCATTTTGTGGGTGTGGCTTGCTGGCCATGTGACCAGGTGGGAGTGGCTTGACGATCACGTGACCGGAGATGGCTTAAAGGTCATGTGACTGGCTTGAAGGTGGCCAACTTGATGTCAGTTACATCAAGGGTTTGGGTTAGGGTGCCTGGTCTCTCCTCACCTCAAAAAGATACAATTTCCCTCTCTGTTTATTATTACTGAACATCCAAAATAATCTTTAATTCTATGTATATATATATATATATGCCACATGTGCCTTCCTTCCCTCCATCCCCTGCTGCAGGAAGAGGGAGATTGTGATGCCGCTGTAGAGAGCGCTGGTGGTGAGGCCCCATTGGGAAGAATACTGTGCTCAATTCTGGAGACCTCACCTACAAAAAGAGATGGATCAAATTGAACGGGTCCAAAGATGGGCTACCAAAATTGTGGAAGGTCTTAAGCATAAAACGTATCAGGAAAGACTTCATGGACTCCATCTGTAGAGTCTGGAGGACAGGAGGAAAAGGGGGGACATGATTGAAACATTTAGATATATGAAAGGGTTAAATAAGGTTCAGGAGGGAAGTGTTTTTAATAGGAAAGTGAACACAAGAACAGGGGGGCACAATCTGAGGTTGGTTGGGGGAAAGATCAGAAGCCACGTGAGAAAATATTATTTGACTGAAAGAGGAGTAGATGCTTGGAACAAACTTCCAGCAGATGTGGTTGGTAAATCCACAGTCACTGAATTTAAACCTGCTTGGGATAAACATAGATCCATTCTAAGATAAAATGCAGGAAAGAGTATAAGGGCAGACTGGATGGACCAGGAGGTCTTTTTCTGCCCTCAATCTTCTAGGTTTCTATGTTTCTATCCTTTGGCACTCAAAACCCATGCTGCTCTAAGCACTAGGCCTTCTTCATTGAGGAGGCTGTGAATTCCAAATTCTTCTACTGGTCCTGCGTACCTGACCGTACCCGTAGGAGCCCATCGCTGGCTAGATTTTGTCCCTCCAAATCTGACATTTTCCCATCCAGGATTCTGGGCAGAAACGTCCCCTGGGCAGCTGGTCTTAATTGGTGCTCTGGTCATTGTCTGAAACGTGGCATGGGGGAGAGAGGGCCTGGCTGTGGCTTGGATTCCCTTTGAGTGTTTGCTGCAGCCTCTCATCCACCCGCCCGGATTCCGATCAGGCCGGAATTGCAATAACTGCTGGGTGACATCTCCATCAGCCTGACATCTCTGCCATTTCTCAACTCCCCTGGAATCTCAATGGGGCTTCACGAAGCTGCCTTCCTCGCTGGCTCAGCTGTTCGTCAGCGTCAGGGTGACCCTGGAGGAGAGGCCGGCAGCTGCCGTGATCCGCCACTCCAGGAATAGTGCCCGTCTGTCCATCCGACATGCCATGGCCCTGTGACACCAACGTCTTTGCCGGTAAAAGTTTTCTTTAATATTTTTCCCCTCCACATCAATAACACAAATAACATACATCACATATAAAATCATCTGCTACAATGTCCTTCCTGCCAACGACTACTTCAGCTTCAATCACAACAACACAAGAGCCCACAACAGATTCTAACTTAGTAAATCGCTCCAAACTCGACTGCTGGAAATACGACTTTAGTAACCAAGTAGTTGATGCATGAAACTCACTGCCAGACTCTGTAGTAGCCTCACCTTACCCCCAAAACCTTATACCCTTAGACTCTCCACTGTTGACCTCTCCCGATTCCTAAGAGGTCAGTGAGGGGCCTGCATAAGTGCACCAGCCTGCCTTGCGTCCCCTGTCCTCATGTTTCCCTCTTACTAGGATCAGGTATATAAATATGATACCTTTGTATACCACCAATAGGTACGTGACAAAACAAACAAATAAATAAAATATACAATGCTTAAAAACAACAGTACAATAGCCTAAGTTGCATTCCAATTTTGCTTTTAATTTTATTATTCAACCCATCTCAATCTTCCCTCTCTCCACTCCCTTCTTTCTATCCCTGGGGGCTATTCCCCCTCTAGTACCTACCTTCTTACACCTTCTCTCCCCTTTCCTACTATCACCTCCTCCTCCTTCCTTCTGATTTCTTCCACTCTCCTCTTAAATGTAGTTTTTCAGAAATATTTCTGCAACAGACTTCAAACAGGTTGCCCATGGGATGTATGTATGTATCTACCTACCTACCTATCATCTACCATATCTACCTACCTACCTATCTATCATCTACCATACCTACCTACCTACCTATCATCTATCTATCATCTACCTACCTACCTACCTACTTACCTACCTACCTACCTATCTATCTATTAGATTTCTATGCCGCCCTACTCACAGCAACTCGGGGCTATACAAAGCCATTTGCAGAAAGCAGCAAGAGTTAAATTAAAATGCTAAGCATCTTGTTTTCCTGAAGTATGAAACAATTTTTTTCCCTAAAATGTTAAAAAATAGTGTGAGATATGTATGGTTTCATTAGGGTTTTAATGAAGTATTCATATTGTTTTTAATGTTGTTTTTTTGCTGGAAGCCGCCCAGATTCCTTTGGGAGTAGGGGGGAGGGCATATAAATTTGATTAATTAATTAATTAAAGTCCCCAATTTCGTTTTGACAGCAAGTCCAATTTTAAATGCCATTGCTAAATTACATCCAGATTCATCAGCCAGGACCACCCCAACCAAATTGAACATTTAAATGTATTCATGTTTTTGTTTAAATTTGTAGAGCTGCCCAACTCTATCAAACCTGGGTGATTTACAAGAAAGTCAAAATCGCAACAACAAAATCTCCAATGAAAGGACATGGGTTCTGCATGGTGTGACAGCTGAGCGGTAATTAAGGTCAAAGTAAAACACACAGACTGGTGTTTCAGAAACACAAAAATATATTTCATTTACAAGTTGATTAAGGGGCGTGCATAGGTGCACTTGAGTGCCTTCCGTCCCCTGTCCTATTGTCTCTCCTATATCTCCTATACCTTTCTTCTATTCCTATATTTCTTCTTCTATTCTTTCATTGATATGTTCTATTACTATATCTTCTTTTCTATTCTTTCATAGATATATTTTACTATGAGTATCTCTTCTATATCCTCCATTACGTATTTTACTATGTGTATACCTACTAAAACCCTCATTGTGTATTGGATAAAATCAATAAATAAAATCAATAAAAATAAATAAATAATTGTGAACCGCAAGTATGGTAAAAGAATGTCTGTTTACTGCCAAAGAGTCTGAGTTATCTTCAAAGCTGATAACAAATGTCCCAAGAAAACCCAAGGTTTGTAAGTAACGTCTCCGAACTGGGCTGAAGCAAGGGAACCCACTCTTTTTTGCAATAGCTATAGTCTTTCATAACACAATTGTCCAAAGGCTGGGTTTCTCCAAGAAAGCAGGGGTGATGGTTTAGAGAAAACCCTGGATCTGTTTCTCTGTTAAACCACGAACGATAACTCCTGCAAAGAACACTCCCACAAACCTCACCTTTTATGCACACTGCAGAATTCCCTATGACTCTCAGCTGTGATTGAGACCTTCTCCTGTGTCTGTGCAACTGCTCCTGTCTCCCCCTCATCCTTTGCACACGCACATTCAGGATGGGATCATCCATCACCCCCTCCTCATCCGACCCAGACGAGGCCCTAGTGGGGGCCTCCACCTCTGTCTCTCCAGGACCTTCAGCGTCCATCTCTCCTTCCCCCTCAGTGTTTGAATCCTCCAAGAGCCACAAAGGTCTTTGATGCTCGGACGGACTCGGCTCCTCTGGCTCAAAGTCTGTTATCAGAGGAGCTGGATGTGATCCAACCACAACAGACACGATCTGATAAAGTGGCAATGGAGGATGTGGACTGGCAGTGAGGTTGAGACCAGCACGGCAGAGGCCACCTGAGCTGCCCGGGGGGGGATGCCCTTGGAGGCCACAAATGTCACTGTTTTCAAGGACCCCTTCAGCGACTTCAGTGGTCACCACCAGCACCTGTAACCGAATACAGGCAAACTCTCAAACGATCTGTGTGGCCTGTGACTTGCAGAGCTCGGCCCTCCCACAAAGGGAAGTTCCACTTGAGTGTGTACTATGAAAAGCTGCACATTTGGCAAAGACTCGGAGAACCACTCACGGCTGACGAATGCAGAGGCTTAGAATCTGAATCAACAACACGGGCCAGGCCACTTTGGAGAAGACTTTGGTGAACAGGACTGGCAGGAGGGGGGAGCAGTCTCTCTGATATAGATCTGGAATATCCCCCTTGTTAAGGGGGACTCAATAAATCAAGGCCAGTTATTGCTCGGTAGCAAACGTTCATAAGTGCCCTGGAGAAGGTGGACTAGGAAGTTGATGAATATAAGTGAATAAGAACAGGAGCATGGAGAAGATGAATAAGCCTGAGCTCCCTTCTCCACTCGGCCCTTTCTTTGAGTGCAGCTCAGCTAAACAGGTGCTTCGCGCTAATTTAAACGGAGCCTTTAATGGAACCCAGAAGGAAGGGGCCCAGCTTAAGGGATGGATTCCTTCCAGGGACAGGAGATAAATGGAAGGAAAGAGCCACCTTCCCCTGGTGTCTTCACTGCTGTTGATTGTTTCCCCTCCAGGGACTGACAGACCATCGCTAATCCATTTGAAAGATAACAAACAAGAGAAACAAAGATAATTCCTTTTGGTGTGGGTTTTTTGAAATCACCAATTTCCAGGATCCCATCAAGAAGGATCCGTTGCAGATTCTTTGAGATCAAACAAAGGTTGGGATTTTATTACAGTTACCTCTTCCCTTGGTTATCAGAATGTGAGGCAGGCCCTTTATTTGGTCCTTGGGTTGGTGGGATGGGTTTAAAGCAAAGAGTTGGAGGATTTGTTTATTTGTATACACTGCTCAAAAAATAAAGGGAGCACTTGAACAACACAATATAACTCTAAGTCAATCCAACTTCTGTGAAATCCAACTGTCCACTTAGGAAGCAACACTGATTGACCATCAATGTCACCTGCTGTTGTGCACATTCAACTCTGTACAGAACAAAGGATTCAAGGAGAATATTTCACTCATTCAGATGGACTTGTCTCTAAAACTTGTTTCTAGGGAACTAACATAAAGCAATAAGTGAAAAAAAAGATAGAAAAGGGAAGGGGGGAGAAGGAGAGAAGAGAAGAGAATGTATAGGAATGAAGAAGGGAAGATTCTTAATTTAGTAGCAGTTCCAAGTCCCTGTGTGTTTTACAACATAAATTCCTTTTTTTCTATAATCCTCTCTTTCCAATAATTAAGCCCATAAATGATAAATTCCCTATTTTCTCCCAAGAAAAGCTTCACAAGGGATTTCTAGTCAGCAATCAAGGCAGACGTTGATCCTCTAGCAAGCAAGTTAATTTCGCTCCCTCTACTCGTCCGTTCCTCTTCTTCTGCAGCGGCTATTTCGGAGTCTTCTCATGCATAATCTCTCAGGCATTGTTACCACATGCAAAAATATCCTCCATAAACCCCTTCCCAATTTCTATCCATGAGCCCCAGCAAAAGAAAACCAAAAGAAATTTTGCTTTCCATTAAGTATCAGTCTTCAACATTCTTTGTATCACTAGTAAATTAATTCTTTCTTTATTAAATTATAGCCCTTTGCGGACTTCATAGCTGCAACTGAGCATCACAACCAGCTGGTGGGAGACATTGGGGTGAGGTCACCATTGGCTGATGGGCGTCCCAACACATGCCATGCTGCTTGGCTTCCCGTGTGAGCAAAATGTAAGTGCAAGCATTCATTCCTTTCTTTAAATAAAATTATGTAAAGCGTGTAAAATAACTGTTTCCTTAAGTCAGCAGTCTCACAAAAATTAGGCACTGAATTGTCAACATGTAGTGGGGAAATTTGACATCTTTCACTGAGTCCATGTTGTGGAAGTGAAGTATGGAATTCACTCTGCTGTCAATCTTCTAGGTTTCTCTGTGTTGGGGCATTCACAAGTCCTTCCGCTGCTTGATTGTTCTATGGGTCAGGAATTGTCTCCTTGGTTCTAAGTGGCTTCTCTCCTTCTTCAGCTTCCACCCGTTGCTTCTTGTTCCACCCTCAGGGGCTTTGGAGGATACGTCCAAGTCACTTCCAATCCCTCAGACCCCCCCCCCCTTGATTCCTAAGAGGTCAGTGAGGGGCGTGCATAAGTGCACCAGTGTTCCTTCCATCCTCTTACTAGTATCATCTTATGTATATAAACTATGTTATATCTATGTATATTACCAATACGTACTTGACAAATAAATAAACAAGATAAATAAAAATAAATAAGCCTGGTGGCCAGCAACCCCTTTGGGACACCCACGTAATGACATGCGTAGATTTTACTTCCCCAAGAGAGACCCCAGCAGAGGGAAATGTCACTTGCATCTCTACCTGATCCATGGAGATGAAAGAGGCGAAGGGAGCTGCCTAGATCTGTATCTGACTATCATGGAGTTTACGACATTGGCCCATTGACATGAACAGCGTTGACAGAGTAATTGTAGAGGAAGAGACAATGCTTCCTTCTCAGAGGTCATCTGTCGGAGTCCTTCAGTTGAAAGACATTTTTTTTTGCCTTTTAAAACATAGACTCTAATTTTGGGAGTCCATCTGCAGATCTCTTGGCTCTGCGGCCTTAGGCGTCAAGGACCCCATTGCTCTCCAGCACATTGTAAGGAGTCTTGATTGAAATTGGAGGCAACGCCAGTTCCTTCCTTTGCAGCAAAGAGGAAGCACTTCAAACAGCCCAAGAGGCAAAGGCTGTGCTTTTTTGTGGCCTTCTCAGGGCCCCTTTTGTTAGGCAGTGAGCTCCGGGTTGTATACAAGGATTAGCCACAAGGGGTGAGGTGCTTCCAGCCAATGCATTTACATAGTCTATAATTATGACTCTCTTCATGTATTTACGGCTCTTTCCTTTTTATTCACTGTGGCTCCCCACCCAGAGTCCTGGTTTTGTGAGAGATATACAGTACACGTGATGGGTAAATGAATGAATGAAAAAAAGAAAAGGAAGGAAGGAAGGAAGGAAGGAAGGAAGGAAGGAAGGAGGATATGTGAGGATTTCATAAAAGTTCAAAGATCATTCGAACTTTACTGTCTATCATGATTAATAATTCCCAGTGTTCTCAATTTTATATATTCATATATCAAAATGCTACACAATGCTACAAGTGTTGGTCATGACCTATAAAGCCCTTCATGGCATCGGGCCAGAATACCTCCGGGACCGCCTTCTGTTGCACGAATCCCAGTGACCGGTGAGGTCCCAGAGAGTTGGCCTTCTCCGGGTCCCATTGATTAAACAATGTCGTTTGGTGGGATCCAGGGGAAGAGCCTTCTCTGTGGTGGCCCCGACCATCTGGAACCAACTCCCCCCAGAGATTAAAACTGCCCCCACCCTCCTTGCCTTTCGTAAACTCCTTAAAACCCACCTCTGCCACCAGGCATGGGGGAACTGAGACATTTCCCCTGGGCCTATACAGTTTATGCATGGTATGTTTGTGTGTATGTTTCTTTTTAAATAAGGGGTTTTTAATGACTTTTAATTATTAGATTTGTTATACATTGTATTATTATTGTTGTGAGCTGCCCCGAGTCTACGGAGAGGGGCGGCATACAAATCTAATAAATAATAATAATAATAATAATAATAATAATAATAATAATAATCCAGCATTTTTTAATTTTTTCTGCGCATTCAACATACAATGTCATATACCTTCAATACATCTGAATATACATGTATCATTTTTCTACTATATTTCATCTAAATATAGATGAAATATAGCAGCATTTCATCTCCTATAGATGAAAGCGTCCAGAGATACTTTAGGAGAAGAGCCGTCCACTCCGCCACTCGCACCAGAATATATTACGCAACCACACATGAAATCTTCGGTTTAGAAAGCTTAGAACTACGTCGCCTTCAACATGACAATAAAGGTAACGATTTAATCTAGTCCAGTATCTGCCAAGGTTGGTTTCACTTCAGATGGTAAATGCAAATTTTATCATAGTTGAGCATTGGTCTATTGCTAGACTAACGCTAAAGAATCCCACTATGATAAAATTAGCATTTACCATCCGAAGTGAAAGTAACCTTGGCAGATACTTTACTAGATTAAATCGTTCCCTTTTGTTGTTGTTGTTGTTGTTCTACTCTGTTTAGATGGGGTGCCAGTACTTTTGTTTTGTGTGCTGTGTTGCCTTTCCTTTGTCTTTCGGATACGATGCACTTTTTAAATAAGATGGCGAAAGCAGACCCTCCCCCCCTTCCATCACTCGGTTTCTGTTAACCAGCAACTGGATCTGTGTCATTCTGACATTGAGAAGGTGCTTTTTCTCCTATGCAAATCAGCCACGTGAATGAGCCACATCTTGCTTTTATTACCCTGTGCAGACTCTGGTTTAGGTGTGTTGTGTCTCCACCTGATCTTCCAGGACAGAAAACACAAAATGAGATTTCCTTTAAAAAAAAAAAAAAGCCAGCACACAGCAATACATTGCAAATGCATCAGGGTGGTTTTTTCCCCAACAGGTGTAAATTGACTGCTCTCCACTGAGACTGGGTGAGTGTGTGTGCAAAATGGAAACACACACACACACACACATACCCCTTGAGATGCCATTCTCTGCAGTTCCTGCATTTCAGATTATGCTTTAAATCACTTTCTGACATGTGCAAGAAAGCGCCAGAGGCCACGGGAAGCGTTTTCAGATTGCTGCCTTTCACACCCCATAAATTCATTTGCAGGCTTAAGAGGCCAGCTGTGTGGAGTGACCCTTCGGTGGGGCTTCAAAGGGGCTGCTCTGTCCATCCACAGCCTGGTGCTGCCCATCCGAGGCCACTTCCAGGTGAGCATCTGGAAAGGAGATGATCCGGCGAAAGTGAAAGTCCTTCTCTCTCCTCCGCCTTCCTTCCCTCCATCCCCTGCTGCAGGAACAGGGAGATGGTGACCCCGCTATATATAGCACTAGTGAGACCCCATTGGGAATAATACTGGGTCCAGTTCTGGAGACCTCACCTACAAAAAGAGATGGATCAAATGGAACGGGTCCAAAGACGGGCTACAAAAATGGTGGAAGGTTTTAAGCATAAAACTCATCAGGAAAGACTTCATGGACTCCATCTGTCTAGTCTGGAGGACAGAAGGAAAAGGGGGGACATGATCAAAACATTGAAATATGTTAAAGGGTTAAATAAGGTTCAGGAGGGAAGTGTTTTTAATAGGAAAAGGGGACACAATCTGAGGTTAGTTGAGGGAAAGATCAGAAGCAATGAGAGAAAATATTATCTGATTGAAAGAGTAGTAGATGCTTGGAACAAACTTCCAGCAGACGTGGTTGGTAAATCCATAGGAACTGAATGTAAAGATGCCTGGGATAAACATAGATCCATCCTAAGATAAAATACAGGAAACAGTATAAGGGCAGACTAGATGGACCATGAGGTCTTTTTCTGCCGTCAATCTTCTATGTTTCTATGTAAAATTGGGGTAGAAGTTACACACAAACATTCTGCGAATGACAAAATTTTCCAATATCAATACATTCTGAATGAATGAAATATTTATTTTATTTATTTGTTAAGTACGTATTGGTGGTATACAAAGAAATAACACTTTTTATGTACATGATATTGGTACTAATGAGAGGGAAACATTAGGAGAGGAGAGGGAACACACATTGGTGCACTTATGCACACCCCTTACTGACCACAGGTGAGGTCAACAGTGGAGAGTCTGAGGGTGAGGTTTTTGGGGTTAGGTGAGGATACTACAGAGTCAAGTAGTGAGTTCCAGGCATTAACTACTCAGTTGCTAAAGTCAATATTTTCTACAGTTGAGTTTGGAGTGGCTCTCTTTGAGTTTGCATCTGTTGTGTGCTCGTGTGTTGTTGTGGTTGAAGCTGAAGTAGTTGTTGACAGGAAGGACGTTGTAGCAGATGATTTTATGGGCTCTGCTTAGGTTGTGTTGAAGGCTTAGACGAAGTTCTAAGCTTTCTGATCCTGGGATTTCAAGTCTGGTTGCGTAGGGGACTCTGTTGCGAGTAGAAGAGTGGAGGGCTCTTCTCGTAAAGTAGCTCTGGACGCTTTCTCATGTGTTTTTGTCTGAAACCATCACTTCTAAGCCTGAGACAAAAGTGCCTTATATTTTGGAGTCTGTTATCGTTACTTTCTGGGGTCAAGAAGACTTCTGAAGGGTCTGCAGCCTTGCCAACTTTAAGACTTGTGGCCTGATGGACTTCGAGACAAGTCACTGCAGGATGCTACGATGTCTGACAGCCTTCACATTGTTTATTGCTTTTCCTTTTGTATCTAAAGTCTTCGGAGAGGGCGGCATACAAATCCAATTAATAAATAAAGCTTCACATTCGTACCATTACTGTAGGCTGAATTTAAAAAACGTGGTGCATTATTTTCTGGGCGACCCTTGTGGTTGCATGAACTAAAATTTTCTTGAAGAACTTTGCCAGGTTGTGTTTGAACATAGAAGTAGTATAGCCAAGTGTTCGGACACAGTTCAACTCCCCCCTCCTCTCTCTCTCTCTCTCTCTCTCTCTCTGTGTGTGTTTGTGTGTGCCTACACACCCACATTCCACCTCCATCTTTTTTTCCCTTTCTTTTCTCTCTTCCTCTCCACAACCTTGTTTCCAATTTGCTTTCCATGTGCCAGCAAGGGCCTCGTGCATCTCTGGCAGCCTCCCTTGAGGAACTGTGGTGCCGCTGCTGGGAGCATTGTGCAGAGAACACAAGGATTAGAGAACAACTCTGCTGCAACTGACCTCTGAGATTAGTACTGACAGGCAGGATTAGGTAAATGCTGACCAAGCCCAAGGCCCGATTGATTTTCCACAATGGCTGTGCTGTTCAATAAATGAACTTTCCAAGGCCCGAATGGCTGAATTGGGGAATGGCTGACGTTTGACAGCTCTATCCGTCCCCTGAGGCCGTTCGGCTGGACGTTACAGCAAGAAGGATGTCGTGCTCCTACGGGGTGCAGAGGCGCATGCATTAGCACAAAGAACGATGCCTCCGATTTGTGCACCATCTCCACACCAAGAAAGGTTTAAGTGAAGCTCTCCCGGATCCCTGACCCGAAGGCCGAAACGAGTGGGAGCAGCCAAAAACCCTGGCGAGTGTCAACGTCTTTAGTCTGTGAACCTTAGTGGGGGAAAGGACATTTCTCCTGTGCCGGGGCCTCTGGAAACCCTCAGAGAAGCCTGGTAGCTAAGGTGGAGCCCTTCCTCCAAACCCACCCTCTTCTTCCGCCCTGAGGAACCTGAGTCAACCATAGTCAAAATCAATGACATGTTCAAAATCTCCGGCCGACGGGATCTTGACTGACAGACTGAGTTGGATGTTGGAGAAGACTGAAGACAAAACATCCAAGGATAATGTGAAAAACAAAGAAAGACACTCAAAGCACCTTCAGAAGTGGAAACAATCGTGATGACACCCAAGAAATCCAGAGTTTGATTAGATTATTTTGTAATTCCAGGCAGATGTTCTCTCGTGGGGAGATAAACTGGTAGGGAAAATGTTGACCAACGTTTCCAGAAACAGAGGTGGAGCCAGGGGGTCTTCTCTGGCCAATAATCCAACCCTGAATCAAGAAGGATGAGGGCCATATAGAAATGCTGGAAATAAAAGAATATAAACCCAAGTTATACTGGGTTATATTGGGTTATCCCAAGAGCTGGGGTGGCGCAGTAGTTAGAGGGCAGCATTGCAAGGCTCCTTCAGCTACCTGCTAGCTGTAGTTCAGCAGTTCAAATCTCACCAGGCTCCAGGTTGACTCAGCCTTCCGTCCTTCCCAGGGGGGGTCAAAGGAGGAGCCGGATTGTTGGGGACAAATGTGCCGATTCTGTAAACCACTCGGGAGCACCATGAAGGGATATAGATAAGTCTAAATACTAAGTTAAGGTCCATAACTCTCATTCTCTCCAATGCTTCTGTATCTCAGCAACATCCAGTGAGGTGAAGACCATCACCTGGTTCAGGTTAATATTGTTTATGGGTAGAATTAAATGCCGGGACAGGAGCTGCTGGGGTCCCTGGTGCCAGGAGATCTCTGTGAGAAAGTTCAAAAGCAAGGAGGCTGCTGCCTTCTTTGTGGGAGAAGACAGAACAGGAGGTCAAGGGAGGGCAGTGTGTGTCCGAAGCCCAAGTTATCTCCCTCGTGGTGAAGGGATCACTTGCCTTTTTCCTTGTTTTAAGCAACCACATTTTAAGTGTATCCAGGGCAATGGTGAAACTTATCTCTGTAGCTCTGGCTTATGTCAATTGAACTGTGTCTTTGTTGCAGATTCTGGACATTTGGGGTTGGTACGTTATTTTTATCTGCATATTTAATTTATGTACATGTTGTAAGATCTATGGATTTTGTCTTGGGCTTTATTTTTATTTTTTTTAAAATCAACTTTCTAACCCACATTAAGTTACCTGCAAAGACTTAGGGCTTGGAAAACATTCTTTGCAGAGAGTAACAATGAAAGACTTTGCAAGCCGGTAAGAGATGGGGACATTATGAGCACTTGGTCAGCGCTGGAAAGAAACATTGGGAGCAAGAAGAGCAATGGAAAAAACCCTGCAAAGACTTAGGACTTGAAAAACATTCTTTGCAGAGAGAAACAATGGAAGAGCCTGAAAGGTCAGAGCTGGGAAGATCGATAGCACCTAGTTAGGGCTGAGGGGAAAAAAGCTATATTCAGAGTATAAGATGCACCCAAATTATCAGCCTCTTTTAGGGAGGAAAAAGTTATGTCTTATACTCTGAAAAATATGGTAATTACTGCTGCTTTCAATAGGGCCTTCCTTCCTTCCTTCCTTCCTTTCCTTCCTTCCTCCTTCCTTCCTTTCCTTCCTTCCTCCTTCCTTCCTTTCCTCCCTCCCTCCCTCCCTCCCTCCATCCATCCATCCCTTTTTTCTCATGCCTTTACAAAACGTGACCTAAACTCTGCAGCAGCTGTGTACCAGATGCAAGGCAAATATCCATAGGTTTGTGCCCTTCAGGCATCTGAATTCAATCTGGGAGCCAATATTCCCTCTCATCTTTAGCAGAGAGAAACTAGCGAAGGAAGTTAGGCTGAAATGTGCAACTTTAATGAAAAACCTGTCAGCGATTCCAGGCTCATGAATCAATTCCCTCCCATTGGAACCGCCATTCAAATGCACATTTGGGCCGTGCAGCCCATGGCTCCTATGCTCCTGTCTCAGAATCTCACTCCAACCAGGTTTATTCAAAAAATGGGCCCATAAAAACAGGGCTCTGCTGCACCGGTTCTATTCCTTCGTGTCCCCCAATGCAACAAGTCAACTCGTATTGTTACTGGAAACACCATAAGGACGTGACATGTCCATCGATATTATGAATTAAAGAGGGTTGGGTGAGTTTTGTTTTAAGCTTGTATTGTGTTGCGCTTCAGTTAAAGTAAGTAGAACTGATATATATATATATATATATATATATATATATATATATATATATATATATATATATATATATATATGTATGTTACAGCTTTTTACACAATTGCCATGTTGAATCCCTGAATTCTTTACTGTATATAATTTCTGGAGCTATTTTTTAACAGTTCTGTTGTCTTTGTCTCTGTGGGCAACTCTTTGTTTTCAAACAATAAAATTGTTTGAAGGGAAAAAAGGGACATATCCACAGAACTTAGAACCATGGAGTTGGAAGGAGCTCAGACAAGTGATTATCCAATCTCTCCCAGTGTTGGAGCACTGACAACCTCTGGTGGCAAGCTGTTCCACTGGCTAATTGTCCTCCCTGTTAGGATGTTTCTCCTTAATTCTGGGTTGCTTCTTTCCTTGACTAGTTTCCATCCATTTTTCTTGTCCTGGACAATAAGTTGACCCCCCTTCACCTTGACAGGATCCCCTCCAATATTGGAAGAATGCTGTCGTCTCTCCCTTAGTCCTTCTCTTCATAAGAGTAGACACACCCAGTCCCTGGAAACATTCTTCATAGAAAGAGCTGGGCTGGTGCAGTGGTTAGAGGGCAGTACTTCCAGCTGCTTCTGCTGACCGCTGGCTGTAGTTCAGTGGTTTCAATCTCACCACCGGCTCAAGGTGGACTCAGCCTTCCGTCCTTCCCAGGTGGGTCAAGTGAGGACCCAGATTCCTGGGGGTAAGAGGCTGGAGGTAAACCGCTTAGAGAGGGCTGTGAAAGCCCTGAGAAGCAGTATACAAGTCTCAATGCTATTGCTATGGCCTCCAGTCCCCAAATCCAACTCGTGACTATGACTCAAGCTTATAACGGAGTGTGTGTTTTACCTGGTGTAACCAGAGCTCCTTGAGGAGAAGGCCAAGCAGTTGATCGTGTCTAGTTGTAGGAGAGAATTAGGAGAATAATTCAGCACATGAAGATGTGTAGATCTTGTTTTCATTAAGAACATATTGGACCCATAGAACTGATCTTCAATACATAATGTTTTTCCATTGAAACTGTAGAATCGATTGAATTATATCATAAGTAGTGTAGGGTTTCCTGCCTAAGCAGGGGGGTTGGACTAGAAGACCTACAAGGTCCCTTTAAACTTGGTTGTGGTTGTTGTTATTGTATTGTTATGTCTAATTATAGGAGAGAATTGGGAAAATGGCTCAGCACATTAAGATGTGTAGATCTTGTTTTCATTAAGAACATATTGGACCCATAGAGATGATCTTCAATATTATGTTTTTTCCTGTTTAAACCATAGACTCGATTAAACCACGTCACAGCTGACTTCTCAGAGAGAGAGAGAGAGATTTAAGGCTCTTCCGAAGAAAAGGGTGTTGATCCTTCCTAGTTGAGTCTTCCGTCAGCAAATCCCTTCCTGCCCAGGTGTGGCCATGCTGGCTCTTGTCCAGCGACCCTCCAAATCCTTTGAACTCGCCAGTCCAGGCCAGCTGATTGGTGCCAAGCCCAAGTTCACATTAGAGCGTTTTGTGTAAGCTGGGAAAAAATAGATCAGGGCTCTTGAAAGACTTGAGCTAAGTGGGCAGCAGGAACCGGAGGAGGGATCAAAATAGGCCCTTGCAGGATGTGACAAGTGTTGGGCAGGGGTCATCTTCTAAACCTTCTCTGCGGATCCAATTTTGTCCTGGCTTTGCTTGGCCCACACAGTCTTGTGTGTGTGTGTGTGTATTTATATTTATCAACATGAACAAAATACAAAACAGAAGACCAGAAGAACAAGCACCCAACATTATTATTATTATTATTATTATTATTATTATTATTATTATTATTATTATTATTTAGTTGGATGTCTGAGGTGTATGGTTACCAGGGCTGTGACAAAGGAGGAAGACACCACAGAGCCATTAAGTTTACTACTGTTCTTCATTATGTCGTGTTGCATATTTGCCCAGGTGAAGCCCTGTCCTACCGGGACCTCCACTCACCAGACCCTCCTCAATTCCAGGGAAAAGCTCTCTGTGACAGCAGCTCCATCACATCACCTGCCCCAAGGAGGTCGATACAGAAGAGGTTCTCAACTTGGGAGTCAGGACCCCTTTGGGGGGGGTCAAACAACCATTTCACAGGGGTCACCTAAGAAGACCCTGTGGGGGGGAGACAAATTTCCCCTGGTTTTAGAAATGGAAGCTTCTATTCTGGAGCCTTGCAATGTACTTTTACAATCTGACCAATCAGGCGTTGACAGTGGGGGTGTCCCTCTGACCTTCCTACCAATCAGCTTCAAGCTCTGTTGGGAGAATTGGTGCTAGACTTGTGGTTGGGGGTCACCACAACATGAGGAAGTGTACTAAGGGGTCGTGGCATTAGAAAGATTGATGAAGGGTCAGCCATGTCTTTGGTCTCCTGGGATTTGAAGTCTGGGAGTTGAAGTCCACACATCTTCAAATGGACAAGGTTGAGAAACACGGCACCAATCGAAACTAAAACCCCCATTATGGTGAATCCTGTACCGGTACCAACCTGCTACTGATGCACACAACATCAACAATGTGAGGCGCTTGTGCCCGGGCAGGTGGGCGTGGCCACCCACAGCCAGCGCTCCCGGTTCCCGGTTTGCCCAACCTGGATAGAAGCGGCTGAAGGGCTCTACCGGTTTCATCTCCAAAGACTCCAGGTCTTGCCTTGTGTGGGACGTCCAAGGAAAGTGGAAGAGCTTGTTTAACACACTTATTTTCAGCACCGCTCTGGAAAGTTGTGATGGGGAAATTTTAAATCTTTTTTTTTTTGGTCAATGTTTACATTATTTATTGAAGAAATAAATCTGCACTCGCAGCAAAAGTCGAAAGTGTGCGTTCCCCCTATGAATCATGCCACGTTCATAATAGAAACCATCAGGTGTTTGAGTTCAAATGTGGGCATGTGCTCGACCTCTTCAGAACTTGGCAAGGACGGTGGGAGAAGGAAGCCGCGGAGTTCTAGTGAGACGCATTAAGGGGACCTGACGTCATGCTATTTTAGGAGGTGAAGAGCCCACTAAATAAACAATAATATATTCTGATGGATTCTGTACCCACAAACGTGGGAAGGATGCTATCTCTTTTTTTCAACCGATAAATCTGAGAAAATGCCTGAAACACACTGCAAATTGAATGTGGATAAATGATGCAAGAAACCCAAACATTTCAATAAATTACGGGGGAGAGAAAGGCGGAGGGGCCTCTATGGTGTCTTCTTAGCAAATCTCCCTTTGTTTGGGTTTGTTCCACCCCGTCCTAGATGGGATGGAGGAGTTATTACAGCTGCTCCGGTTTAAGCCATATCAGTATTTCAATCGGACCAGAGGCAACTCCACCAACATATAAAGGGCAATAAAAATCCTGAAGAGCAGAAACCAAACATAAAGGAAACAATCCAGTTTTGGAAAATTTATGGGGAACTCAGAGAGACTGTAATAAAAACCAACAACCTTTTTATTATTTTATTTTATTTATTCATTTGTCCAATACCCAAATACATAGGAAGAAAAATAGACATGTAGCAATATATATAAGGGTAAAAGTGAACTTAGAGGAGAGGATATATGAAAGGAAGAGAATATATAAGATAGGTGAAAGAAAGGAAAGACAATTGGACAGGGGACGAAAGGCACACCAGTGCACTTATATACGCCCCTTACTGGCCTCTTAGGAACCTGGAGAGGTCAATCGTGGAGAGTCTAAGGGAGAAGTGTTGGGGGTTAGGGGTTGACACAATTGAGTCCGGCAATGAGTTCCACGCTTCGACAACTCGATAGTTGAAATCATATTTTTTACACGCAAGTTTGGAGCAGTTCGTATTAAGTTTGAATCTGTTGCGTGCTCTTGTGTTGTTGCGGTTGAAGCTGAAGTAGTCATTGACCGGTAGGACGTTGCAGCATATGATCTTGTGGGCAATACTCAAATCGTGTTTTAGGCGCCGTAGTTCCAGGCTTTCTAGGCCCAGGATTGTTAGTCTATTTTCGTAGGATATTCTGTTTCGAGTGGAGGAGTGAAGGGCTCTTCTGGTGAAATATCTTTGGACGTTTTCAAGGGTGTTGATGTCTGAGATGTGGTATGGGTTCCAGACAGATGAGCAGTAGTCTAGGATGGGTCTGGCAAAAGTTTTGTAGGCTCTTGTGAGTAGTGTGAGATTGCCGGAGCAGAAGCTGCGTAGGATCAGGTTAACAACTCTAGAAGTTTGTATCCACTGTATGCTCGTGTATTGTTGTATATTTGCCAGAATACCAAGAACTAAACCTCTTCATTATGGAAATCCTCTGAGTTACATGTGGAGTATAATTGCACGTTGTATCTTTCACCATGGGAGGGGTCCTGGAGGGTGCTTGGTGGAATCAATTGCATCCTTTTCTCCTGACGTTGGTGGAGGAGTGAGCTTAGCGGCCCCCGATGCTGGGCTGTGTAGCAGAGCTTCAGGAATTATGACTTCTGGTATCAAAGGACGGGATATTTATGAGCTGAGCTCAAGGCAGACACATTACTTCCTCGCTCACTTGTGACACTTCCTATTGTAACTGGGATAATTAGTGCCACACCACGGAATCCTGTTGGAGGGAATTTCCTCTTGCGGACTATAATCTAGTTAGCAGACGGGCTGCAGGCTCCATCCGCGGAGTCAGAGGATTGCCCCCTTCCCCCCACCCCCTGAACTTCTTAGAATATGCGGAGACTTCCCAGATGCTTCAGGCCAAGAGGGAAATTGCCTGGATGGGCTGAGAAGTGTAACGTTTGAGTTTACACTTTCAATTTCAGACAACCCTGCCTGGTTTGCTTTTTAACACAATGGCTGTTATATATGAGGATAGTGAAAGAGTCCCAGGAAGGGGCAGCACCTGGCTGGGTTTTCTTGAGTTCAACGTCCAGGCAGAGTTGCGCATTTGGCGAGCGCATGGATGGGGACCAGGAGTCAGTCTTCTAGGCGGTACATTGAATGGAATGCGACTGCCTAAGTCTACAGGGGTGGGCAATGTGGGCTCTTCTATGACTCATGGACTTCAACTCCCAGAATTCCTGCGCCAATCATGGCAACTCAAGAATTCTGGGAGTTGAAGTCCACGAGTCACAAAAGAGCCCACATTGCCCACCCCTGGCCTAGGATGACTAAACCTGGTCAGATTGATTGATACTATGGAAAACAAACACGTAGCACGTAGACTTATATACCACTTCACAGTGCTTTACAGCCTTCTCTAAGGGGTCAGCATATTGTCCCCAACCATCTGGGTTCTCATTTTACCCACCTCAGAAGGAAGGAAGAAAGGAAGGAAGGAAGGAAGGAAGGAAGGAAGGGAAGGAAGGAAGGAATAGAAATAGCGTTTAGACTTATATGCTGCTTCCTAGTGCTTTTACAACCCTCTCTAAGTGGTTTAGAGAATCAGCCTCTTGCCCCCAACCATCTGGGTCCTCCTTTGACCCATCTCAGAAGGAAGGAAGGCTGAGTCAACTTTGAGACGGTGGTGAGATTTGAGCTGGTGAGCCACAGCCAGCAGTCAGCAGAAGCAGCCTTTTTATTTATGTTATGTTTATACAAACTACTATTCTACACATGTTCTTCAAGTCACCTTTACACCTTCAATTTAAGTTAGAATTCTTTATAGAATAGAATTCATTATTGGGCAAGTGTGATGGGACACACAAGGGATTTGTCTTTGGTGCAGATGCTCTCAGCGTACATAAAAGAAAAAGAGACATTTGTCAAGAATCATGTGGTACAACAGTGATTGTCATAGGGGTCAAATAAGCAGTGAAGAAACAATATTAATAAAAATCTTAAGATAAAAGCAGCAAGTTACAGTCATACAGTCATAAGTGGGAGGAAATGGGTGATAGGAATGATGGGGAAAACTAGTAGTAATAGTAGTGCAGACTTAGTAAAAAGTTTGACAGTGTTGAGGGAATTATTTGTTTAGCAGAGTGATGGCGTTTGGGGAAAAACTCTTCTTGTGTCTAGTTGTCTTGGTGTGCAGGGTTCAGTAGTGACGTTTTGAGGGTGGGAGTTGAAACAGTTCATGTCCAGGATGCAAGGGGTCAGTCAATATTTCTCTGCCCTCTTTTTGACTCGTGCAGTCTACAGGTCCTCAAGGGAAGGCAGGTGGGCAGCCATGGTTTTGTTCTGCAGTTCTGAGTCTCATCTGAAGTCTGTGTCGGTCTTGTTGGGTTAGATGCAAATTACATAGGTAGAATATTACTCCTCGTCTCGTATTAATTACCCTTTGGTGACGAGCCTTTGAAGGCTCCTGGAAGCTGCACATGGATCTGGTTGAGTGTCTTTGTTCTCACAGGTACCAGTCTGGATAAGGGCATCTGCAATATTCATTGAGAGGGGGGGGATGGCAAGTTTTTCCATGGGAACTTTTCCCCCTTATGCAAACTACACGTGTGAGGGTCTTTATCTGAACGGTGACTTCAATAGGAGCAAAGAATTGTAGCCCCCCCCCACCGCTCCGAAGGGGGGGAAGCTAATGTGCCTGTTTGATGGCCTTGACCCCAAGTGATGGGAGGAGTGACATAGATTTCAACATGCGCTTTGAGGAAGATTGAAATCATAGCAAAGTAATTTGAGATTTGTAATTCAGGTGCTCATCACAAACACTCTATTCGCAAGTAAGACACCTGTCCTGTTCTAATAGAAAATTAGAGGGTTTTTTTAAAAAAAAACAAACCCTGATTCAATGGTGATTCAGAATTGTCTTTAAAATAAAATGGTTAAATTCAATATGTGCAGAAATTGATAAGCTAACAAAGGAATTAAAAACATATGGATGATTCGCAACATCTTAACTGTTGGGACAGGATTTACTCTTGGTTGAAGAAAAGGGAAAAATAAAGGTATAAAGTCAAATAAAAAATTAGAAAAATCGGGGAACCGAAACAGGGGTTCGGTGAAAATGGACGTTGTGAAACTCACCTGTGATATAATCTATCTAGCTATCACCTATCTATTATCTATCTAGCTATCTTTTAATCTATCTTTTATCTACCTACCTATCATCTATCTATTACCTATCTAGGTATCTTTTGATTTACCTACCCATCAATCTATCGATCTATCAATCTATTGATCTACTATATATCTATTTATATTTGAATCTAGCTAGCTAGCTAGATCAATAACTACAGAGAGAGAGATCCATCCATCCATCCATCTATCCTATCCTATCTATCTATCTATCTATCTATCTATCTATCTATCTATCTATCTTCCTATTTATCTATCTATCTTCCTATCTATCTATCTATCTATCTATCTATCTATCTATCTATCTATCTATCTATCTATCTTCCTATCTATCTATCTATCTATCTATCTATCTTCCTATCTATCTATCTATCTTCCTATCTATCTTCCTATCTTCCTATCTATCTATCTATCTATCTATCTATCTATCTATCTATCTATCTATCTATCTATCTATCTATCTATCTAAAGTTTCTATCCCCACTCCATCTATTGAAAGAAATGCTGAGTGACAAACAGCCAGTTAATTGTCCACAGGAGTTAAGTCCAGACAGTGATATGATATTTGGATAATCATTTCACAAAGCCTCCCATGAGATCCAAATACAGAAGAGGGAAATTGTGGCCTAGGTTATGTTATCACAAGATAAAGACAGATTGCATTGGACCATCCTAATGGGCACGCATCAGAGCCTTCATTCATTCATTCATCCATTCATTCATCCATCCATTCATTCATTCATTCGTGATTTGTTCGCTCATTTGCATGTTGGTTTATTTGTTCATTTGATGGATCAATTTCCCTCCCGTCTTTCTTTGTGACCCCCCCCCAGTGCTCCTGCCTCCGCTCCAACAGGAGGGGGGGATGAGTGGCACAGCGCCATCCTTGCCTGCATCATCTAAAGTATTTTGGGCAACTTCCCAATTCCTCCCTTTCCTTTATGGCTCAGGCGCCACAATGGACTCCCGTGGTCAGGTCCGATTATCACAGTTCAGGAAGGACGTTGCTCGGCTGGAGCTTGGCCAAAGGACAGCTGGAGATCTAAGACGCTGAGAAAGAACAACTTTTGGGGAATAATTAGAAGCCACGAGCCTGTTTATTCTGAAGAGCAGGAGGCCAGGAGAGAGGCAACAGCTTCAGGGGTTGAAGCTGGGGCGGCCTTCTCCGGAGCTGCTGCAAAGGACACAACAAGGAGGACTTCAGTCATAAGCGCACAGAATTCATTTGGAGTAGTGTGTGTGTGTGTGTGTGTGTGTGTGTGTCTCCCACTTCGGAAGAGGCTGTGTTAGGAAGAACTCCTTTTTCACTGATGCTCTGCGACAGGTTACAGGAGACAATCTCCCCAGCCCCTTCTTTTAATCATATTTTTTATGGGTGCGCTGCCAAAATGATTAATGGCAGTGAGATTCAGGGGGGGAAACGGTTTGGGGGAAATGAATATTTCATCAAAATCAGTAAAATAAGAATTGCGTCTCTTCGGTTCCCATTTAATCTGCTCCCCCATCACCTGCGGGTGATTTAATGTTCCTTGTTACCTGTTCTGTCCTTCTCTGACTCGCCCAGAAAATGCCCGGAGACCTTTCTGTGGATTCAGAGGAACAATTAAAAACCACCAGCTCCATTGCCAATTTGGAGAAAGTCACAAAGAGAGAAAGGGGGGGTGAAGCCCCCCCCCTTTTCTCTCTTGCTTTAAGAATCACGGGAGAGAACCAGGCTGCCCCCCAGCACCTCTAGGTCACTCAAGGGGGCAGGAGCCTCGTTCAGAACTTTGGGGTGTTCCTTCTAGTTGAAAACATGTTTGCTTTTTTAAAAGTGGAAAAATTATAAAAAATATTTAAAAACAAAAGAAAAAACACTCCTCCTCCCTCCTTCTCTCTCTCCCTCTCTCTCTCTCTGTATGTCTCTGTTTCTGTCTCTCTCTCTGTCTCTGTCTCTCTCTCTCTGTTTCTCTCTCTGTTTCTCTCTCTCTCTCTCTTTGTATGTGTGTGTCTTTCTCTCACACACACATACACACCAGAGGTGGGTCCCTCTCTAAGTGGTTGACAGTCTGTGCACGCTGCCATCCTTATTTTTTTTCCTAATTTTTGGCTGAGTCAAGGTCGGCTCAGCCTTCCAAGCTCCTTCCCAGGTGGGTCAGGTGAGGACCCAGATTGTTGGGGGCAAAAGAGCCTGACTGTCAACCGCTTAGAGAGGGCTGGGGAAGCTCTGTGAAGCGGTAGATAAGTCTCAAATGCTAAGGCTAACGGTCATCCTAAAGGTGCTTTTTTCAAAGGGCAACTGGACTTGTTTTTCCTAGTTTTCTACTTTTTCCTCCGAGCCCAGGAGCCTTTTGGAAAAGCACCTGTGGATTCTGTTTGTAAACAGTGGATACACTGTTAGAGGCTCCATAGTAAGGAGAAGGAAGGACTCAACGTCCGTTTGGATTAAGCAAAATAGCACTGGGGCAACCTGACCTTGCAGAAATGTTTTTATACGTGATTGGATCTTTTCCCCCTGATCAACTCCCTGAGGTCCAATCAAACTCTATTATAATTAAAGTGAGTTTCGCTATTGGCGTCATGTTGGTTGAACCCGGTTTGAGGTTAAATTCAGCATTAATCCCTCCAAATTTTTACGTTTTCTTCCTGCAGCAGCTCCAAGCCTGACACAACTCCAGAAGACCCCCATCGGCCTCCTGGGCCTCCGTTATGGGGTTGACGTCTCCGTAGGATGCACATTAACACGAGAACTGATGGAGGGATGTGAGATTCTTAGATTCTTCCACGCAGCGTGCGAGATCCATTACAAAGTAGCACGAACAACAACCAAGACTGGAGCTCTCTGTCTAATCCTTGGCAGGTGGGCCTCCACACAGACGTCACTTTCACGCATCAGTAGTGGACCTCAAACATGACCCCTTCTCTCCAGCGAGGGGAGGAGAATTCTTCTGCCGTGTTAATTTTACCCCCGCTCCCATTTTGAAGGGGAAACATCCGACCCTGCTAAATAGTTGCATTTTAAAAGCAGCAGATGTGTGAAGAGTCTTCCGTCCATGGAAGCAACTCTAGCTATAACAGCTTCCTCTTTGGTCCAGCTCTGTGCAATAAAATGGGTGGAAACTAAACAAGGGGAGAAGCAACTTAGAAACTAAGGAGAAATATCCTGACAGTTGGAACAATTAATCCGTGGAACAGAAGTTGCCTCCAGAAGTTGTGAATGCTCCAACACTTTTAAGAAGAACTTGGAGAACCATCTGTCTGAAGTAGTGAAGGGTTTCCTGCCCAAGCAGAGGGTTGGACTAAATGACCTCCAAGGTCCCTTACAACTCTGTTGTTGTTGTTGTTGTTGTTGTTGTTGTTGTTGTTATTATTATTATTATTATTATTATTATTATTATTATTAAAACCGTTTTCAATTGACTAGGGTCTGTTGGGTATGTTTGATTCTAAACCAGGGGTTCACAACCTTTTTTTGTGGTGAGGCCCCACCGAAGCATCTCTCCCATCCTGATGCCCACCTCATCCCCTCTCATATAGTTCTCCCTATGCAAAAAGTGAACTGCTCACATGGAGGAAGCCTAAAAGGCCATTAATTTGGTTTAAACAAGGCTCCGTTTGCCCCCTTTAAAAATCAAATTGCTCCCC
Source organism: Erythrolamprus reginae (assembly GCF_031021105.1). Classification (NCBI taxonomy): domain Eukaryota; kingdom Metazoa; phylum Chordata; class Lepidosauria; order Squamata; family Dipsadidae; genus Erythrolamprus; species Erythrolamprus reginae. The sequence goes on along the minus strand of NC_091955.1, from coordinate 520,476 downwards.
TGTGGAGCACGCATCCCACGTTGTGTTCTAAACAATCAGGAGCTCTGGGGGCTTTTGTCTGAAATGATGTAGGCAGTAATGGGCAGCCAAATTTTCCACTGCCACGTTTGGGTGTGGCTTATTTGTGGGTGTGGTTTAATGGTCATGTGACTGGGTAGGAGTGGCTTGCCAGCCATGTGACCAGGGAGGAGTGACTTCAACCATCATCATCGTTCAAATGGACTGTTAAGTCCTCGACTTACAACCTCACCAGTGTCGCTCGCTGGGGTGACAATTCGCTTCGTGTTTCCCGCACTCTCCTTCCTGGGTTGCCCCCCTTGCCTCAGGCTGGTTAGCTGGGCGAACGGGTGCTGCCAGAAGCATCAATGCTGCCAACGCCGCTTCCACCCACGCCTTCTGCTTGCACCCCAGGCGGGAGGGAGCCGCAGGAGGCTGGAGGGGAGCCGGGCAGGAGAGAGGGAACCTCGTCCAAGGCCAGGAAGGAGGAAAGAGGAGAAAAGCAAGAAGCCCAGACGCAGCAGCAGCAGCAGGGGGGAAAAGGAGAGCCGAGCCAAGGCCAATCATCCAGGAAGTGACAGCCGCCCATCATCTGGAGCTGTGCACGCATCTTCATTCCCACCGGTGGGACTGTGTTCCACCCCGTCCTGCCTGCTGCTCACCCCTGGATGTAGGGCCATGATGGCACCTTATTGGAGCCATATCGGAGGGCTCACGAGATTTTAATAATAATAATTAATAATAATAATAATAATTTATTAGATTTGTATGCCGCCCTTCTCCGAAGACTCGGGGCGGCCCTGTGTCAGCTCCAGCGTGCTGATTTCCGGCCTTGGGAAAGGCTGTTTCACCCTCCTGACTTTCAGGGGAAGCTGCTCTGAAGCCCCAGAGGCCAAAAAAATATATCACCCAATGGGCAAACCGGAAGTTCGGAAAAACGCACTTCCAGTTTGTCCATTGTGCTGTTTTTTGCACTCCGGGGGGGTTCAGGGTTCAGTTCACACATGCTAGCACACCCATGCACACCCCCTTTGGCACGTGAACCAAGAAAGGTTCCCCATCACTGACATAGCTTTTCCTGCTTGAGAGGTGGGTTGGACTAGAGAACCTCCAAGGTCCCCTTCCAGCTGTGTTATTCCGGTATACTGCAGTATTATTATTTTATTTCCATTTTTCTTCCCTTGACTTCACCATGTGGTACAAATAATGCCACCTGTGAATCCTTCAGAGACGCTAATGGATGATTGATGGGGCGTCCAAGACCAAAGGTAGAGCCACAAGATCTACGGCGCATCCTTCCTGGTGGACGTCAAGGCTGTTCTATTCATCAGCTCTCATCAGCCACAAACAAGGCAAAGACCCTCCGTCCGATCTGAAAGCCACCATGGGAAGCTGAAGACCTAGGTGTCCTGGATGTCTGATTGCTTAAGCATTTGCACACCCTGCGTGACACTGTGTAATTTCAGTGACACACTTTCAAAGGAAGATCAAGTGGGCCACTTAGCTCCGTGCTGCTTTTCCCATCTACTGCTAATTCTGTTTGTTTTGGGGGAACTTTCATGCCTCTGGGCCCACAGATGGCTTTTCCACTCACGGCCACAGATGGTGGAGCAATGTGCTGATAAAACACGAAGCGACTCCCGTCCTGGCTATTCCTTCCTGTTCACCTGAGGCTGAGAAGTTGACCAAAGGGCCCGCCTGGTCTTTCCATCAGCTCAGAAGATGAACTCTCAGAGAACTCTGATGTGGATCCAGATGGACTATGTGGAATCCACCTGGACATGTTGATAACCTTAATAAAATATTTTTGCCTTCCTGTCAGAGAGATTATGTGTTTTATTTGACAAAAAGCACCGTTCTTGAATTCCCTTCCAAGTTTGTTTAGCATAAAAATGTTTAGCAAATTTCACTCTCAGGAACGTGTCTGTTTTACAGGTCATCATATCTGGTGATGAGAATGGAAAACTCGGTTGGAGTCATGACGATCTGTGCCAGATCATGTACCACAGAGAAGGGACAAAAAGTTAAATCTGAAATGAACAGAATAAATTGGGTTCCCAGATCCAACATCCTTGTTAACAAGACAGCGACATTCTCAACCCAGGGACTGAATTAGGAGAAGCAAAAAGACATTCGATTGAATCAGATAAGTTTAATTGAGCTTGGAGCCCATTGAAAACAAGAGTCAAGCTAACTAAATCCATCCCTACCTCCCCCACAAGGAAGGTAACCAGTCTTATTCTGGCACAACCAGGAAGTGTGGATCGGGTCCTGGACTCTGACCCCCACTCCCACCCCCAATGGAAGATCTGTTTCCAAAGGCACCCAGAAGTTCCCTAATAATTTGAACTCTGAACTTTCCATTTTCATCCCTTGTAATAGATTCACCACACATACGTAATAGATACAAGCTCAATGTAAACCTCTTCAAACTAGATTTCAGAAAATACGACTTCAGCAACAGAGGGATCACTGCCTGGAATGCACAACCCGATCTTGGGTTCTTCTCCAAACCCCCAAAACCTTTAACCTGAGACTGTCTACACTCGACCTCTCCCCCTTTCTAAGAGGTCTGTAAGGGGCCTGCATAAGCGCACCCCTGTGCCTACCGTCCCTGTCCCACTGTCCTCTTTTATCCTTATTTTTAACTTGTGTTATGTTTATATAAACTACTGCCATCCTATGCATGTTTGGCAAACAAATACAATAAACAAATAAAATAAATCTTCAAAGGAAAGAAGACAGACAAACTCAGGCAACAGCTCCGCTCTCTGACCGAGATGTAGGAAGTTGCGGGAGACCATTTGTCAGATCTTATGGATGGGTGGTTGAGTTTCGTTGGATGGAATTTGGGGGACGATTAAAAATGAGAGATATCAGAAGAGAATTCTCCCAGCTTCAACCCCTCTGAAGTTCCAAAACATGGGGATGAAATTCTCCTTCATATATTGACCCTGCCAGCTGTGGTTTGCTCACTCTAAGGCAATGAGGTAAGGAAAATGTCATAAGACATCCAGATGTTGGACTAAACAACCCTTGCTGTGATGTCAAAGCTCAACATCTGTCCTCTTCACATCTCATCTATTCTTTGTAGAAAGAGTCGGAAGAAATACAATTATTTGACTTGTAAAATGGAATTTGAATTTCATATAAAATATGTACTGCCAGATACCCAGAAAAGGTTCGTGATCTCACTGAAAGAGGTCCAAATTTTAAAACGCCTCATAAGTGTAGATGGAAGATGATAACTCAAAAACCTGGACAGATGGACTGCAGAAACTGACAGTAATGTTAACTCTGCTGTCATGAGGGATGAAACAAAATATCTTAATATCTTAATAAAAATTAGTCCAACCAAATCTTAGATCCAGACTAAAACTATCTTCATTGCGAGACCATTTTCCTTCCCCAGAGTTTGTTATAACGCAGCCTATAGACTGAGCATTCCTCTATGGATTTGGCGTGGTGTGTGTGTGTTTGTGTGTCTTTGTAGGTGTGTGTTTTGCATGTGTGGTGCACTCAAGCAAGCAGAACAAATTCTAAAGTGCTTTTATGGAGCGTTTGTGACTTGCTCTCGTTTGTCACTCGTACAACTGATGTCGAGGATTCTGATGTGGATCAACAGAGCCGGTCTCTCCAGTCGGTGGCCAGAAAGCAGCTTTTGTGAACTTCACTGGCGCCCGGCCAGAAAAAGTCCTTCGTGTCATTTTTCAGCGATGCTCTTTGAATAACGCCTGCCCCTAAATCATCTTTGGCTGACCTTTCACCCTCTAAAAACAACAGGTCTCTAAAACAGAATAATGGCCTGTTTCTCAGCAGAAGACAAGAAGGTTATGGGGCCACTAACTCCTTCGCTTACAGGGTGGGAAGTCAGCCAAGCTCTGCAGATCGGATTAAAAAGCTGGAGAGAGAAACGAAGGGGGGGGGGGAATGCAGGCTTGGTTTTGGCATCCCATGGCTTCTGCAAAAACTATGAATGCTGGATTGTTTTAGGCTGTTTGCCCCACCGCTTGCAGAATGGTCTACCGGCAACAGTCGCGTGCTGATCTTCCTGAAAGTAAAATATTTAAATGTATGATATTAGAAAGCACTAACGCTTGTGGAAAGATTTGCCACTTTAAATCGAATAAACCTAAAACTGTTCCAGGCTATCAAAATACATCCATGTATGTATGCAGCATTAAAGGCCCCTATTTGTTTATTTATTTATTTGTTTGTTTGTTTGTTTGTTTTGTCAAGTACGTATTGTTTGGAGTCTTCGGAGAGGGGCGGCATACAAATCTAATAAATTGAACTGAATTGAATTGAATTGTTGGTATGCAAAGGTATAACAACATTTATGTACATGATCCTAGTAAGAGAGAAACATTAGGACAGGGGACAGAAGGCCCACTGGTGCACTTATGCAGGCCTCTTACTGACCTCTTAGGAATTGGGAGAGGTCAACAGTGGAGAGTCAAAGGGTGAAGTTTTGGGGGTTAGGTGATGATACTACAGAGTCTGGTATTGAGTTCCGTGCATCAACTACTCGGTTACTAAAGTGATCGATTGAGTTCATTTGGCTCAAGGTTCCAAGTTGATTTCAGGAAGGATCCACATGTATATTAGGTGTGTACAAATGTCTTCTCCAAATGGGGATTCCATTGTCCATTTTAAGGAATTGAATATTCTTAAGTACAAGTAGGCTCTGGGAGAAATATAGTATTTTTCTGAAAGTGATCTCAACTCCTTTGCTATCCAAGAAGTCTTTGTATTTCCTCATTTTCCTAGTTTCTTTTCCCTGTATTGTTGCTTCAGTCTTCAATACTTACCCTATTTTTCAGAGTATAAGAAGCACTTTTTTCCTCCCTAAAAGAGGCTGAGAATTTGGGTGCAACTTGTACTCTGAATGTAGCTTATTTTCCCCCAGCCCTAACTAGCTGCTAACGATCTTCCCAGCTCTTACCTTGCAGGGTCTCTCGTTGTTACTCTCTGCAAAGAATGTTTTCCAAGTCTTTGCAGGGTGGTTTTTTTTGCTCCATCTTGCTCCGAATAAATTTCTTTCCAGACCAAACCAGGTGCTAACTATGCTCCCAAATCTTACCAGCTTGCAAGCTCTTTCATTGTTACTCTCTGCAAAGAATGTTTTCCAAGCCCTAAGTCTTTGCAGGGTTTTTTCTATTGCTCTACTTGCTCTGAACGTTTCTTTCCAGGTGCTAATGATCTTCTCAGTTCTTACTGGCTTGCAAGCTCTTTCATGGTTACTCTTTCTGAATAAAGTTTTTTTAAAAGCCCTTAACCAGGGGATAAAATAATGTGCTGGAGCTGATCAGACTAAAGACGATAGCCAGATGACTACCTGGTAAGCAGATTCTTTTCCCCATTTTCCTCCGCAAAAACTATGGTGCGTCTTACACTCCAAAAATATGGTCCTTCTTTTTAACAACAATCATACCTGGTTTATTGTGGGCTCAATCAGGATGGAAGCCCCCTAAGAGCTTAGCATTTCCATTGCCTTCCTCCTCCTCCTCCTCCTCCTCCCCCCCCTCCTCCTCCTCCTCCTGTGTTTATTCATCCCTCTCCAACACCAAGAAGGAAAACCCCGTTAATCGTAATTAAAATGTAAAGCCCCCCTTGAGCCACATTGACTCTTGGCAATTGCCAGGGTCTTATTATCTCAGAGGTTTATTGCCATCCCTTTCTCTCAGGCCAGATCTGCTTTGCCTCTACAGCCGTGTGTGTGTGTGTGTGTGTGTGTGTGTGTGTGTGTGTGTGTGCAATGTTCTCCTAGTCAAGGACTGATTCTGCTGGGGGGCTTCTGCAGAGTTTACACCCATCCATTAACTGTAACCAGCACAAAACACAAACCATTAAAGTCCACAGAAGCATCCCCTCTAGTTCACGTTTCCAGAGGAGCCGGAAAAAGAGATCCTGCTGCTTTAGGAATCTGCTTATTAAAATGAATGGATCTCCTAAGGCAGCCAACCCATTTCTTTTTTTTAAACTGGGGGGGGGGGGAGGGAGAGAGAGAGATGTTCAAATTGTTTGCTCTATTGTCTATGCATTTTAACGTAACAAATTTATAACCTGTTCTTTTACTTAGAATAATTTTGAATATTATTTGCTTAATATTTTTATTTCAAGACTGATCGTGGTCAAGAAAAAGAACAAAGTATTTCTCTCTGCAATACACTGAGGATGGAAAGACTTTTATTTTCAAATGTTTATTAGTTTTATCAGAATATAAAATATGAAACGAAATGAGTAAATGAGACATCTTTCAGATCCGGCCACAAAGGATGTGAGTCTTTTTATAAGAGGTTTTTAAATTGTTCTTTTAAATTGTTTTTTTTTTTAGCTCTTCTTGTGGTAAGCTGCCCAGAGTCCTTCGGGAGTTGGGTGACATATAAATTAGATAGATAGATAAATAAATAAATAAATAAATAAATAAGAAAAATGAAAAAAAGGGGGAAACTAAGGGAGGAAAAAGGGGAAGAGGAAAAAAGGTGAGGTTGAAGGGGTAAAGGAAAAACAAAAGCCATTGACTCCCAACTTTTTAGCACAATAGAAGATCGTAGCATTGCAGCTTCAACCTTTTACCTTTACACAATAATGTGTCCTAGCCATTTCAGTAGCAACAAACCCAAGCTCAAAGTTTTGCTTTTTCTGACACAAGCACCAAATCCAGAGAAATTTGTGGAAAGATTTTCCAGAAAAAAGGCTTAAAGGAAGTGAACCACAAGCATCAAAAGACGGGGAGGAAGGTCGAAATTGGGGACATTTCTCCACTTCTCCCAAAGTATCAAAAAAACATAACAGTGAAATTAAGAAACTTTTGTTTCCTGTGTATAGAAGCCCAGGTGAGAAGAACAAATCTTGTGGTTCTTTATTCAGGGAGGAATTTCATAAAATGACCCAACAATGGAGAAGGACATAGCTCTTGGCCTTCCATCAATACGCCAAGGATTAGTTCAATCCTGGGTGACATTTCATTGTGCCACCACATAACGTAAAAGAGTGTTAAATGCTGAGTCACTGGGAGTAGCCTGCAACCTGATTGGGCCAGAGCATTATAAAATGCAAAGCACCTTTAAAATGGGTGTGGTTTGTTGCTGGTGATTTGGGTGAGGTTGTTAGGTGGCTGCCTGGAGCAGTTTCAGGGTGACTTAAGCAGTGAGTTACAGCTGTGGGGTTAACATGGAGAAACCTGGATTGTGTAAGTAAGCCTTACTGCATATAGTAGGGAAACCTGGATACATGTAAGTAAGCCTTACTGCCTGTAGTTGAAGTAAAGCTTGTTCCTGTAAACAGAAGACTAAGACAGAAGATATTTTGCCGAGTAAAACTGTTTGCTCCCATTTTCTACAAAAGAGTCTTCGTCATTTATCTGCACTGGTTCCTTAATTGCCTTAATTCTGGTATCTCAACAAGTCCTGCTGCGTATCTCAGTATATCCGGACACAATGCACAACTGAGAGGAAAAACAAGACCTCCCAACCATGGGGAGCTCCACCGATGGTCAGAGATTGGGCCTGTGAAGTTTCAGAGGAGTCCCCAAAATTAACGAGCTCCCACATCTGGCCTCAACTCATCTTTCATTTGTTGTAATGTGAATAAATGAAGACATTCATCACAAGGCACGCAATAGAAACCGTGTTCTTCTATTGATATAATTAAATACTCGTCGAGGGCTAAACGCCTAATAGCTTCCAGACACTTTTATTCCAAGCCAAAATCCAGTGACTCTGCAGTCATATGTTCCTAGTCAGGACCACTGTGAATCTTCTCCAATTTCTAAACATTTATTGCTGGTGCAGGAATAATAAACATCTTGCATTTATAAAATGTAATGTTGCCTCGCATTTTTCATTTTCAAAAAATGTGGATCACATTGTCTAATAGCTCTCACATGTCCAGGGCACCCACAAATAATTTGTCTCCAGAGCAGAGTGTTAATATGACACCTGAAGGACAGAACCTTTCGAGATGCGAGACGATTCGGAGCAAAGTTTGGAAATCTTGGTGCGCTGCAGCAACTACTGAATGGAGAGGCACAGCCAGCTGAGATTCTGGATTGCATTAGGCCTTTTCTTCATAACTTTCTTAAATGACAATGATGGAAGGTCCCAACACACACAAACACACATCACTGCTCTTTCTCCTGAGGTAGTTGCATATGGTTCTACATTCCTTTAAAACTGGCTGCTAATTATGTTTATTGTTTCTATCTGCCTTCCAATGAGGACCTGTATAGCGCACTAGTCAAAAAGAGGGGCCCTCGCATCCTGGATATCAATTGTTTCAATTCCTACCCTCAAAAGGATGCTATAGAGCACTGCACACCAGAACAACTAGACACAAGGACAGTTTCCCCCCCAATGCCATCACTCTGCTAAACAAATAATGCCCTCAACACTGTCAAACTATTCACTAAGGCTTTCCTCTTCTTTGCTGGGATAGTTGGAGCATTCCATCTTTATTTGATGGCATATATTTTTGTAGCAGTTTTTGAAATTAGCTACATAGACTGTTTTGTTTTTTTACCAGAGGGATTTTGGGGGGTTTTGGATTGTAGCTTCCTTATTGACATGGTTATTGTTTTTCTTGGTTATGGCAGTTATCAATGATACATGTAGTCTGATGGATCTTTTGACTTTGAGCAAGAAGATCCTATAGAGGTCATCGGCAGTGTTACAGCCAGAGAGTAGAGTTTTCCAGTCAAGAGTTGAGGGGTCGGCATCTATGAATTCATAGTTGGCTTTTTAAAAGTTGTACTTGGGTGTAGATTGAGGCTGCAAATAGAAGAACCCTTTTCCACAACGACCACAATGGTCGTTGTGGAAAAGGGTTCTTTTATTTGCAGTCCATAAATTATGCATTTGCTGTTGCAGAATATGAAGTCAAGGTAATTGTTGAGTCTAATATTGTTTGTTACTACAGTAGTTGGTTGAGTCCCAGATTGGTAACAGTGTTGTATAGGGTTGTATGGATGGGTTCAGTCGTGCATTCACTTAGGGTCCGGTTATTGAGAGGTAGATTGAGGTCTCCAAGGAAGATAAGGGGTTATGGGCAGGAGACTGCCCGTGTTAGCAGTGAGGCTAATTTGTTCCCAGACTTTGTCATAATTTGGGGGTCTGTAATAAAGTAGGAAGCAAAGTGTGGTATTTAAGGACAGATCACAGGCGATGGTTTCAGGAAGGGTGAGATCATGTGTAACTTGGATGTTTTTTAGGTTTAGTGTCTTTTTGTAAAATATTGCTACTTCACCTCCTCTGCAGGTTTCACGATTGGACCAGAAGACAAGGTAGTTTCTTGCTGTGATGATGGAGTCAGGGAGGGATGTGTTTAGCCATGTTTCGCAGGCAAAAATAATGTCAAAGGTGTCAGGGTTTAGTAGGAGGAGAAATTCAGACATCTTGTTCATTATGCTTCTTGCATTGATTAATTTGCATTTGAGATTAGTATTGGATTGGATTGAGGAAGTAAGGGGCACACTTTCCTAGTCTTGGTTGTTGGTGTGTGGGATGTGGTTTTGTTGTTGGGGGATGGTGGGATGGGTGTTGTGGGATGGATTGTGGTCTTGTTTTTGATGCACAGTAATCTATGTGTAAGTTTGTTAATGGAAAACCATTTAATTTCCTTCATCTAAATCACTAAAAATTGGCCCCTCACTTGGAGTCTGGAGTCTGTGCACCATTGAAAGGAAACCCTGAATTGGATACTGACTTATTATTATGGAAATTGAGGAAGTCGTTCTAATATATTAGCAGGGCTTTTCTAGCAAGCGATGGTGAGGGCAGAGACTACATATATAGCCTGTTCTTAATGCTGCCTCACTGCTTATTTATATCCGTTTCCTTCCCTTTCTTGAGGGTCTGTCGTTCCAACAAAAGGCTGACCAGAGTTCACAAAGTCATGGTCCTCACATTAAATTAAACAATCCACACCAAAGCTGTACATTCTTAGGAACGTATCCTCCTCCTTACTGGACTTCAGATATGATTGTCAATGTTTCACTCGGACTTTTATCGAATAAATCAAACTATTGCTGCAAATGTTGAGATTTAGTTTAATTAGATAATTATACAAATTTTGTAAGTACTGTATATTGAGGCAAGATTCCTCTCTCCCATAAACTATTTGTTAAATCAAAGTTTCAGAAAACCAGATTTGGGTGGTGTTGAGAAGCATTGTACACAATCCAGGAGACTGTGAATTCTAGTGCAGCCTTGGGCACAAAGCCAAATGGATGACCTTGAGCCAGTATCTCATCAGTATCTTATTATTATTAAGATATACCAAAATAAAGGTTCTCTTTATTTTTGGTCTCACAATTTTCGGACCATTTGCATGGGAAAGTGTTGATTGAGCAACTTTAGTGAAGACGGCTATTAATGAGCATGATCAACCAAAATATCAAATAACAAATAAGATGCTGAAAATGATAGTTTATGGTGCTTCAAATATTTAGCTTGCAGTGTTATAACTCTGCCAGCACAAATACCACCAGCCCACAATGTAATAAATCAGTGGTTCCCATCTTTTTTCAACATCAGTGTCTCATATTCCAAATAAAAGCCATTCTTCCATTTTGCGGATTCATATATTTTTAACTGTTGAATTTGCAAATAGTATCAGCTGCTATTATAATAATAACAGAGTTGGAAGGGACCTTGGAGGTCTTCAAGTCCAACCCCCTGGTTGGGCAGGAAACCCTACACTATTTCAGACCAGTGGTTATCCAACATCTGCTTAAAAACTTCCAGTGTTGGAGCATTCACAACTTCTGGAGGCAAGTGGTTCCACAGATTAATTGATCTCACTGTCAGGACATTTCTCCTTAGTTGCTTCTCTCCTTGTTTAGTTTCCACCCATTGCTTCTTGTCCTGCCCTCAGGTGCTTTGGAGAATATGCTGACTGCCTCTTCTTTGGGGCAACCTCTGAGATATTGGAAGGCTGCTATCGTGTCTCCCCTGGTCCTTCTTTTCATTAAACTAGCCAGGCAACCGTTCTTCCTATGTTTTAGCCTCCAATACACTGATCCTCTTTGTCGCTCTTCTCTGCACTTTTTCTAGAGTCGCAACATCCTTTTTGCATTGTGGCGACTAAAACTGAATGCCACAGGTGTGGCCTTACCAAGGCCTTATAAAGTGGTATTAACCTTTCATGAGATCTTGATTCCCTCCCATTGTTCATGCAGCCTAGAACTGTGTTGGCTTTTTTGGCAACTGCTGCACACGGCTGGCTCCTCTTTAAATGGTTGTCCACCAGGGCTCCAAAATCTCCAAGATTGTACTCCTGCTTAAATTCAGGGCACCTTGTGCACTGCAGTCTATTGTGCAAAGCTGTTTAATTGAAAAATGTAAAGACTTTTACGGTGTATAAGGGTGATGCTTTCAAGATACGTTCCCTTTTTTTGAACATTCAAGAATTCAAGGAAACAAGAATTATACAGTTAAGTGTCTTTAATGCTGGTTTTAGAGTTAAACATAGAACCTGAGAAACTGCAAGAGGGATTTCATTGAGGAAAAGTCCTCCAGAAACTTTGAAATAACCTGCAGAGGTTTCTGACTATCTGAGTTGCCCTATAGGAGAAGATAGACGTACCAATGGAGTTCCTCCTATTTCTTGGGTGTTTATGATTCACATTCCTTCCATTCCTCTCCTAGCCATCAATCAATCTAGCGGGGGGGGGATTAAAGAAGTGAGGGGACCCATTAATCAGAGGTCCCGATCTCTGCCATCCCCTGGAATCTGGGCAGCAATTCCTTAAACCAGCTTCATGTCAAGCCAGTTTCCACGTGGGAGATCCTAGCTTAACATTGTTATTGAGGAAAGTTGTCCATCTCAAATGCTAGAAAGGGAAATAGGAAACTGTCCTTAATTTTACACATAACAACAGCCACAAGAATTGTTTTCACCCTATTTTGGGGAAATGAAAATATACCTATGGAGGAGGATATAATTGAAAAAAATAACAATATCCACAGAAATGGATAAGCTAACCAAGGAATTTAAAAATAGGGATGATTCTGAATTTTTAAATTGTTGGGATAGGTTTCACTTTCGGCTGAAGAAAAGGAAAAAGTAAAGATATACAGTCAAGCAAATTTAAAAAACTGGAGAATTTAAACAGAGGTTCGGTGAGATAAGGGAATATAAAAAAAAGATACCAGAGTAAGAACAACATACAGAAACTATGTATATTATGTAAATATTGGCTATGTAATAGAGAACAAGCACATTTAGAATTGTATTACAGGTACATCTCACAATGTTCAATGTTTTTGTGTTTTGTTTTATGCGCTTATAAATAAAAACACTTTTTCTAATTAAAAAAAAGGTATGCTTTCCTCCGCTACCCCTCCAGGGGATTCTTGAAAAGCAGGTCGTTTCCACCATTGCTGGAATTCAATTTCAGTTAGCCCACCTCCCTATTTTATGCCTGATATTCTATATTAATAGAATAAATTCTGATTTTGCTTATCGCTACTAATCCCGGTATTTTCATGTTTTCAGAACAATGAAGGCGTGTGGTTTACATGAAACCTTTGCTGCATTTAAGGTAGATTATCTGGTTTGCAAAATAAATCCCATTCCTCCAAATATGGGTTAATTTAACAGCAAGCTGATAAAACTTTTCAGTGGATTCGCTGCGTTGCGACTGGGAATTTCAGGGGGTTTATGGGTTATAAAAAGCAACATTTCGTACAGAACAAGAAGGAACAATTTCTGGAGTTTATAGTAACTGGAATGGGCCCAGGTCTCGAAAACAACCCAACCAAATAAGTGAGACCAGTAGCTGCTGGACTCCACCAGTATTAAAATTCCACGGGTTGCTCAAGACTACAACTGGGACTTTATTTGGAGCCTGGACACTGTTTATTGTGGCTGAGCCAAGGTCCAGTTTTGATTGACACATTCTCCCCGTTCCCATTCATAAACATCTCATCAATCTTCTTCTCTCGTCACAGGGCTGGCGGTGGGGAGACTTGGGCTGACAGCACTTCCTGCTTTCTCTCGGAAACGGTGAAGTTCACGTCTTTCTCAGTCACGGAGGGTCAGAAGCTGAGCCAGGCAGCTGGGCGAAGGCATCGGACCTACGTCCGTCCCTCCGTCCGTGCCACCAAGGGCACCAGCGGCCAGTTTCCTGATCTTGCAACACGGAAGTGAACTTTGCCTCTCCTGCTGTCATGAAGAGGCAGGAAACCTATCGTCCTCCTTCCTGTTTGTCTAACTGAACATGTTGATCTTCTAGGTGGGAACTCTGGGTGAAGTTCCCACCTATTTCGCTCTTTATCTGTCCGGTGATCTTTGGGCGACAGGTAACCCGCCCATCCTCTGTAAAAGCAGCTTCCCAACTTATAAATAGCAACGCTGAAACAACAAAGCCGCCTCACATACAATGCTCAGCAAAATTAAAGGAACACAGAAATTGAAACATGAGAATTTCCTTTAAATTTTGGAAGCCAGATGGTGAAGATGAGAAAGGGTGGCAGCACTAGAGAATGATATAACACAAAATGTTCTTATTGTTTAGGCTTTAAACATACAGTATAGAATTTTATTTTATGAAGTAGGTGATATATTATGAAAAGTTTCTTTTACTAAAGATATATATATATATATATATATATATATATATATATATATATATATATATATATATATATATATAAATTTATTAGCTATATGATACAATATTGAAATTCAGATAAAAGAGATTTTATTATTCTTTGCATTGATGGAACTGTTTATAATAAGATGGAGAGGAAGAATTTTTATTTAGATTTTTAAGAATTGACAATGTTGCATAAAATTAATAGAACTTTTTAGATGAGAGATAAGAGCCTCCATTGAGAGAGTAATAAGAAAAGAAAAGTTTATATATGATTGATTTTAAGCATTGTTGTGTTTATAATTATATATTGTTTTATTTTATGGTGGAGAAAATAAAAAAAATTATACCCCAAAAATAAATAAATAAAGGGAACACTTAAACAACAGAATATAACTCCAAGTCAATCTAACTTCTGTGAAATCAAACTGTCCACTTAGGAAGCAACACTGATTGACCATCAATTTCACCTGCTGTTGTGCACATTCAACTTTGTGCAGAACAAAGAGAATTCAAGGAGAACATTTCATCCATTCAGATCTAGGATGGGTTTTTCTGAGGGTTCCCTTCATTTTTTTGAGCAGCGTATTTTTTCTCCCTAGTTCTTCAAAGTTGGTTCTCATTTCTTCTCAGGTATTCGTATTTTCACAAAAATGTCATGAGCTCAGTGACATTTGCAGAGTGAATTAAATGCCTATTTATAAAAACTTTTTAAAAAAATGCCTGCGCCTTTAACACTCAACGGATGGTACTAGGTTCATTCCTGGTTGATTTGGGGCAGTTTTACATTGATGAATGGATGGTCTGAAGGGAATCGGGGAATTCATCATCCCAAGGAAACTTTGCGGGCTTATACTCAGCTTATGTATTTATTTATTTATTTATCTATTTATCTATCTATTATTGTGAATTGTATGCCACCCAACTCCACACAGACTGAGAGGCCAGGCACCTGAACCCTAACTCAAGCCCTTGACATGAGTGACATCAGGTTGGCCACCTTTAAGCCAGTCACATGACCTTTAAGCCACCCCCCTGGTCACATGATCATCAAGCCACTCCCACCTGGTCACATGATGGGCAAGCCACACCCACAAAATAAACCACGCCCACAGTGTGGCAGTAGAAACTTTTTGCAGATCTTCACTGGTAATAACCAACACCATTGGACCACCAATGCGGTCCATGGACTTGCTACACCCATAGTAGCTGGTGTGGCTGCGTTTTGGACCAATTGTAGCCTCCGGATACTTTCCAAGGGTAGCCCCATGTAGAGCGCGTTGCAATAGTCGAGAGAGACTGAAGAAAGGCACATGTAGTCCCCAGGTGCTAAGAATGAGAATCGCAAGCAGGGGGTTGGGGCTCACTTCCAAGTCAGGGCTGGAGAGGATGGACTCCTGCCTTGCAAAGGCCCCGCGGCCACCTCGGCTGCTATGGCCCCCACCCACCCACCAGAAGATCAGGTCTGCAAAATAAAGCATCTATTTGTGTTTCTCTACTGGCTGTATGGAAATATAGGGGGTGGGGGGATTTTGGGGGGTGGGGGGTCTCTTTTTCCTTTTCAATTGAGCTGTGGTCTTTGCTCATTTCCCCCCTTTCTCAGCCCT
Organism: Erythrolamprus reginae; assembly: GCF_031021105.1. Taxonomy (NCBI): domain Eukaryota; kingdom Metazoa; phylum Chordata; class Lepidosauria; order Squamata; family Dipsadidae; genus Erythrolamprus; species Erythrolamprus reginae. The sequence goes on along the minus strand of NC_091955.1, from coordinate 505,275 downwards.
CTTACACACACATGATGCGTCCAAACAAATTGGAGCCGCCTGCTTTCGCTTCTCTGGGCAAATTGTCCTTTTCCTGGAGGGAATCTGGGCGTCTCCTGGCCCGGAGTCTGGGGGGAATTTTACGTTGCGTTTATATGTTGCGTTTCTCTGACTATAGAGATTTTTCTTTTTAAAAAAAAATATGAGTGTTGGGGGAAACTGAAAATAAGGCTCTTTGTATATTTTATTCTTCAGCTACGGATCTCCACTCTGGAAGAGGTTGGGGAAACCAGCAGCTGCTGTGCCTGAATTAGTGGTGGAGAGTTTTGAAAGGGCATTTGTGCACTTTTCAGTCGGTTAGTGGTCGTTAGAAAAATGCTGTTTACTCCGACAGTGTGAATTTGGAATTTGGGAACTATTCCCAGGCTTAAGTTCAATATACTTGTCTGTGTAATTTACACACCTTGGCTAAAAACCAAGGAAGGAAAGGAGAACGGAGATGTTCATGTCTAAAGAAGCTTCAGTGATTGTCTTTGGAAGTCTTGGAGATCTCAAGTAAGGGCAAGATGCCACCCAGCTGGACAAATGCCCATTTCCCTGCCTGTGGTGGTTATGTACCACAGGTAGTTCTACATTATGTACCAACGTAGTTCCACACTGATCTAAATGTAGTTTATAAAATCATCTAGCAAAATGTTCTTCCTGTCAATGACCACTTCACCTTCAACTCTCCTATATCCCCTGTATCTTCTCTTCTATCCCTTTATCTTTCTTTTAGTCTCTCATCGATTTATTTTATCCTATACTCTCTCTTCTATTCCTTCTCTAATTTTATTTCCTTGAAGGTGTCCTCTACTACCTTCATTGTGTGTTATTGTGTATTGGACAAAATTAAATAAAAATCAATCAATCAATAAACTGCAACAATACACGAGCATGTAATAGACTCAAACTCAATGTAAACCACTCCAAAATCGACTGCGGAAAATACGACTTCAGCAACAGAGGGATCAACACCTGGAATTCACTTCTTGACTCTGTGGTTTCTTCCCCAAACTCCCAAACCTTCAACCTGAGCCTGTCTACAGTCGACCTCTCCCCGTTTCTAAGAGGTCTATATAAGGGGCCTGCATAAGGGCACCATTGTGCCTACCCTCCTTGTCCTATTGTCCTCTTTTATCCTTACTTTTTACTTATGTTCATACAAACTACTACAATCCTATACATGTTTGACAAATAAATAAATAAATAAAATAAAACAAATGAAAAATGTCAATTGATATGAGAATGGATTAAGAAGGTTCTTTGGTGTGTCCGAGTGGATGACCCTTCCTATATGAGTCATGAAACTCCCGAGTGGCCCCCGACAGACAGAAATCCCACCAGGAACCGTGGAGCTACGTCTCTCCCCTCCCTGGAAGGCCGTGAGTGAGTAGGCTAAGCCTCTTCCACACTCCTTTTATTTCTCGGCCCCTAGGCCTCCCACTCATGTCCGTTCAGAAATGGGCCTGGGGGAACTGAGGAGAGCATTCTCCCACATAACTGAGGCTTAGATGTTATCGGCCCTTTCAATAGCTTCCAAGAACGACTGTTTGCACAACTTTTGAGAAGGGATTCTGCTTTCGAATCTGCGGGCTTGATTGATGTAGACCGGAGAGTCTTTCCGGATGAGGTCACTATTAATGTGGGGAATAACAATCGCCAACTTTGCCCATGGGCTGCCTTCATAGCTTCATATATCCCCAAGAACGTAGAGGGAATATAACATTACCTTTCTCCTCCGAGTATATGACATGGAGAAGTGGGGCCCTTCTTCTCTGCTTTCAATAACTGGAGACGTTGAGATACCTGGAAACATTTATCAGCTCCAGCAAAGAACCGTCATTTTCACACGTTTTTAAAAATTTAAAGCCAGGTTAGGAAAGCCGTGGCTTTTGATGCTTCCTTGCCTCTGATCTTTCTCAGTGGGACCTTATATGCCAGTAATAGGTTTCATACTGCAGCTGCCTGTTGGGGAGGTTTTGAAATCGTTTACGTAAATCTACCTATGGCATCCTGTGGTTGCACAGCAGTAAAATATTACGCGGGATCCTGTGAGACTTGGAGAGATCACCTTTTATAGTCCTAGGTAACCTCTTCAAAATGTTGTTCTTTCTTGACCTTTGCTAAGCACTAGATGAATTGCAAATAGACAAATCCCAATGGTACCAACCACCATTATAAGCACAAAAGTCATCCGTGAAGTCTCTTGATCTTTAGCTTCTTGGGAAACGTAGTGAGGAGAACAAGGCTGCGCTTCTTGCTTCTGTTCTTCCCAGGATCAGGAAACAGGAACACGGTCCCAGAGATACAATGGGCAGATTTACAAAATTCTGAAATAAGACGAATACAAGGCAGAAGATTCCCACAGGATTTCCCCCAAAAAAAGTTTAAATTTTCCTGTGACAAACCAGAGACTTGTAAGTAACAGTTATTCAAAAATTATAACAATTGTTACTTTGTGTGCTTTGGGAAAAAATAAAGCAGAGCCGTGTACTTTGTCATTTAGGCAGAAATCAATTGTGAGAAACATTTCACACCTTTTCTAAATCATTTTAGACGAATGGCTTTGGTTGGCTTGGAGTTCAGGAAGCTCAAACTGCCCCAGGAGCTGCTGATCCAGTTCTACGGAGGAATCGTTGAGTCCGTCATCTGCACCTCCATCACTCTCTGGTTCGGTTCTGCAACCCAACAAGACTGACCCAGACTTCAGAGGAGAATCAGAACTGCAGAACAAAACCATGGCTGCCAACCTGCCTTCCATTGAGGACCTGTAGACTGCATGAGTCAAAAAGAGGGAGGGGGAAATATTGACTGACCCCTCGCATCCTGGACACAAACTGTTTCAACTCCCACCCTCAAAACGACAGAGCCCTGCACACCAAGACAACTGGGGACAAGAAGAGTTTTTTCCCCGAATGGCATCACTCTGCAAAACAAATATTTCCCTCCACACTGTCAGACTATTCACTAAGTCTGCACTTCTACTCCTACTAGTTCTTCCTCATCCTTCCTATCCCCCATCTCCTCCCACTCAGGACTGTAGGGCTGTCAGTTGTTGCTTGTATCCTGAAGATTTATATTAATATTGATTGTTTCCTGATTGCTTATTTGACCCCTATGACAATCATTAAGTGTTGGACCTCCTGATTCTTGACAAATGTCTCTTTTTCTTTTATGTCCACTGAGAGCATCTGCACCAAAGACAAATTCCCTATGTGTCCAATCACACTTGGCCAATAAATAGAATTCTATTCTATTGTGTTCTGTTCTGTTCTGTTCTAATTCTATTCTATTCTATTCTATTCTATTCATGCAATATCAGGGGTTTTCAATTCAATTGCATAGAATGTTGTAATTGTTTTCATTTTATTTTTTCCTTATGTATGATGTATACTGAAGATGGCATTTAATTTTGTTATGCGAAGTGGAATGACAATAAACTACTACTACAACTACTACTACTACATCTTTCATCATTGCCATGCTGGCCAGAGGGCCAAGAGTTGACCTTCAGCAATATCTGGAAGACCACAGGTTTTCCATTGGTGGCTTAGCAGGATCCCCCCCCCCTCTGGCTACTCTGCAGGGTCCACCGTGAATAATAGCAGCTACTATGAACTGAACCCATCTCTGGGTTAGAAGCTGTGCCAGAATCAAACATTCCTTTGCTCTCCAGATTCTTTACTTGTTTTTCTGACCTAAGCACTTCTCAGCGCCACCTGAGCCATTGACGAAGTTTACGCCTACGGAAAAGGCTCCCGGCATCCTTCCCTCTTTCGCTGGCGGTGAAATCCCAAGAAGGGCATTCGGTGCAGTTACAATCGTGTGTGTCCGGCTGCTCTCTCAGCTCCACCCGCTCCTCCCGTGATGCAGTGAATTTTTCATGAGAAGTGAAAGACTCCTCGGGGGCCCAGAGCGATTGGCTAATTGGGAATTGATGGGCTATAAAGAGCTGCAACCTTGGACAGTCAAAGGGTGATGAATGGCAGCGTGTCAGAAGTGAACCGGACTCAATAATTATAAATCAGGACGGGGTTCACTTGGAAAGTTATTTGGGAAAGAAAAGGGCTCCGGGCCCCCTGTGAACACAGCCCCTCTCTGATGCTCATTGCAGCAACTTCACTTCTGCTGGTGCTTTGAAAGTTGCGTCAAAATCGGGTTTCTTTAAGGATTTGTTTTAGTAAAGGAATCGTGACTTATTTTTGTGTCCTCACGAAAGGAAGAGGGAGACTCAATGTTTTATTTATTTATTTATTTATTCATTTGTCCAATACACAAATACATAGGAAGAAAAATAGACATGTGATAATATAAATGAGGGAGAAAGTAAACTTAGAGGAGAAGATATATGAAAGGAAGAGAATATATATGATAAGTGAGAGAAAGGAAAGACAATTGGACAGGGGACGAAAGGCACACCATTGCACTTATGTACGCCCCTTACTGGCCTCTTAGGAACCTGGAGAGGTCAATCGTGGAGAGTCTAAGGGAGAAGTGTTGGGGGTCAGGGGTTGACACTACTGAGTCCGATAATGAGTTCCACGCTTCAATAACTCGATTGTTGAAATAATATTTTTTACAGTCAAGTTTGGAGCCGTTCGTGTTAAGTTTGAATCTGCTCTTGTGTTATTGCGGTTGAAGCTGAAGTAGTCATTGACTGGTAGGACGTTGCAGCATATGATCTTGTGGGCAATACTCAAATCGTGTTTTAGGTGCCGTACTTCCAGGCTTTCTAGGCCCAGGATTGTTAGTCTATTTTCGTAGGATATTCTGTTTCGAGTGGAGGAGTGAAGGGCTCTTCTGGTGAAATATCTTTGGACATTTTCAAGGGTGTTGATGTCTGAGATGTGGTATGGGTTCCAGACAGATGAGCAGTAATCAAGGGTGGGTCTGGCAAAAGTTTTTTAGGCTCTTTTGAGTAGAGTGAGATTGCCTGAGCAGAAGCTGCGTAGGATCAGGTTAACAACTCTAGAAGCTTTTTTGGCGATATTGTTGCAGTGGGCTTGTGTGAGGTCGCCAACATTACTTCCAAATAGCTTTCGAAGTGAGCTGAGTCGTAAGGTGCAACTCCTATCACTGGAGGGTGTCCGAGGCGCTGGACTGAGTTCCTTACCTCTTCCCTTTGTGTGTTTACTCTTAAGGCCAGATTTTACACATCATAATTAGGGAAAAGCTTTTGGAGAATGGAGAGTGACAGATAGTGATGCTGTTGCTGATTGAAGTTCCCATTTGGCCAAGATAAATCTTCACCTACCTACATTAGAAGGATACCTCGTGAATTATCTCTGAAGTGAATTGCATTCTTCTCTGGTTAGACTCAAACGCTTGGGCTCTAGATGGGTTTGAAGGCTCTTGTCCTTTAACATCCCTTAACAATCATAGAGTCCTGGGGGGACATTGGAGATCTTCTAGCCCAGGGGTAGGCAAAGTTGACTCTTCTATGACTTGTGGACTTCAACTCCCAGAATTCCTGAGTTAGCATGATTGGCTCAAGAATTCTGGGAATTGAAGTCCACAAGTTGTAGAAGAGCCAATGTTGTAGAACCCCTGTTCCAGCCCAGCCCCCTCTCCAAGGCACCAGTCCTTATACCATCCTGGATGAATGACATGTGTGTAGCCCTATTTTCATTTTTTCATGACCTATTGTGGACTAGAGTATATTTCCCCAGCCTTCATACATTCCAATACGCAGGTCAGAGACTATAACAAGTGACAGTCCTACAGTCCTAAGTGGGAGGAGATGGGTGATAGGCAGTGATGGGATACCAAAAGTTTTACTACCACCCTGTGGGCGTGGCTTATGCATTTTGCTTCAACATCTTTCCGTGCAAATTGGGGGCTCTGGGGTGGAGCTCCAAATTTTGCTACCAGTACTTTGTACCTGGCCGTGTCCATAGGAGGCCATCACTGGTGAGAGGAATTATGAGAAAAAACTAGCAGGAATAGTGGTGCAGACTTGGGGGAATCATTTGTTTAGCAGAGTGATGGCATTTGGGGAAAAAACTCTTCTTGGGTCTAGTTGTCTTGGTGCACATTTTAAGTTTTAAATTACGTAGTCAGCTAAATCTGGACCTCCTAAATGTTAGATTTGTCTTGCAAGGTTCCACAGTATGAATGGAGTGACAGGCTGCTGTGGAATGTGGAGTTCTTGGAGAATGAAAACGTGGAGGGCGAGAAACAGCTTCTAGACGCACGAAGGCTGGACATTCGCTTCTGGTTTTCCTACCTTGCTGCAGGCAATGCAGTGAACAATTGCCCACTGGTCACAATCAGAGGTCTCTGTTGTAGCTGCTGATGCTGGTGGAAGTGCAGAGCGGTGTAACAGTTCAAAGCCTGGCGGGAGAGAACTCAGAGACGTGTGTTTCCGAGACAAGGAAGCTGTTTGAGGGGACCAGAAGCAACGCTGGAGCAGAATCCAGGCCATTAAGACTGATCAGAAAGAGACTTCAGGTTGTGATTATCGACGGTTAAAATCCATAGGAATTGGGGAAGATGGGGAGCCGTGTTGATGGGATTTCACAAAATGTCAACTGTTCCTACTAAGTGGGACTTTTGGTTGTTTGTTTCATTTAGGATGCCACAAAGTACACAGAGCAACAGGGGAAACAATCTGATGACTTTATTTTTTATGTATCAATGTATTGTTTTAAAAAATATTTACATCTCAATATCTTCAGGTAGATCGACATCCTTATATTTACATTCAAATTTATATAAATACATTATATATTTATACATTGTATACACAGTCTTTCTTTATATTCTTTTCTTTGTTCATCCCTCTTTTACTATTATTTTGCATTTTATTTTTGTAGCCATTTATATCATTTGGTCCAAGTGGAGCAATAGTCTGAGTCCCTTTGATCCTTTAGTTCCATTGTTAATTTGTCCATTTCTGCGCATTCATATATTTTTAATAAACTCCTTTTCTGAGGGCCTTTCCATTTTTGCGCGTAGACAATTCTTGCTGCCCTTGTTATATGTGACATTAAATATTTCATATTTTTGGAGTATGATTTTTTAACAATACCTAACAGAAAGAATATTGGGGTAAATTCAATAACATTCATTTCCTGCAGCCATTTATGGAGTTTCCTCCAATACGTCTTTGCTTTGGGACACATCCACCATACATGGAAGAAGGTACCCGGCTCTTTTTTACATTTCCAGCCTGTCTGGTTACAATTTGGGTACACCAGGAAATCTCACAGCTGAGAAAGTTTTAAAAATAAGTATTACCATTTATGGTGGACGTGCCCAGAGACATTTTTTTTTTTTTTGGAATAGCATCAAAAACTGGATAAAAGAAATGGTAATAAAATATGAAGTAGAATTAAAACAAGAAACTTATTTATTAGAGATCATTAGAGGACAACCTGTAAAAGCAAACTATTGTTGTTGTTGTTGTTGTTGTTGTTGTTGTTGAACTGTGCTACAATCATTACACTTACCTTAAAACTGCAGAACCATCAAGAAAAAGAACTCTTTACTGTAGGGGAAAAAAATTATAATTGGCTTGAAGGGAAAAGGAAATAGAATGATATGGCTGCAAAAAGAATGTAAACCGAAGACACAGAAGTATAGAATGTAAATACAATATGTTTATGTGTGATACTTGTGTTTTTGCATTTTGCTTTTAAAATTGAATACTTTTTTTAAAAAAAAATAATAAGAATTATTGTATTTTGCCAAGAAAACTCTTTGTAAGTCTAAGTAATCAGTAGCTGAGTTCATCTTGAGGGAATCTTAATTTTACGTATTAGACATTTGGCTACAGGGACTGAGTCCATCGCGGGGTTCAGAGATAGCCTTCCGGCTCCCCAGTTTGGGATTTTCTCCCGTTTATGCCTCGCCCAGGTAGTAGCCAGGCCCCTAATTTAGTCATCCGAGAGGCAGGTATAAAATATTTTCCTCTGCGGATAAAACATAAGCCCCGCGATGCCAGAATGCTAAAATATTAAGCAATCAGTAAAGGCTCAAATCAAGGTTGGGAAAAAAGAACTTTGCCAGATTTCTCTCTCTTTCTCTCTCTCTCTCTCTCTCTCTCTCTCTCTCTCTCTCTCTCTCTGTCTCTCTCTCTCTGTCTCTGAAGTCAGAGAATGTTTTGGGGGAAAAATAGCGGCTGATGAATGTGAGGAAGAAGTTTTATGTAAGTTTTATTGTGTAATGTGTACTCCATGATGTAATTCCCCAACGTGTCATCCCAGGAAGGGACAGTAGTAAAAACTAATGAAAATGTTTTCTCATCTTGCACAAGTCTTCTGTTCCTTTTCCAGCGCTGCTGCAGAACACATTACTTTTCACTGACAAATTTTCCAACCAAGGAGTAATTTTATATATCGACCGGGGCTGCTAAGCATGTTGTTCCCATCAGGGGCTCGGAGCTATATTTGTCCATATGCGGGCAGGGTCTTTTTTTCTTTTGCAAAATCACTTAACATTTGGGGGTGACACAGAAGAGTATTGCTAACCATCATGCTTTTCCCTAACGTAAAAATATTGGAGGAAGGCCGCCCCACCCTTCTAGAGAGCCGGTAGTGGAAACTTTGAGTAGTTAGGAGAACCAGTAAATACCACCTCTGATGCCCCCCTCCCCCAAATTCTGTGTCCCAGCTGATCCGAAGGAAATGGGGATTTTGCAGTCCCCTCCCCCTGCAACGCCCCCAGGGCCAAGCCAAATACACAATATTCAATGATACATGTTATTACAGCAGTGAGGGTAGCAGATGCCCAATTTTGGAAGAATGACCAAATACTACCAGAGAATCTATTAATGGAAAAAAATGACAGGTGTGCTGAGATGGACAGATTGTCTATCGAACTCAAAGGTCAAAACAATTCAGAATATTATGAAGTGCGGAATAGATGGTACAATTGGACTAACAGAAATAAAAAGAAATAGCTGGGAAACAATGCGAAATGACGAAAATATGGAACTGTAAATATATGAAACAAATGAATATTGTATATAGCATCTTATTAAGTAGTAACAATTTCAACGGGTGTAGAACTATGTTAAATTTTTGTGATGTTCAGAATTAAAAATAAATAAACAATTTTTTAAAAAGAAACTATACACTGATGATCAGAACAGGTATTAATCTGAAGTTAAATATAAAATAATCAATATAAGTTAACATGTAGAAGGGAGAAAAGAAACCTACGGCAGTAGATATTTTTCCAAGCTTCTGAGTGAATGAATATTCTTTGGACTGTCTACAAATCTATAACACCATCAATAAGCATGTATTATCTCTTAAATACATTAAAATAATAACCTAATTTACATTCAAATTCCAATTTATAATATTCAGTCTATCTCATACTTTCCTCTCCCCAGCCCCTTCTTTCTATCTCCACCAACCTAAAATTATCCGTAAATTTGAAAATCCAATCTGCCTTGAATCACCATAATCTGATTAAAAATATTGACCCCCATCACCATCAATTTAAAGGAAATCCCCTCTTCAAAATGAAAGCCTTCATTATAACATTTTAGATGATAGGAATTCCTCATATCTCTTTCTTGTCCTTAGATTATAAGAATCCTCTATTGGGTCCATTTTTGTGCACAACGTTTGAACGGAAAGATTCAAGGCAACGACGAACCCCAAGCAGTGATGTTCTTGTCTAAAATGTTAGGTCAAGTTTGCTTTTTTCTAAATAAGTAACAGAAGAAGAGGACAGCAGGCAAAAGACAGAAAGGGAAGAAAGGGATAGAGGCAGGTGTAAAATAAGTGGGAATCTTATTTCAGGCTCTATATTTCCCCCCCCCCCCACACCTGTAGGTCCAAAACAACCTATGTTTAATGCTGCTCACAAATACGTGTGGGTCTCCACCTGGGGGAAACAGCTGGGAGGGGGCAGGTGTGGCCTTTCCCTGGGGCATCGCTCAGCTTTGAAGGCCAATAAATTCTTAGCCTGACCCGGCTCATTAATTCTGCAAATAGAATGTCACTGGGCTATTCGAGCCAAAGGCCTGCCCTCACCTGCAGCCCAGGTGGGTCACCTGCCTCATAAATAACAGGGGAGTCGTGGAAGGAATGGCAGGCGAGGGGCGGAGAGAGTCACCCAGGAGATTCTGTCCCTCTCCTCCTCCTCCGAGCCCGGCTGTGAATCTCTGGGTTTGGGAGGCATCAAAGAATTTGCAGCCAATTATGCAACCATGGAGGAGATCATCCAGGGCTCTCCACTAACGTCCGTGGGACTTAGAACATAGGAACCTAAGAAGAGCCCTGCTGAATCAGGCCAAAGCCCCTCGAGTCCAGCCTTCTGTGTCCCACAGTGGCCCACCAATTGTCCAGGGGGATCTTGAGCAGAAAGAGAAAGCAAGACCCTCCCTTTCCCTCAACCCCCAATAAATGGGACCCCAGGGAACCCTGCCTGCCTCAACCAACATAGAGGTGGCACTTGGACATCCGTTTCAATCACCACCATGGATACACTTGGCCTCCATGCATCTGTCTCATCCTGCCTTGAAGCTCTCCAGGCTGACACAACCTCTTCTGGAAGGAATTCCATCAACCAAGGACCCTCTGGGTGAATAAATATTTCCCTTGATTTGTCCTCACTTTCTTACCTATGACCTTTAGGGAGTGGCCCCCTCGTCCTAGTATTGTCTCAGAGAGAAAAGAATTTTTCTCTATCCTCCTTTTCTATCCCATGCATGGTTTTATACCCTTCGATCAAGTCCCCCCTTCAACGCCGTCTTTCAAGGCTGAAGAGACCCAGGCGTTGCAACCTGGTTTCATAAGGGAGGGGCTCCATTCCCTTGATCCTTCTTGTTGCCCCTTTTTTGCACCTTTTCTTGGGATAGAAGGGAATCAGAATAGAGCCAGAAGGGACCTTGGACAGAATCTTTTCGTTTTGCAGTAAACAGGTCCAGTAATGTAGACCCCTCCACCCACTGGAAGCTCTAGTGGCACTCCCCAGTGGTCAGTGGCCCAATTCCAGCAGTGATTTAACCCTTCTGGAGATTCCACACAGATGGTGCCAGGCTTAATACAGATGCCTCCTTGCAGGGAAACTCCAGGGAAGCCCAAGATTTATAGACAATAGCGATGGCGCTGAGGATTCCCAGGCTGCCGAAGCCGATCAGCTGTGATCGTCCCCTGGTGATTTATTGCCTCTGATTGCAGCAACGTCTCCTCCCCACCCAGACTGGCTCAGCCTCCGACTTTCCCAGGGATTCCACTGCGAGCCCGGAGTAAACCAGGCGGACTGCTCTACTAGTTGTATCGGCCTCCTTGCCATTTTTTATGTGCGCCTTGCTACAAGCCATCTGCCTTGAATCTGGTGCGCTCCACTGGGGCTCCTGCACATCTGCCAGCCAGACTCCCTCCGTACACAATTACACACTGTAGTGTAAGCTCCTAAATGGGAAACAAGTGTGGTTGTAGTGGAAGCCCTTTCTCTCTCTCTCTCTCTCTCTCTCTCTCTCTCTCTCTCTCTCTCTCTCTCTCTCTCTCTTTCTCTCTCTCTCTCTCTCTCTCCAAAGTTTGAAAGCAGATTGTTCCCATGGGGCCTGATAGATGCACCCAGGTGGGGGATAAATGGTAGAAACCAGGATGAGGGAGGGGAATCTGTGCATTACTGTTCTTCCTTCCTTCCTTCCTTCCTTTCCTTCCTTCCTTCCTTTCTTTCTTTTTCTTTCTGTCTTTCTTTCTTTCCTTCCTTGCTTACTTACTGCACAAGTTCCGTTGCTTGCGAGGCAATAAGATGCTATATTTCTGCAAGCAAAATATAATCATAATTTACTACTTTTTACAGGGGTTTTTTTACATTTTTAAAAAAAAATATTAGAAAAAAGTTTTATTGACGTTATATACAATTAAAAAGACAGAACATCATCTGTGAAATCTGTTTCATACTTCTTTAAACTAATCTTGTACTGTACATTGTCTTAAAATGAGTAAGCATCTTACACAGACAGAAATAGAAGAGAGAGAGAAAAAACAAATAGAAGAAAAGAAAAGAAAAACAACATAGAAATCTATGACAAACAGACACACCCTTGCTGTCTATCTTGACAGCTCATCTATATATTGTATATGTTATTTTATGACGCTCGGTACCAACAGTTTCATTCGGCTTTATGTAAAGCCTTTTTTTTGTATATGTATATACCGTATATACTCAAGTATAAGTCAACCCGAGGCACCTACTTTTGCCACAAAAACTGGGAAAACTTATTGACTCGAATATTTATTTGTTTATTTGTTTGTTTGTTTGTTTGTTTGTTTATTTAGTTTGTATGCCGCCCCTCTTTTTTTTTTTAAAAAACCCACTTTTTCTCTTTCTTTTTCTCTTTCTCTCCCTCCCCCTCCCTCTTTTCGTGGGAGTTAATTGGAGGAGTCTGTCCACGGAGGGAACTGATGACGCCCTCTGCCAAGTGAAGTGGAACAAAGGTTTTTCCGCAGATCTTTGTGTTTTCTCTGTTGCTTCATGGACCCAGCGGTTGGAGAAGAGGGTGGAGGTTTTTAAAATCTTCCCCAACCAAATGTAGCAGTGATTGCAATAAAGCCTGGTGACTTTCTGGAGCTAATTATGCCTCTCCTCCATCATTTTTACAACTAGCCAGAATTAATAAAGCAATCATTTATTTAGTGTATTACTAATTCCCACCGCTGCCAACATTTGTGATGGGAGAACATTTTTTTAAAACTTTTGTAGAAGCAGAGAATAACTTTTGTAGCTGTTGTTTCTAAAAAGAAAAAAAAATTACTTCTTTAATACTAAATGGAATAGCGTGGTGGGGTGGGGGTTGTTTTAGAAAGTTCACTATCTGAATTGTAGAAATGCAACCAAATAACAAAGTCACTTGTCCAACTAGTGAAAACACATATTGGAACCAGATGCGTGGAAGCTCAACTTTGACTCCTTGGTCTCTCATGCTTGGTTTAAGCTGCTTTTAAATTGCATTTACTTTGCATTTACAATTGGGGAATCGCAGTTAAACTATGTTTGAACTTGGCTGTAAGATCTCAGCTAAGCCCCGCGTATCCTGTCAGGCTCCTGGTTCCATTTAATTTTGCAAAAGTGGGGGAGGGGAGCGAAGAAGTGGCGATTATCCCATCAAACCAAAGCCAGAGCCAGTGGGGGGCGTTTAATGAGCCTGCCTGTCTCTGAGGGTCCCCCCAGGAAACATGTTGGGTGTGACTGAATCCAGAGGCCGGGTGGGGGCCACTAGGCCATCAGCATCCACGGAGACACACCAAATGGCACCCTTGGAGTAGAGTAGAGTAGAGTAGGATAGGATACAACAGAACAGAACAGAAATAGAATAAAAACAGGATAGAATAGGATAGGATATAGAATAGAATGTTTTTATTGGCCAAGTGTGAGCAGACACACAAGGAATATATTTCTGGTACATAAGCTTTCAGTGTACATACAAATAACAAAGTGATATGATCGCTTGTAAGGTCTCACATCTTTTCTCCGAATATGCCCTGGAGGCATAGTTCCCTCTAAGCTGAGCAGTGAGCTATGACTCACTTAAAAATCACCATCAACTCAGAGTTTTCCAAACCTGCCCAGAAGCTGAGAGGGAAAGAGTGAGAGGGAAGGAGAGAGAGAGGAAGAGAGGAAGAGAGAGAAACAGATAGAAAAAAGAGAGGAAGGAAAAGAGAAAGAAAAAGAATGGGAGGAAGGAAGAGAGAAAGAAAATCAAAATCTAGTTTGAAACTAGCTCAACTATTTAAGTGGCATTTTGATATTGATAGAGTTGCCCTGTTATGAGCTCACTGTTATAGACACACAGTACAGGATTTTATTTTGAAATTCTCTGAGGCAAAACAGGGTCAGACACTATACTTTTCCGCCCCCCCCCCAAAAAAAATGAGAGGGAACCCTGCTTGGAGGCCTTCTAGTCTCAGCTGGAGGTCCTCCTTTGAGCTGTCTCATGGATGCAGTGTGGCTGATGTTGGAACCACGCGGGGTTAATTCTCTCCAGCAACATGTGGCTCTTTGGGGATCAGCAGCACCCAAAAATCTCTAGAATTGGAGGGGGCTCACCTGGTTATTAGACATGAAGACCAGTGAGGGGCTGCAAACTTTTATACTACCACAATGTGGGTGTGGCTTATTTTGTGGGTGTGGCCTGCCCGCCATGTGACCAGGTGGGAGTGGCTTGGCAATCATGTGACCAGGGAGGTGGCCAACTTGACATCACTCACCTCGAGGGTTTGGGTTGGGGTGCCTGGCCTCTCCTCACTTCCAAGAGATGCCATTTCCCTCTCTATTTACATCCCAAATATTCTCTTTAATTCTGTGTATGTATGCCATCTGTGTACATACATATTACACACAGAAACATATATTATCTACTATATGCCATGTGCTTTCAAAAACATACATTATCTATTTGATGTTCAGTCTGACGGAGTGTGTATGATTGTGTAACAGATAAGTTTTTATAACAATGTATTTTAAATTAGTTTTTTAAAGTTTTTAACATTAGATTTGTATTCATATTGTATTGCTCTTATGCTGTGAGCCGCCCCGAGTCTTCAGAGAGGGGCGGCACACAAATCGAATAAATTATTATTTTTATTAATTATATAAACTATATGTCTATTTACACACACACACACACACATGCACACTCAGCTCTTCTAAAATTATACACATTCAACCTCATTTACTGCGAGAGTGAAAACATGCCCAGAGCCCAGAAGGGAAAAAAAGAAGAAGAAAAAAATCAATTTTTTTCCTACCGGTCCTGCAAACCTGACCGTGCTCGTAGGAGCCCCTCACGGATGAAGACCAAACCTTGGCTGTGGCCCTGAGGGCTCTCGTTTCCACAAAGATCCACAAAGGGCCACTTCACGCAATATAACTCTTGTCCTTTTGTCAAACCTATTGGAGATACAACGTCTCTCAGCTGATGGTGAAAAACCCCAGAGAGGTTCAGTAGCTGCCAGCTGAGCCAGAATCTCTGTGCTGGGCTCTTTGTCAGGTTAGAGAAATGTTATCCCTTAATATCAGATTCATAAAAATAAGTAAAACAAATGGAAAACATACCTTCAAAGAAACGCGGAGACCTTGTTCTTGGATGTTAAAGGGCTGGTGTCATTTGTTTATGGTGAAATAAATGCTTTGCCCTCTGACTCCCGCAGCCCTGGGGAGGGGGCTTTTGTGGATCTCTGCCTCCCCCTCCCTTGAAGCGAAACCAAACAAAAGTCAAGAGCTTCGTCCTCTGCCAGGGTTGCGTAATAAAACTTGTTAAATTGGACAAATTGGCCAACAATCTTGGATACAGGCCGAGGTTGAGGTCAAACATGTGCATGTTCAATTTCCAGACTTTAAAAACCCAATAAATTTGAAACAGTCTTTCAGATATCAGCAAAGGACGTTCACATGGAGTGTATCACCAGGCCGACGTCAGGTTCAAATATTCCTCTTACCATCACGTTTACTTGAAACAAATGAAAGAAACATGTAACTTTTTTTTTTTTTTTGGAACTGGGGGTTTTTCTGTAGAGCTTTCTCGTCTGTTTGATTCCTTTTGGAATAATAAAAAAAAAAGACCTCGGCATGTGGAAAACAAACCTAAACTAGAAGTAATGTTATTCTTCCCGATTGGTTTGGGAAGATGGTTATGCACAGGCCCAGCTGCCCCTCTTTCTAATATACAATTTGACCGCAAACCAAATCGACATATAAAAAAGATATTGAGGCTCTGGAAAGAGTTCAGAGAAGAGCAACAAGACCGTTAGTACTATGTACATAACTGGTTGGGTTTGGCAATATATAAACAAACTATCAATGTATGTTTAAATGAATTATAACAGTATAGCTTTAAGAGTTAATGTTGCAGTTAGCCACAAGAGGGAGCCAGAAGCATCTCTCTCTCTCCCTCCCTCCCTCCCTCCCCCTCTCCTATTACTCTTTATTATTTCTGGTTTATCTGTGTGACTGCTGTAGAACTGTAGAACTGTGTGTGCAAATGATGATTTAAGTCATACCCAATTACATCAGTCAGTACTCACAATACGTATGCAATATTATAAGTGTCACTCAATACATTAAACAATGCTAAAAGCCTGCTTTACCAGGCTTATAATATTGCATACGTATTGTGAGTCCTGACTGATGTAATTGGGTATGACTAGGATTGTTCTTGACTAAGCTATTTGCCAAAGTAAATAATATTTATGCATTTATTTGTTTGTTATTCATTGATTTGTTTTGTCAAGAACATATTCGTGGTATACATATAATAATATTTATGCACATGAGTCCTTCGGGATTGGGTGGTATAGAAGTCGAATAAATAAATAAATGATAGTAGTAAAAGAGAAACATGAGGACAGGGGACGGAAGGCACACTGGTGCACATATGCACACGAAATGGTTGGTTATCTGAATCAGACCTCTGGGTGACCAGCCAGATACCTGCTACTTCCATGCTTCTTCTGTGCGTCCTTGGTAACTCAAGGGTTACTCTGCACACTGCTTAACAAAGACTGATTGGGGGGCTGAAGGCTAAAACAAATGAAGAAGGGCTGCAGGAATTGGATGGGTCCAGTCTAAGAAAAGAAGAACTAAGAGGGGCAGGATAGCAGTGTCCCAATACTTGAGGGTCTGCCCCAGAGAAGAGGGGATCAGCCTTGTTTTCCAAAGTAAAAGGAAGGCAGAACAAGAAACGATGGATGGAAACTAACCCAGGAGAGGAACTTCCTAACAGTGAGGACAATCACCCAGTGGAACCCCTTGGATCTCCAACTCTGTCATTCTATGTCCTGTCTGTCTCCTCTGAAAGGCAGAGATCCAACTTGTACCTCTTGTTACCTCGACCACCACCCTCTCCGGACGATGGCCTTGCTCCAAATAGTGGCCCAATAAGAGCGGCACACTCCGGCATTTAACTCTGGGTCGAGTCTGCTGGAAACTGGACTTTGGGCGCTGGGAACCGTAGGTGAAACCCCAACCGTTTATTCACGGCACTTGACCAGTGTAGCTGTCTGGATGTGGTGCCCAAAAAGTCCATCAGGACAAAAGTGATGGGCTGTTAGGAAAAACCCCTCAGAGCTCCAGGGAAGACGTCTGCCGGGGGGTCCCAGCCTTCAGCATGCTTTGATCAAGGCCACCTGCTATCGGGTCACCTTCACACAATCCCTTGGCTACAGGTCCGCCTGCATTCGCTAATCTGACCCGGGACTTTCAGCACCAGGATCCAAGCTTCCTTTCTCGGAGAAGGGAGATTTCATTTCTTTCCTTCTCTTAATGTGACAATCTCGGAATGCTCAATTTTAAACAACTTTGCAAATGCTGGAGCTCTATTTGCACATTATAATTTGTTTTTAAAAGTACTCCAGCTGAAAAGTACGCGTCTGAAGTATTTGTACACACACACACACACACACACACACACATATGGTGCAAGCATCCAGAATAAAATTTCCTGGCTGAGCCATAAAGTACTGAGAGAGATGGGTTTTTAATGACACTTTTGACGCAACTGTAAATATTGCAGTATGAAAAGTTTTATTATATGCTATGTGAATTTCTATATATACATTGCACAATTTCTTGGTTTTAAAGACACATTTAATCTGAGCAAAAGTAATTTGTTAACAACAGTTGAGAGCTAAATATAAACAAGCAAACCAACACCTTAATGCTGGGGGGAAAAGGAATATTATAACTACTTAGAAGCATCTATACAGTGGTACCTCGAGATACGAGTTTAATTCGTTCCGGACCTGGGCTCTTAAGTCGAGCAGCTCTTATCTCGAACGACTTTTCCCCATAGGAATTAATGTAAATAATTTTAATTGGTTCCAGCCCTCAAAAAACTCACAAAGTTAGTCTAAATTATGCAGAAAGACATGTTTTTAATGAAGAAATGTACATGTACATATAAATGAATAATGAAGTTTCTTTCACTTAACTTGTAAACTTTCTTAAACTTTTAAATTTACATATGTTCAACTTCTCTGCCACCCAATCCTGTAGGACAGAGGTCCCCAACCCTTTTTGCACCAGGGCCCGGCTTTAAGCGATCAAGAGAGGAATGGGTGAATGAATGGACGGAGGGTGGGAAGGAAGGAAGGAAAGAGGGAAGGGACAGGAACAGAGGAAGGAAGCAAGGAAACTTATGAAAGGGGAGAGTAAGAGAGGAATGAGTGAAGGGAGGGAGGGAGGGAAGAAGGTGGGAAGGAGAAAGAAAAGAAGAAATAGAGGAAGGGAAGGTAAAAGAGAGAAAGAAGAAGAGCAAGAAAGCAAGCAAGCAAGCAAGCAAGCAAGCAAGCAAGAAAGAAAGAAAGAAAGAAAGAAAGAAAGAAAGAAAGAAAGAAAGGGGGAAGGGACAGGAACAGAGGAAGGAAGCAAGGAAACTTATGAAAGGGGAGAGTAAGAGAGGAATGAGTGAAGGGAGGGAGGGAGGGAAGAAGGTGGGAAGGAGAAAGAAAAGAAGAAATAGAGGAATGGAAGGTAAAAGAGAGAAAGAAAGAAAGAAAGAAAGAAAGAAAGAAAGGGGGAAGGGATAGGAACAGAGGAAGGAAGCAAGGAAACTTATGAAAGGGGAGAGTAAGAGAGGAATGAGGGAAGGGAGGGAGGGAAGAAGGTGGGAAGGAGAAAGAAAAGAAGAAATAGAGGAAGGGAAGGTAAAAGAGAGAAAGAAAAAGAGCAAGAAAGAAAGCAAGAAAGAAAGAAAGAAAGGGGGAAGGGACAGGAACAGAGGAAGGAAGCAAGGAAACTTATGAAAGGGGAGAGTAAGAGAGGAATGAGTGAAGGGAGGGAGGGAGGGAAGAAGGTGGGAAGGAGAAAGAAAAGAAGAAATAGAGGAAGGGAAGGTAAAAGAGAGAAAGAAGAAGAGCAAGCAAGCAAGCAAGCAAGCAAGCAAGCAAGCAAGAAAGAAAGAAAGAAAGAAAGAAAGAAAGGGGGAAGGGACAGGAACAGAGGAAGGAAGCAAGGAAACTTATGAAAGGGGAGAGTAAGAGAGGAATGAGTGAAGGGAGGGAGGGAGGGAAGAAGGTGGGAAGGAGAAAGAAAAGAAGAAATAGAGGAATGGAAGGTAAAAGAGAGAAAGAAAGAAAGAAAGAAAGAAAGGGGGAAGGGATAGGAACAGAGGAAGGAAGCAAGGAAACTTATGAAAGGGGAGAGTAAGAGAGGAATGAGGGAAGGGAGGGAGGGAAGAAGGTGGGAAGGAGAAAGAAAAGAAGAAATAGAGGAAGGGAAGGTAAAAGAGAGAAAGAAAAAGAGCAAGAAAGAAAGCTGCAAGCACCCCCCCGAGCCCCCCAGGCCGGCTGCAACCTTTTAAAACACGCGCGCCGCTTCGCAGCTGTCTCCTGAAGCCGAACGCGGAAGTTAGCGTTTGGCTTCAGGAGACAGCTCCTTGGCGCTTGTATCTCGAATTTGGGCTTGTAAATAGAACAAAAATATCTCTCCCCTCCCAGCTCTTATCTCGAGTTGCTCTTAAGTAGAGCAGCTCTTATGTCGGGGTTCCACTGTATTTTAAAACTTGAAAGCCCTTCTCTACCCAATGTAATAAATTCTTTAACATTTAATTAAAAAGCCTCAAGTTACTCGACCCTATTGAAAAACTGAGGCATTAATTGCAAGGCTTAATTTTCTCTCTCTCAAATAAGTATTTTCAGGTGTTAAGAAACTAAAGTACAGCTTCGTGCTCTAAACAGGGACTATCTTGGGTTATTTCTCCTTTAAAAGTCATTTTTTATTTTGTCAGAACGCAAATCTGTAATAATGTTCATTTATTCAATTTCAAGTTAGTAATTACGTAGGGTTAATTTGCTTCTGATTAAATGGAATTCTCCTCCATCTTCCCTCTCATAATCCGGGGAGTGGGACTGTAGCCTCGTGATGTTTCCTTGAGACTTGGAGCTACAAGGGGTCTTGAAGGTCCTGGGACCAGGTTGCACTTCTTCCTATGGAGGTTCTGCTCAGCCAGTTCAGGGAGAGATTTCTCAAAGGGAGTTGGCATCACCTGCCCTTCCTCTATTTTCTTTGCCCTCAAAGGTTTTGCCATCGAAGGTTGTACTGGACTAGCCCCTGCTTAACACACATGAAAATGTAAAGCCAATTTTGATTGTCAGGGCATGAATATTTAACAGGATGGGCCTCATACATGGCTGTGAATCTGGTTTGGAGAATTTGGGAGTTTCGGTCTTTTAAATGAATGGCTTGAAGAAACTGGATGGGAATTGTGTGTGTTTAAAAAAGTTGGCTTCCCAAAGAGTCTTGTGGAGATATTTCAAGCGAGGGGGGGGGGAAACACAACGCAATTACAACAACATTTCAGGGTGAGCTTGGCTGCTTCTTCTGGAGAAAATGTTTGTCTTCCTCAAGTCGAATGCTTGCTTTTCTCCAATTGACCTTTTTGGTCAAATTTGGCCCTTGGTGCAATAACATTGCATCTCCAGAACCTCCAGAGTGGGCCAACTGCAGCTTCATCTGTAAAGCCCACCCTTCCAACCCCCCACCTCCTCATGGGACTTTTAAGGCCAGCTCTGTGGGCACTGCTACGTTCATCACTTCATCACAGCCTGAGCTGCATCGTCTGAAGGAGAAAAGCCAGGCCTCCTGTTCCAACCCTCGTGCAGAATCAGAAAGCTCAGAGCCTTAAACTCAAGAGGAAGAAAGGGGCTGTTGGTTGCCCAGGGTTCAAGAGACACCTGGACTGTGGTGGTGAAATTTTATCATGTTGCATGTAAGGTTTATGGCAACTTAAATCTGTTGTGGCCCGTCTGCCTCCCGCTCAGCTGATCATGGATTCTGAGGATTGAGAGATGGTTGTGGGTTGGTATCCTAGGCCAGTGGACTTGGCACCCGAGTCTGAGAGCGAGGAGGTCGGAGAGGATGTGGAGTCAAAGACTGAAAGCCAACCAGGGTCTGTTGCACCTCCAGAGGAGCCCATGAGTGAATTGGGAGAAGAGGAAGTGCCTCTTCTCGATGCTAGAGTGTGCAGAAGTATTAGCAGGCAGGAACAGCTGAACAGGAAGTGGTCTATGCATGAATAGCTCTCTAGAACAGTTAGCCACGCCTTCTGGCTATATAAGGGTTAGTCTTGTGATGAGCAAGTGTGGAAGTCAACTGTATAATGTGAGAGATGGATGATCGGAGATGGATGTGGGACTAATTAAGTTATTAGGATGAAATTATCAACCAAGAAGGAGGAACTTCTTATCTCCGGGCTGCCTGACAACTCAAAGTGAGTCAGTGATAATGCCGGTGTGAGATCAAAGGAGAAATAGCTATGAAATGGATATCTGTTCACAGACGATAATTAGCTGGTACAGAAAAGACATCCCTTGCTTTTTTGCTGCCTTTTTAAAAACTCTCTGCTTTATAAATATTAGAATTATATGCTTAAAACCTGCGAACTCCACGTGTGTGGATCTATTTCTTGAAGGGCTTATCATTGGAACAGAACCATATCCAGCCGAGTGTTGGGCTATCATTATTGAATGTTATTACAGTTGGACTGATAACAAGAATAGTTAAGCAAGGGAGGGCAGTCGAAGGGTTCCCACGGCTGGGAATGTTTAATGGATGGCCATTTTGGAGGGATTAGTTTAATGGATTCCTACACTAAACACGCACTGAGGCCAGATGGCCTACAAGCTCTCTTCCAAACCACACCTGTAATGTAGGTTCCTAAAGCGAGCAGGGAATTGGGCTACAAGACTTTCACGCTTTCTATGAACGGGTCTGGGGAATGAAGAATGAACCAAGCTATTTATCAGTTCCAAGAACTGGCGTCAGTCCAGACGGAGAAGTGGACCTTCCCTTCTGCTGCTCTTGACTTCATGATGCTTTGGTGGTTTTGTTTCATCCCACTTGGATTTTGAAGCTGTGTCTTCCCTCTTTTGTTCTCAGCCATTGTTACTCGCCCTATTGTTGAGCCACAGTGACGATGTTTGTTGCCCCGGAGAATTCACAGGATCAGTAGGTGGAGCAGAGCTAGTTTCATAAATAGATGACCGTAATAAAATACATGTTAACTTCAGAAGTTGTTATTGAATCACTTTATTCTTGTAAATCTCTTTGATATTCTTGGAAGTTGCTTCAAGCCCTTGGTGCCAACAGAACAGCAACAAAGAAAAGACAACATAATTTACAGGGACTGAAACCATTGTAAATTAAATATAGAATTTCTGTTCTGATCATTGGGGGGGGGGGAATATTATAAACACATGCTGAAAATCACAGCAACAAAAATCCAAAGCAGATATTGAAAAATCTGAACGTAAAACAATATCTAGAATGGCTCAGCTCGACATTCCACAATCCGGAGGACAATTTGGCTCCACCACAGAGTAAGTTTTGTGTGCTCAGTAAAAAGCCCCCCCAGGCATCATTTGTCAATCAGCCATAATTTTACTGGTCTTGGTATTTTATAAACAAGAAGAAGCAGATAATGCGGCTTTTCAAGGGATTACCTTTTGTTACCCTTCCCATTATTGTTTTGTGATATGCAGAATTTCAGTGGCAATAATTGTCTTCTGCTTTGTGTTTGCACATTTCAGGTGGAAGAAAGGCTTTTTCTGGGGGAAGAGGGATTGCAAAATGCCCAGAGGTGTAGTTCAGGTCCAGCAGCTTGGGGATCTCAGAATTTGGACCAAATCCCATCCAGATTTTTATTGGACTCAAGTGCTCTCTCTATTCACAGAGGCCAAATTCCTGGCAGATACGGACAATTCCATTAAGTCTCATCTGGAGCTGATGGTGTGGAAAATAAACCTATGCAGAGGGACCCGGCTTAGTTGGACAAAGAGGTCCACTCCTTGGAGAGGACAATTGCTTTCCTGAAGCAAAGGAGACACAATTCATCCCATGTCTTGAATTTCTTTCTTCAGCTACTTTCTTTAGTCTAACACCAGCAATGAATGTGGAATGAGCAGGGAGGGCTGTTTAATGTAATATATGCACCCAAAAGGGGGGGGAGGAAACGTTCCAATAGCCTAAACTTTAAAAAACTAAATCTTGACAAATGGATCATATTCTATCTAGAGTTCTGTTGAGGAGTATGCAGAGTGGCCCCTGAGTTACCAAGGAGACACGTACGGAAAGGGAAGGCAGAATTCTAGCAGAAAGTCAGTAGATGTGAATAATGGTTCAGCCATACAAAACAAATACATCAAATCACACACAATAGTATTTACTTTACCAAATATCCTAAACAAGTTAAACAGTCCAGTCATGCACTGTCAAATCAGTCAAAATTTCTCAATACATTACCCATACTACAAGCCTTACTTGTACAGCTTACAAATACATAAACTATCATCGAACACACAGTTCTTACTACAGCAGTCACAATGAATCAGCACAAAATGAGCAGAAAAACACAGAGAGAGAATCACACGCTTCTGGCTCCCTCTTGTGGCCATTCCCAACACTAACTCTTAAAGTTATAGTGCTTCAATACATACAGGCATTCATTGTTAGCTTGTTTATACATTGCCAAAACCATCTGTTATGCACATAGTACTAACGTGTTCCTTTATATTAGCAATGAGCAGAGAGCTCAGCATATTTTCAGGCCAATTTGCAAACCTCAGAAACAGCCTAAGCTCCATTACTCCAAAGTTAGTCCAAGCAAAATTAATGGCAGCATAGAAAAAAAAGGTGTGTGTGTGTAATATATGAGTAGAGCTACTTTCCTTGTGAGCTCTAGTAGAAGAATAACTATTGAACTGCTGATGTTAATCTTTTCCTTATGTCCTCATCATTACACAATAGAAGAGGATGGAAGAAATGGCTGGAATTTCTGAATTAAACCTTGCGAAAAAAAGCAGAAATCAGCTCGGCCATGGAACAAAACTAAGAATTAAAGACTGAAGACGAGATGGTGGCATCAGCAGAACAAAAGTTTAAACCCCAGGATCCCAACACTCCTTCCTCCTCCTCCACTAACTGGGATTGGGTTGGGAGTTTTGTTATATGAACATGTTTGATGGGAGGCCATGAAGTTCAATCTTCTCTGTCTCTTTCATAATGCTATTGTTGTAGGTGAGCAAATAAGTATTTAGGAACAACCTACACTAATTGAAATTGAATGTATCCAAAGGAGAGCAACCAGAAGCTAGAAAGAAAAACCTTTGAAGAACTATTATACTCACTGGGTATACGAGAGTTATCCGGAAAGTAAGTTTACAAGGCCCATAGCTCTTGCAGGGAATGTTCGCGGGGGGAGTTGGTATTACTCTCATGTAGTGGGAAACCAGCAGAAGAGAATGAGCAATGCCAGGGGTCAGTAGACCATCAAGTGTCATTGTGGGAAAGGTTAGAGTCCTCATTCTGTTCCCCTCCAAGGGTGAAGTGTGCGTTGTCATACACCACCTGAATGCGAAGGGCAGGAACGCTGCTGCGATGGGGGCCCAAGATGCTGACTGGAGCACACAACAGCGACAAAGTTGGTGCCATCCAGGAATTTCTTGACCGTTTCGAGATTGAAGGCTTTTCTCAACTGTAGAGTGACAGGAGATGAAACTTGGGCTTATCCCCAAACTCCAGAGATCAAACGTCAATCAATGCAGTGGCGCCACTCCCATTCTCCTTCAGCCAAAAAATTTCAAAACTCAGCAATTGGCGAGAAAATTTTTTGGCCCCCATCGTGCACAAATCTTGGGGCCCCATCGCAGCAGCATTCATGCCCTTAGCAATCAGGTAGCGCAGGAAGCGGGCACTTCACCCTTGGAGGGAAACGGAATGAGGACGTTCATCTCTAACCTTCACCCACAAGGCCAGTCGATGACCTACTGACCACTGGCACTGCTTGCTCTCTTCCGCTGGCTTCCTGCTACATGATAGTCACACCAACTTCCCCCGCGAACATTCCCTGCGAGAGCTATGGGCCTTGTAACCTGACTTTCCAGATAACCCTCGTAGTTAGTCTGAGAAGCGAAGCTCATAGGGAGGTCTTCAAATATCTGCAGAGCCTCCGTGCCCTTCTGAGGGTTGGGCTGGGCACATGACCTCAGGAAAAAGACCTTCAACAAGGGAACAGCCTGGCCCAGAAGGTGAGAGAAACGGGATGGTCTCTGGAGAGATTTCATAGCAAGAGGTTCCTGAACTGGCTGCCAGGGGTCTTCTTGATGACCTCTGAGGTCACTGGCCTGTTTCCTCTCCTCTGATTCTAAGAGGCTCTAGAGAGACAGACGGAGTGTTTGCTGAGCTCCAGGACCAAAAGCCTTTAGAGAAATAAAGACTATTTTGAGAGACTCCCTTCAGTCTTAGGGGGAGCTTAGGGGGATCCAATATATTCCAGGAGAGTAGATCACCCTTGTCAGCAGCAGCAGCAGCTCCGAGAGAAGGTCCCGGATAAAAAGTTCCATGACTTTTCCTTTAGATGCACATACAGATATTTAAGTGTCGCTATTAGCTCATCATTTTTTTGGTTAATAATCTTTTTGTCAGTTGATGGCTCATCAATTTGAGTTCATTGCAAGACATTAATTTATACCCATCAGAAAGTGAGGCAAACCAGCTGGAAGAACAGGATGAAATTTGCCTTTGTGTGTTGAACAAGAGCCCTTGGGGGGCGACGGAAGAAGAAGGGAAGCCAGAATGGAGTTAAATTATTCTGGGATTCTAGCCCAAGTCTCCCTGGAAAATCTGTTGGGCATCTCTCTCTATCTCCCTCTCTGTCTCTCTGTCTCTCTCTCACTCTCTGTCTCTCTCTCTCTCTGTCTCTTTCTTTCTCTCTGGGTGGCTCAGGTAGGAGGGGAGGATGGGGGGGGTTGTGGAGAATGGGGAGAGGAGTCATTGCGAAGGAAGGGCTTGGCAAAGGAGGGTGGCCTGCAGGAGAGCTCCAATCTTTCATTTCACGCCTGCTATAAACAAGGCCTCTGTCTGCAGGCAGCAGAATCAACACCCTTCTGGGTTTTGCTCTTTGTGATTTGGAAAAATACCACACAGGGCTGCTCTTCTTACGTTGAAGGGGGGACTTGATCGAAGGGTGTAAAATCATGCATGGGATAGAAAAGGTGGATAGAGAAAAACTCTTTTCTCTATCACACAATACTAGGACGAGGGCCCCCTCCCTAAAGCTTCCAGGTAAGAAAGTGAGGGCAAATCAAGGGAAATATTTCTTCACCCAGAGGATCCTTGGTTGATGGGATTCCCTTCCAGAATAGGCCGTGACAGCTGTCAGCCTTGATAGCTTCAAGGCAGGATTAGAGAGATTCATGGATGCCGAGTGTATCATAGCTGGTGATTGAAATGGATGTCCAAGTGCCACCTCTATGTGGGTTGAGGCAGGCAGGGTTCTCTTGGGTCCCATTTGTTGGGGGTCAAGGGAAAGGGAGGGTCTTGCCTTCTCTTTCTGCTCAAGATCCCCATGGACAATTGGGGGGCCATTGTATGTGACACAGAATGCTGGACTCGATGGGCTCTTCTTAGGGTCTTATGTTCTTATGAAAATTGAGAGATGCTACTAATAAGATATGTTTCTTCCCAGGCGATAGATGACACATTTGCTGTGGCAGATGAGCACTGCATCATCTGCTTGGGAATGTTATTATTAGTGCTGTGGTCCTTCTGCCTCCTGCTCAGCTGATCCTGGATACTGAGGATCGAGAGACGTGGATGGGTTGGTATCCTAGGCCAGTGTACGTGGCCTCCGAGTTTGAGAACAAGGAGGGCAGAGCGGTCAGAGGGGTCCGAGGCTGAGAGCCAACCAGGGCCTGTTGTACCTCCAGAGGTGCCCATGAGTGACTCAGTAGAAGAGGAGGAGCCTCTTCTTGATGCCAGGGTACGCAGAGTTGCCAGAAGGCAGGAGTGGCTAAGCAAGGAGGAGGTCTCTGCATGAATAGATCTCTAGAACCCTTGGCCACGCCTTGTGGGTATTTCAGGATGAGCCTCGTGACAAGCCAGTGTGGAAGCCAACTTTTGAATGTACCAGATGGAAGATTGGATCCGGCTCTTGGACTATTTATGTTGAATTACAAAGTTAGAAAGTGGAATCTTTGTCTCTGGGCTTCCTGCCAATTCAGAGTGAGTCATGTTAATGAGAGATGGGTGATCAAAGAGAAGCATTGGGGGAGTTTGATTTACTGCTTGAGACTCTAATGAACAGATGGGACCAAACAGACTTATTTCTTGCTTGGCTGATGTATCTTAAATATTTACACCTCCCTGCTACTAAACAATAAGAATTACATGCTTAAATCTTGTCAAATCAGTGTGTGTGGATCTATTTCTTGGGTCTCATCGCTGGGATAGAACAGAGCCTGGCCAAGGTTAGACAATTACTTGACTGTGTGTTCGTCTTATTATACCTAGTGCTAATATGCTTAGCACTGACCAACAGTTTGCAATTGAAGGGAGTTTCATTACATATAAAGCAGAATGTTATTAATCCCCTTGACAGTGAGACCAACTGCCCAGAGTGAATCTCTCATTTACGAAAGGGCTAAACCCGGTTCTCCTGGAGCCTCTGGCTCTTTGTGGGAGCTGATGTTTCGGTGCTCGTCTAAATATCACTGAATGCTTAAAAGGCTGATTTTTGCTTAAGCAAATTAGTCCTAGAGTTGGAAAGGGAAAGGAACAGATTGGGTTTGTTTAACGATTTCGGTTTCTCATTTCTGATATATTTCCAATCAGCTGCTTCATTCAGAAATCAGTCAGATCATGTTGTAAAATAAATACGACTTGATTTAGTTCTGTTTTCCAAATCTGCATATGCAAAAGAGCTTCCCATGCAAACCGTTCCTGAACGATAAGATCCCATCAAGGGCACCGGACCAGTGGTGGGAAATCAATCAGATCAACCTTGGGTCAGGATTCGAACCTGACGCTTCCCCTAGCTGAGTGTAGCATTCGACCACTCTCTTCGAAAAAGATTCAGTCGAGATACTGCAATGACCATAGCACGATTTAATCTGATAACAACAAAATAATGACTATAATAATAATAAAGTCTAAAGATCTGGAAATGGCAAAATTATGCCATAAATATTATGACCGTGGTGGTCTGAGGGGTTATTGGTATTCTGGGAGCCATCTTGCTGTTTGGTCATCATTACCTGGTGCCCGAAAACCACAACCTTGATACAACTGGACCAGACCACCTACAGGACCACACAAATCCCAGCGACCGGTCAGGTCCCAGAGAGTCGGCCTTCTCCAGGTCCCGTCAACTAGACAATGTCGCTAGGGAAAGAGCCTTCTCTGTTGGGGCCCCAGCCGTCTGGAATCAGCTCCCCCTGGCAATTCGCACTGCCCCCTCCCTCCTCACCTTTCATGAGAACTTGAAAACTTATTTATGACCCCAGGCTTAGAATCATTAGATCCCAGCCTCTAGCCACTGAGTGTTTGAGTGAATGGTTTTGGATATTTAACTTTTATAATGTTTTAGATTAACTATTAAATTAATTGGCCTCTTATGAGTGGAATACACTGTTTTATTGTTGAGATATTGTGAGCCGCCCCGAGTGCATGGAGAGGGGTAGCATACACATCCAATAAGCACATAAATAAACTGAATTCCACTCAAAAGAGGCCAAAATTCACCAGCCTGGTCTCTTCTGAAGCCTTGCAATCGCCCCATGAAGTTGCTGCTATTTTTTTTGTTGTTGTTACAGCGAGGTTGTCATAGACAAGACATAGATGAGCTCTGTCCCACTTCAATACTTTTTTGTGTGTTGACTCGAGAGGATTATTCTTCTCTTTATGTTTGATGTTATTGTTTTATACGTCTTTTTGAATTGCACAGCTAGAGACACTTTGAAGGTTCCTCATCTGTGCCACATTTGCCATCACCGAATGCAGAGATTAAGGTGAGCGAGCAGCAAGAATCCCCCAGGGCCTTTCCCATTGTCATGCGAAAGGCTTGGGGGTTTTACTCATTGTATACAACACAGAAGGAGGAAGTAAGGCAACCTGCATTTTATTATTTTGTATCGGACGCACCAAAGTTTCCCAAACTCCAAGTCCAACCGAAAGCAGCTGTTGGCAGAGATGGGAAACGTCATTATGTTATACCTTAAGCTACAAAAATGCAATGTAATGGCAATGTGTTATTTTATTCAGATGGCCTTCTCCTTTATTTCAGACTAGTAAAGCTGGTGGAAATTATATCTTGGAGAAATCATGTCGAGGTTGAAGACTGGAAACCTTCCTTCAAGATTATGCAGGGTTGCAGATAAGGGTTGGAACCACATGTGGGATTTTAACTGGGCAATTACAAAATCCATAATCCGTGTGAAGTGCAAACTGGGTGCAGAATTTCAATTTTGGAAGGAAGGAAATTCACGATGGAGACAGAAGTAGATGGACGTCCATTGTGACTGATGACCTGGTGCAGAAAATTGACCCATTTTGTCACATGCTCTCTTGACACCACGTCCTCCCCATAAACTGAAATGATTTTGTGATAAATCGCAGCAGCGTTCATGCCCTTCAGCATTCAGGTAGCGCATGACAGCACTCACTTCGCACTCGGAGGGAAACAGAATGGGGACGGTCATCTCCAACCTTCATCGCAACGCCAGTCGGTGATCTACTGACCCCTGGCACTGCTCGTTCTCTTCCGCTGGCTTCCCACTACACGCAAGTAACACTTCCCCCACAAACATTCCCCGTGAGAGCTACATTCATTCATTCATTCATTCATTTATTTATTTATTTATTCAGGTTTTTTTAATGCCGCCCTTCTCCTTAGACTCAGGGCGGCTTACAACATGTTAGCAATAGCACTTTCGAACAGAGCCAGCCTCTTTCCCCCATAAGAACATAAGAACCTAAGAGGAGCCCTGATGAATCAGGCCAAAGCCCATCGAGTCCAACATTCTGTGTCCCACAGTGGCCCCCCTGGGTATCTTGAGCAGAAGGAGAAGGCAAGACCCTCCCTTTCCCCTGACCCCCAACAAGTGGTACTCAAGGGAATCCTGCCTGCCTCAACCAAAATAGAGGTGGCACATGGACATCCGTTTTAATAACCACCTATGATACACTTGTCCTCCATGAATCTGTCTCATCCTGCCTTGAAGCTCTCCAGGCTGACAGCTGTCATGACCTCTTCTGGAAGGGAATTCCATCAACCCTCAATGGCCCTCTGGATGAAGAAATATTTCCCTTGATTTATCCTCACTTTCCTACCTGTGAGCTTTAGGGAGGGGCCCCTTGTCCTAGGATTGTGGGATAGAGAAGATGATTTTTCTCTATCCACCTTTTCTACCCCATGCATGATTTTACACACTTTGATCAAGTCCCCCCTTCAATGCCGTCTTTCAAGGCTGAAGAGACCCAGGCGTTGCAACCTGGTTTCATAACGGAGGGGCTCCATTTCCTTGATCCTACTTGTTGCACTTTTTTGCACCTTTCCAGTTCCATTCTATCCTTCTTGAGGTGCGGTGACCAGAACTGGACACAGGACTCCAAGTGTGGTCTCCCCCACAATCCGGGTCCTCATTTGACCCACTTTGGAAGGATGGAAGGCTGAGTCAACCTTGAGCCGGTGATGAGATTTGAACCACTGACCTGCAGAGCTACAGTCAGCTTTAGTGGCCTGCAGTACCGCGCTCTACCTGCTGCGCCACCTCGGCTCTATTACATGCCTTGTAACCTTACTTTCTGGATAACCCTCGTATTTTCCAAAGCACCAGAGGGCAGGACAAGGAGGAACAGGTGGGAACGATTCAAGGAGAGAAGTTAAGGAGGAACTTCCCATCAGTGAGGATAATTGACCAAGAGGACCGGCTTTCTTTCATACGTTGTGGGAGCCCCACCACTGGGGGGTTTTAAGAAGAGGCTGGACAGCCTCCTCTCTGAAACGGTACAGGTTCTCCTTTTGAGCATGAGGTTGCTAATTGAGTCCTGAGCTCTGGGTTGGGGAAAGGTCCCTTTGTAGGCCCTGAATAGCGGGAAGCTGGTCGTCCCGGAATGGACGTTCTTAACATCGAAAGCATGAAAATCCAGCTACGTCAGGCTTCCTCTGTTAGTTAAGGTTCACCAGATTGTCATAGCTGCCGCGGATCCCCTCTTTATTCCTGCCGTGGGGTCACAACCAATCACTCAGCTTAGTGAAGCACGGCAGAATCCCCACTTCCAGAGCCTTTCAGGGATTCATTATGGAGTCATCGTGGTGAGTTGACTCAATGCCACCTTTCAGGGGGAGATGAAATGAACACAGTGAGCTGTGAAAAGCCCCTTTGTGTCTGGCCAATGGGTAGAACTAATGAGCTGCAAAGGGCCCACAGAACACCAGCTTCCATTCAACTGCCTATCAATAGAAGGTTGACACTCCCCATTAAACAGGTTAAATCCGCAAAAGGAAGCTCCCGCCTCTGGCTCCAGACAGTATTGGGGCAAATCCAACCTCTCCCTCTCCCTCCCTCCCTCCCTCCCCCCCATCCTTCTCTCTCTCTCTCTCTCTCTGTGGAGAACCTGGGAGGGCTTGTCATCTTACCAAGAACAATGTTTGGTAGATGCTGAGAATGAAATTAGAAACATAGAAACATAGAAGATTGATGGCAGGAAAAGACCTCCTGGTCCATCTAGTCTGCCCTTATACTATTTCCTGTATTTTATCTTAGGATGGATATATGTTTATCCCAGGCATGTTTCAATTCAGTTACTCTGGATTTACCAACCATGTCTCCTGGAAGTTTGTTCCAAGCATCTACTGCTCTTTCAGTCAAATCATATTTTCTCATGTGGCTTCTGATCTTTCCCCCAACTCACCTCAGATTGTGCCCCCTTGTTCTTGTGTTCACTTTCCTATTGAAAACATTTCCCTCCTGAGCCTTATTTTGACATATTGAAATGTTTCCATCATGTCCCCCCTTTTCCTTCTGTCCTCCAGACTCTACAGATGGAGTTCATGAAGTCTTTCCTGATACGTTTTATGCTGAAGACCTTCCACCCTTTTTGTAGCCCGTCTTTGGACCCATTCAATTTTGTCAATATCTTTTTGTAGATGAGGTCTCCAGAACTGGACACAGTATTATTCCAAATGGGGTCTCACCAGCACTCTATACAGCGGGATCACAATCTCCCTCTTCCTGCTTGTGATACCGTTAGCTATGCAGCCAAGCATCCTCCTTGCTTTCCCTACCGCCTGACCAAAATTATGCACTGGACTATCTTTGTATAGCAGTGGGTGTCCCAGTGCAGCAGAGTTCTTGACATCACATGGATTGTTGTTATTATCATCATTATTATGCAGACAGAGGACTGTGGAGAGCATCTTGTAAAGTTTATTTATTATTATTATTATTATTATTATTATTATTATTATTATTATCCGGGAGTTGAAACGCCAAAAGAGACGTCTAGAGAAGCGATGGAGGAAGAGTAGGTCTGAATCTGATCGAACACTTGTAAGAGCTTTTATTAAGACTTACAAAGTGGCGCTCAAGGCGGCAAGATGCGCGTACCATGCTGCCTTGATTGCATCAGCGGAATCCCGCCCGGCCGCTCTGTTTAGGGTGACCCGCTCCCTTCTTAACCAGGGGGGAGTTGGGGAGCCCTTGCAGAGTAGTGCCGAGGAGTTTAACACGTTTTTCGCTGATAAAGTCGCTCAGATCCGGGCCGACCTCGACTCCAATTGTAAAACAGAGTCAACTGACAACGAGTCAGTCGAGGTGACTGGGGCACGTACTTGTCCACCTGTCTGGGAAGAGTTTGATCTGGTGACACCTGATGAAGTGGACAAGGCCATTGGAGCTGTGAGTTCCGCCACCTGTTTACTGGATCCGTGTCCCTCCTGGTTGGTCTCGGCCAGCAGGGAGGTGACACGGAGCTGGGCCCAGGAGATTACCAACGCTTCCTTGGGGAGGGGAGTTTTTCCATCACTCTATAAAGAAGCGCTTGTGCGCCCCCTCCTCAAGAAGCCTTCCCTGGACCCAGCAGTACTTAACAACTATCGTCCAGTCTCCAACCTTCCCTTCATGGGGAAGGTTGTCGAGAAGGTGGTGGCACTCCAGCTCCAGCGGTCCTTGGAAGAAGCCGATTATCTAGGTCCCCAGCAGTCGGGCTTCAGGCCCGGTTACAGCACGGAAACCGCTTTGGTCGCGTTGATGGATGATCTCTGGCGGGCCCGGGACAGGGGTTTATCCTCTGTCCTGGTGCTCCTCGATCTCTCAGCGGCTTTCGATACCATCGACCATGGTATCCTTCTGCACCGGTTGGAGGGGTTGGGGGTGGGAGGCACTGTGCTTCAGTGGTTCTCCTCCTACCTCTCTGGCCGGTCGCAGTCGGTGTTAGTGGGGGGTCAGAGGTCGACTCCGAGGTCTCTCCCTTGTGGAGTACCCCAGGGGTCGGTCCTCTCCCCCTTGCTATTTAACATCTACATGAAACCGCTGGGTGAGATCATCCAAGGACATGGGGTGAGGTATCATCAATATGCCGATGATACCCAGCTTTACATCTCCACCCCATGCCCAGTCAACGAAGCGGTAGAAGTGATGTGCCGGTGCCTGGAGGCTGTTGGGGCCTGGATGGGTGTCAACAGACTCAAACTCAACCCGGATAAGACGGAGTGGCTGTGGGTTTTGCCTCCCAAGGACAATCCCATCTGTCCGTCCATTACCCTGGGGGGGGAATCATTGACCCCCTCAGAGAGGGTCCGCAACTTGGGCGTCCTCCTCGATCCACAGCTGACATTAGAGAACCACCTTTCGGCTGTGGCGAGGGGGGCGTTTGCCCAGGTTCGCCTGGTGCACCAGTTGCGGCCCTATCTGGACCGTGACTCATTACTCACAGTCACTCATGCCCTCATCACCTCGAGGTTCGACTACTGTAATGCTCTCTACATGGGGCTACCTTTGAAAAGTGTTCGGAAACTTCAGATCGTGCAGAATGCAGCTGCGAGAGCAGTCATGGGCTTACCCAGGTATGCCCATGTTTCACCATCACTCCGCAGTCTGCATTGGCTGCCGATCAGTTTCCGGTCACAATTCAAAGTGTTGGTTATGACCTTTAAAGCCCTTCATGGCACTGGACCAGAATATCTCCGAGACCGCCTTCTGCCGCACGAATCCCAGCGACCGATTCGGTCCCACAGAGTGGGCCTCCTCCGGGTCCCGTCAACTAAACAATGCCGGTTGGCGGGCCCCAGGGGGAGAGCCTTCTCTGTGGCGGCACCGGCTCTCTGGAACCAACTCCCCCCGGAGATCAGAACTGCCCCTACTCTTCCTGCCTTCCGTAAACTCCTCAAAACCCACCTTTGCCGTCAGGCATGGGGAAACTAAACATCTCCCCCTGGGCACGTTGAAGTTATATATGGTATGCCTGTATGTGTGTATGTTAGTATTGGGGATTTTCTTAAACTTATAATATTTTAATTAATTGGATTGTATTGGATTGTTTTTCACTTGTTGTGAGCCGCCCCGAGTCTTCGGAGAGGGGCGGCATACAAATCCAAATAATAAATAAATAAATAATAAATAAATAAATTATTATTAGATTTCTGGGCTGTCCTTCTCCTCCCGAACTCGGGGTGGCTTACATAAATAAAATACAATATAACAATAAAATAGTTAATTATGAGCACCTAAGAAGAGTTAAGAACAATGAAAATCCAATATAAACCAGTCAATCAATTCCCACTACTAGGTGGAGCACTCACACGTCTACGCAAAAGAGAAAAACAAAGGAGCCAAAATACCATTAAGACACAAGGCCACTAGCGGTCATTATGGTCCCCAACTGTCTTTTGGTGGCACAGAGGAACTTTCAAAGTGTCTTAGAAAAGTTGGGATTGATGCAATGAATGGCCACTCTGAGCCCGGACTTTGAAGAGACATTCCAATTATGATCAAAAGTGAGGAAGTTTTGGAATGAGCGGGAGAAACCGCATATGGGGACTCAGGCAGAGTCTTAGTTAGGACTTGACTATAAATTATTATCCTCTTGGCTCCTGGCAACGGTTATGTGAAGAATAGAATAGAGTGGAGTAGAGTAGAGAATAGAGTAAAAAAGAGCAGAGTAGAATAGAATATAGAATAGAATAGGACTCTACTCTACTCTATTATCTCTTCTATTCTCTCTCCTATTCCATTCATGTACCTGGCCTAGCAGTGCAGATGGACTAGAAGCTTATAGAATGGGGATCATTTCTTCAGCCTCCTTCTCTTCCTCTTGTGTCTTCAAAGTTGCACATGTGTTTTCTATGTAAGATTATTCTCCCCCCCAAAAAATATTTCATAAACACATAGAAAATACTTATCAACAGAAAGATTGGCTGCCATTTATCCAGCCTCAAAGTTTGACTTATTCCAGATGATACTTTCCCTTAATTTTCAATATGTAGATGAAGACGAAAGACTAACTGCTAGCAGATACCTCCCTCTCTCTCTCTCTCTCTCTCTCTCTCTCTCTCTCTCTCTCTCTCTCTCTCTCTCTCTCTCTTCAGGAACACATTACATTAAAACCAGTCTTTAGATCCATAAATCAGGTCACTTAAACAATGAGGTTGTGTTCTGTTGAAAACCAAGACAGTATATACAAGAATGGAAGGAAAAACTGCATTTGATTTGCTTTCTGAGTGAGCCATGAAGGGAAGTTCTTAGAAAAGTCATCTAAAGATTTATTCTAACAAATTGGATTATGATTTACATCAAAATAGCAATCACAGCCTTCTCCCCGACTTGGTACTTCATTCATGCGAATGTACACATTGGGAAAGTGAGATAACCTCTAAGACTGACCTGAACTCTCCGCGACCTGGAAGAAGAGGGAGATGGGTCGGAGGTCTCTTGTTACTTTGATTCCTTTGTGCAAGAAAGAGAGTTCCCTCTTTGACGCTGTTAACCATCTGGAATGGTTGTGATCCCTACTAGGTAGACCTGAGCCTTTGAGCAGCTTCCTGGTTTACCTGGCTGTTTACCTGGCTCTTAGGGACCACCTCATCAGGCTTCATCCCCATGTTTCCCATTAGAACAGGGGCTAGAGGGGGGTCTTTGCTAATAACCCCAAAGAGGAGACTGCAAAGCTTCAGTGTAAGTCCCACCTTAGCTGAAGGTATGGTTAGAATGTCAAGGACAGAAGGTTAATATAGTTGAAGCTCTTTCTAAATATCTAAATATGTTTGGTAGATGGATGATTGATAGATTAGATAGATAGATGAATGAGATAGATAGATAGATAGATAGATAGATAGATAGATAGATAGATAGATAGATAGATAGATGATAGATAGATAGATAGATAGATAGATAGATAGATAGATAGATAGATAGATAGATAGATATAGTTATAACAATAATGTGCTGCACATTGCTGGGTCATATTTAGTTGGTTGTCCACCAAGACTCCAAGATTTCTCTTGCAGTTGCTGCTATTGAGTGTGATTTCACCTAGTCTATATGTATGACTTTAGTTTCTATTACCTAAATATAGGATTTTACTTTTCTCATAGATAGTTAGATGGATGGATGGATGGATGGATGGATGGATGGATGAAAGGAAGGAAGGAAGGAAGGAAGGAAGGATGGATGGATGGATGGATGGACGGACAGAGATCAGACAGATAGACAGACATGATACGACATGACATAGATATAGATATAATGATGATGTACTGGAGATGGTATCTATATATAGATATAGATAATATAGATATATTTGAGGTGCTCCACTGAACCTGTGGAGGCAGAATAAGAAGCAATGGAGCTAATCAAGGAAACATCCAAGCTAGATCTAAGGAGAGGTTTCTTGACAGTGGGAGGTGGTCCATCTCTAGAAGCTTTTAAGAAGAGACTGTCTGAAATGGTATAAAGTTTCCTGCTTGGGGTTGGACTAGTGGACCTCCAGGGTCCCTTCCAACTCTGTTATTCTGTTTTTGTTATTCCCCATCTATCCGTCACACAAAACACCCCAAGAGGTTGCAGCTGAAGAGCAAAGCTCAGAATGATAAATTACTTTGTTACCCCAAATGAAATAATTGACTCTCAAGCAAACATCTGGAGGTCTTCCAGGTGAAAAGTTATCCAAAAATTGAAATGACACGAAGGGTTCTTGGCTCCACGTGACTTTTCTTTCCCACTGAAATGCCACCGTTGTGTCTACACAGGAGATCCTTAAACAAACGTACAAGTCCAGGCACAGAGGGTAAGTGGATGAGCTCTGATCCAGCGGCTCCAGGATCAACAACACTGTTTCCATGCAAAGGCCTCTCAGATAAAGTCTGTGCCTGCTGCAACCCTCACTCAGTAAGACAGATTCTTGCTCAGGCAGCGGAGTCGGAACTGTCATCCTTGAAGCATTATGGGATGGAGTGGCATTTGTCAGGAGGGGCGACATGGTCAAAGGGCTCCTCTGCAGGGAATCCTTCCATCGAGCCATCGACAGGGCTGGAAGCCGCCTCGGACTCTGAGCCCAACTGATTAACTTCAGGGAGGAATTCCCAAAATTTTTTACTACTGGTTCTATGGGCGTGGCTTATTTTGCGGGTGTGATTTGATGGTCATGTGACTGAGTGGGCATGGCCAACAGGCACCCCTTCCGTCCTCATCTGTTGCAAAGAAGCGCTTCTATCTCTGCACCAACAGGAGCCGGGTGTGGCGGTTGCAACATTATTTTGGAAAAAAAAAAGGATTTTGTTTTGTTTTGTCTCCTTCTGCACACCTTGTTTTCTGACATTCCCTCCTACACAAATGAGGACCAGGGAGCTAACAAAATGAACTCAAAGAAATGAACATCTCTTCTCTCCCTGAGTGGACTCAGGCATTTGCCACACATACGAATCCCAGCGGCCAATTAGGTCCCACAGAGTTGGCCTGGCGGGACCTAGGGGAAGAGCCTTCTCTGTGGTGGTACCGGCCCTCTGGAATCAACTCCCCCTGGAGATTCAAACTGCCCCCACCTTCCTCACCTTCCGCAAGACTTTGAAGAACCATTTATGTTGCCAGGATTAATGTGGCCCCTTCTGACTAGCAAGACTTGATTATGATATGATTGTGTAGTATCAATCATTTTTTAAAAACAGTGGGCTTTTAAGTTTAGTTTTAACTATTAGATTTGTGATGTATTGTTATTGTTGTTGTGAGCATACAAATCTAATTAATAATTATTATTATTATTATTATTATTATTATTATTATTATTATTATTATGTCAATACAACACAGCAAACGAGATCCCTATGCTGGATTTCGTATTTCATCACCAGTTGGGCGCTTTCCAAGCACCTAGGACTGCGTGATGTAGCAGGGAATTATGTTTGCCGATCCCAGTCAAGCGGCCTTTTGCAATTGACAGGTGGAGATTTTGTCAATTCCGATGGTTTTCAAATGTCCACTGAGATCCTTTGGCCCTGCGCCCAGCGTGCCAAGTACCACTGGGACCACTTTCACGGGCTTATGCCAGAGTCATTGCAGCTCGATTCTTAGATCTTCGTATTTCACTAATTTCTCTAGCTGCTTCTCCTCAATTCTGCTGTTCCCTGGGATTGCGATGTCAATGATCCATACTTTCCTTTTCTCCACAATCACAATGTCTGGTGTGTTATGCTTCAGAATTTGGTCAGTAGTTTTGCTTGCTCATTTTCAACCACTTTTTTGGGCTTATGATCCCACCATTTCTTTGCCACTTGTAGATGGTAGTTTTGGCATAAGTTCCAATGGATGATGATGATGATGATGATGATAAAGATTATTATTATTATTATTATTATTATTATTATTATTATTATTATTCCTATGGGAGGCTCCCTCTGTTCCTCCAGGCCAAGCTCTTGCACAGGGTGGGCTGGTGCTTGAAAGCCGACTTCTGATCACCGCTGGTCCAAAGTCCCATGGAGAATTTCAAGGGGTCATGAACGTCCCAGCAGCTGTGTGGCCGTACAAGCGCGATGGAGTAGCTGACGTGCTCCAATGCTAACATCAGCAAAGAGAAAAGGAGGCACGGTGGTTGGCCAGGATTTACTTCTCCAGCCCCGGCCCTGGTCACTGGCTGCGACCTTCTGTCCGCGGCTCAAACAAGTTGCAAACGAAGAGAAACGGCCGCCCTGATTGCCGTCCGATGAATTTTAGCCTTCATCACGGAGAAGGAGGGAGAGATGGATCTGCTCCCGTGAATAGCAGCGGCCATGAAGGCAGGAGGAGAGAAACGAGGCCTGGCTTGTCTTCAGCAGACGTTTTTCTAATGGCAACATTATGCATATGCATGAGAGGAGAGGGTTTTTTAAAAAAAAATAGCTGCCTTAAATCATTAATCCCTGGAATTAATAAATCACAAGCGAGGCCTATTTTTAGTGTTTAGCTTAATTTTCAAAGGGGGAAAAGCTACTTGACGAAGCTTCTGTCCTTTAAGACTTTAGCAGGATTTAGCTCCGTCAAAAGGCGAGTTGCCTTCAGCCCCTTCGGAGACGATTTGACTTCATTAAACTTGTAGAGTGGAGGGACGTTATCACGTTGTGGCTTTGAATCTTTTATGTGAAGCATTTTAGGCAATTCTGCAGGAGGGAATTTTCATTTTCCGGTGAGCTGCGTAGACTGAAGAAGAACCAGGACGACAGAGCGATAACCGTCACCATGAAGGAAGGGGTTGGAAAAAGAGTCAACATGGAGTCCCACCATCTTTATTTAATTACATTTATATTTATTTAATTACATTTATACATATTTAATTACATTTATATTTATTTAATCAAATTTATAGGCCACCCTTCTCCAAATAGACTCACAATGACATGAATTATGATACATGTTTTGCATGAATCACAATGCGTGTAAAACAAGAGGCTGGACTTGGATGATAGACACAATTTTGACTTCTTTTTTTCCACCACCTCCTCCCAATACCCCTGTCATAAAGCACAGAGAGCTGGAGGCAGCCTGGACAGAAAACTGCAATATTTCTAATTGGGTCGATCTGGAGCCATGATGAAGCCCTGGAAGATTTATAAGGAGTGGCCTCTTCAGTCGCAAAAACAAATGTGCAAATAATTTATCACAGGTGGCCAATGACCTTGGCTATCAACGTTTGTGTCTTAATATTCTTCCCAGTCCCCCAATCAAAATAATTTACATCCTTTAAATAACAATAGTTACGACCTTTCCAAATGTTCATCAGTTGACCATTTTCAGAAAAAGAAACTCCGTTTGCAAAACCTTCACGTACCTATTTACACAGAGCTTCCTACATGTACCTACTTTACACGTAGCTTCCTACATGTACTATACTCCAGCTGTTCTGCTGGAATGAGAACATTATTATTTTGACATGAAAGAAAACTTCTTCTTTTTTTTCCATTCTGGCAAACAAACAATATAATAGCATTATACTTGTCTGGAATACATTGCATTTGAATATATTAAAAGAAAGGACATAAATTTAGTTCTAAGGAAGAACTGCACCGTTTTCTTCCCTGTTTAGTTACTCCTAGCATCAAGGAGGGATGAGCAGAACTCGATCAAAATAGTCAAGATATCGGCCCTGAATGTCCGTTTTTGGTGTGGACCTTCCACCATTCAATTAAGGTGGCCACCTTACCTCTTTTGGACCATACAACCCCGAATGGCCCAGTGCCAAACCAGAATGAGCTCACGGACGCAGCCCATGCTCTTTATGAGCATCTATTTTGACCCATTCAGAGGATGCATTGCACAGCCTGTAACAGAAGTGTGCAAATACACTTCCAAAAAATATTCTCCTGTGGCACACACACACACCCAGCCACAGCTACGGGAGAGAATTCTTCTTTTCTTGAAATATTAAACGTGTATGTATAATACTCTTAAATCCACAGCAGATAACCAATAATTATGGTCCATTTCCCCATAATTTGATCGAGAGGAGTTGCATTTTCTATTTATTGACTCTGGTCAAAAGGAGATGCTCTCATGCGCATGGGGTTTTTTTTCACCCCAGAATTATTTGCAAGTAAAAACCTGACTGGCGAAAGCTTTGTGAGAAGATGAGCAGAGTCAATACCGACCCAGACTGGATCCGTTCCAGTGGAGCCCCCCGGCCTTAACCCACTCAATTTCCCCATCATTTAGCAAACTTGCACAACTGGATTCCTTCCTTTAAGAGCCTGCACCTAAATCTTCTTTTGGAGGTGGCAGTTAGTAACCTCTGACAAGCTCGTCAGTTTTCTCTGCCTTTGTCCTCATTGGAGCTTCAGAATTGGATGTGTAGCTGGTTGATTTGCAGTTGTCAACTCTGCTGTCATAACCAGTCATTGCTTAAAATGAAGCCCTTTGAAGAAACACGGCTCCCAAAGTAAATGTTCACATATCCCTAGATCTGAATGAATGGAATATTCTCATTGAATGCTCCGTTCTGTACAAAGTTGAATGTGCACAACAGCAGGTGAAATTGATTGTCAATCAATGTTGCTTCCTAAGTGGACAGTTGGATTTCACAGAGGTTTGATTGACTTGGAGTTATATTGCATTGTTTAAGTGTTCCCTTTATTATTTGAGCAATATATTATTATTATTGTTGTTATTATTATTATTATTATTATTATTATTATTATTATTATTATTATTATTATTTATTAGATTTGTATGCCGCCCCTCTCTGTAGACTCCATATACATGTAATATATGTATATACATTGCTCAAAAAAAAATAAAGGGAACACTTAAACAATATAAAATAGATGCAATTTCACAGAAAAGAAGAGAGTTTTCTAAAGGTTGTAAATTTATTTATTACTTTATTTATTTATTTATTATTTAGATTTGTATGCCGCCCCTCTCCGCAGACTTGGGGCGACTCACAGCACGACACAACAATTCATCATAACAAATCCAAATATAATTTAAAATATTTTTAAAAAAGAACCCCATTTTACTAACAAACACACACACAAACATACCATGCATAAATTGTACATGCCCGGGGGAGGTGTTTCAGTTCCCCCATGCCTGACGACAAAGGTGGGTTTTAAGGAGTTTACGGAAGGCAGTTCTAATCTCTGGGGGGAGTTGGTTCCAGAGAGTCGGGGCCGCCACAGAGAAGGCTCTTCCCCTGGGGCCCGCCAACCAACATTGTTTAGTTGACGGGACCCAGAGAAGGCCCACTCTGTGGGACCTAATCGGTCACTGGGATTCGTGCGGCAGAAGGCGGTCTCGGAGATATTCTGGTCCAGTGCCATGAAGGGCTTTAAAGGTCATAACCAACACTTTGAATTGTGACCGGAAGTTGATCGGCAACCAATGCAGACTGCGGAGTGTTGGTGAAATATGGGCATACCTAGGTAAGCCCATGACTGCTCTCGCAGCTGCATTCTGCACGATCTGAAGTTTCCGAACACTTTTCAAAGGTAGCCCCATGTAGAGAGCATTACAGTAGTCGAACCTCGAGGTGATGAAAGCATGAGTGACTGTGAGCAATGAGTCCCGCTCCAGATAGGGCCGCAAATGGTGCACCAGGTGAACCTGGGCAAACGCCCCCCTCGCCACAGCTGAAAGATGGTTCTCTAATGTGAGCTGTGGATCGAGGAGGACGCCCAAGTTGCAGACCCTCTCCGAGGGGGTCAATGATTTCCCCCCCCCCCAGGGTAATGGACGGACAGATGGGATTGTCCTTGGGAGGCAAAACCCACAGCCACTCCGTCTTATCCGGGTTGAGTTTGAGTCTGTTGACACCCATCCAGGCCCCAACAGCCTCCAGGCACCGGCACATCACTTCCACCGCTTCATTGACTGGACATGGGGTGGAGATGTAAAGCTGGGTATCATCAGCGTACTGATGATACCTCACCCCATGCCCTTGGATGATCTCACCCAGCGGTTTCATGTAGATGTTAAATAGCAGGGGGGAGAGGACCGACCCCTGAGGCACCCCACAAGGGAGAGACCTCGGAGTCGACCTCTGACCCCCCACTAACACCGACTGCGACCGACCGGAGAGGTAGGAGCAGAACCACTGGAGAACAGTGCCTCCCACCCCCAACCCCTCCAGCTGGTGCAGAAGGATACCATGGTCGATGGTATTGAAAGCCACTGAGAGGTCAAGAAGCACCAGGACAGAGGATAAACCCCTGTCCCGGGCCCGCCAGAGATCATCCATCAATGCGACCAAAGCGGTTTCCGTGCTGTAACCGGGCCTGAAACCCGACTGCTGGGGACCTAGATAATCGGCTTCTTCTAAGGACTGTTGGAGCTGGAGTGCCACCACCTTCTCAACAACCTTCCCCATAAAGGGAAGGTTGGAGACTGGACGATAGTTATTAAGTATGCTGGGTCCAGGGAAGGCTTCTTGAGGAGGGGGCGCACGAGCGCCTTTTTATAGAGTGTTGGAAAAACTCCCCCCCCCCCAAGGAAGCGTTGGTAATCTCCTGGACCCAGCTCCGTGTCACCTCCCTGTTGGCCAAGACCAGCCAGGAGGGACACGGATCCAGTAAACAGGTGGCAGAACTCACAGCTCCAATGGCCTTGTCCACTTCATCAGGTGTCACCAGATCAAACTCTTAGAGATCAAATACCTAGAAAGATCAAATACCTAGAAAGTATAATAGGGAACATTTGGTCTGCATTCCCTTAGGTGCCCTTCATTTGGCCAACTGACTCT
The DNA here is from genome assembly GCF_031021105.1 of Erythrolamprus reginae. NCBI lineage: Eukaryota > Metazoa > Chordata > Lepidosauria > Squamata > Dipsadidae > Erythrolamprus > Erythrolamprus reginae. The sequence continues at coordinate 461,814 of NC_091955.1, read as the reverse complement.
GGACAAAGAAATTCAGAAGGGTTATTAGATCTAAGTAGGAACAGAACAGAAGAATAGAATCTGGAACACAAACTGGAATTAGAAACTAGAATCAACCAGAACCAGGAATAGAATAGAATAGAATTTTATTGGCCAAGTGTGATTGGACACACAAGGAATTTGTCTTGGTGCATATGCTCTCAGCGTACATAAAATAAAATATACTTTTGTCAAGAATCATGAGGTCTAGCAATGATTGTCATAGGGGCCAAATAAGCAGTGAAGAAACAATATTAATAAAAATCTTAGGATACAAGCAACAAGTTACATTCATACAGACATAGGTGGGAGGAAAAGGATGATAGGAATGATGAGAAAAACTAGTAGAAATAGAAGTGCAGACTTAGTAAAAAGTCTGACAGTGTTGAGGGGATTATTTGTTTAGCAGAGTGAGGGCGTTCGGGGGAAAACTGTTCTTGTGTCTAGTTGTCTTGGTGTGCAGGGCTCTGTAGCGACGTTTTGAGGGTGGGAGTTGAATGCTCCAATACTGGAAGTTTTAAAGACGGGATTGGACTACTATTTGTTTGAAATGATACATATAGGTTCCTGCCGCAGCAGGGGGTTGGACTAGAAGACCTCCAAGGTCCCTTTAAACTCTGTCACTCTCTTCTGCTCTGTTTTATCTAGAACAAGAAGACTAAATTAGAGACTTTAGCCTTTGATGTTGGGACTGGAACTGGAAGATTAGACTTTAGCCTTCAATGCTACAAAAACCATTGGAATCTCAAAATCTACATTGTGGCATTTATGTTGTACAGGTGGAGAAGGTGAGGTAGGTTGGAGTACATTGGAACTGGGACTGGAACTGGGACTGGAACCGGAACCAGAACTTAAACCAGAACGCCTCTTCTCTTTCCCAGAACAAGACCTGTCCCCAGAGAACTGGCTCTTACCTAAGGTATCCAAGGAAGATAAATTGAACCCAGGTATTTGGCTGTGGGTGACAGGCACAAATCTTGCAATGCAGGCGTTGCACACTATCAAGTCTTAGCAACAAATAGCCGTAGCACTTAGACTTACACACCACTTCCTAGTGCTTTACATTCCCTCTCTAAGCAGAGCCATCCTCTTGCCCCCAACCGACTGGGTCTTCCCTGTTATTCATTTTGATGGTGGAGCTCGGGAGGTTGAGAGGAATGTTTAGAAAAACAAAGCCACTTTATAGTTCAACTCCAGGAACTGCTGCTTTACAAAGAGCTATGCAGTTACTCAAGACTGAGTTATCACACACAGTGTTTTGTGTAGGTACCCACGAAAGCATGATTTATTTCGCCTGCAATCTGGAAAATAGGGTTTTTGTTCATAAATGAAATATATTGTTTATCTATTGGCTGATAACTGCTTTTTCTTCCGTTGTTTCTTTCATCTCTTATTGCAACCAACCCCAGGAGAGTATCTTTATAATAATAATAACAACAGTAATTTATTAGATTTGTATGCCGCCCCTCTCCACGGACCTTAAATCACCACAGAAATGCAATTGTCACAGACCATCCCAGCTTGTAGAACATTTGTATTCCAATTTTTATTTTTCACTAATGGATCTGTGGCAACACATTTCTCCTTTAGACAGGAAGGATCATCTATGTGCTCATGCTTTGCTTACTGCAGGTCACGGAGCCTCCGGAAAGACACTTCGGGGTGTAAAGGTGTCACATGGAAAGCAAACTTCCTGCTAGAATTATGGCTGAGGGTTATGGCTGGTTCCTGAACTGACCACACTATCAGTTCTCCCTGCATGGGGGAAGGAGCCCAAGAAGATCCCTGCAGAGGTCGAGGGTGCACGTTCCCTGGGAGGCCTGCTAAGCAGAGCAAAAAATGTCAACTACTAGCAGTATTTATTTATTAATTGGATTTCTAAGCAATGTAATATTTCTAATTAAATTAAAATCAATCACACCCATTCGTACAGCAATCATGCAATCATGATTATCAATCAACTAATCAATCAACTAATCTAATCGGCCCAAGCTTGACAACATAAGTGGGTCTTAAGACTCTTACAAAAGGCGAGGAGGGTGGGGGCAGGGCGAATCTCTGGGGGGAGATGATTCCAGAATGCCAGGGCCACCACAAAGAAGGCTCTCGGAGATCTCGGAGTCTTGGTGGATAATCAACTGAAAAAGCCAACACTATCCTAAGCTGCATCAACAGGGAAGATACACTCCAATACAACTTTACTATGCCCTGGTCAGACTACACCTGGAGTCCTGCATCCACTTCTGGTCACCACACTTCAAAAGAGTCATAGAAACTCTGGAGAAGGTGCAGAAAAGAGCAACCAAAATTATTAGGGGACTAGAAACCAAGACTTACGAAGAGAGGTTGCAGGAACTGGGCCTGGATAGCCTAGAGAAAAGGAGGGCCAGGGGGGACATGATAGCAGTCTACAGGGACTTCCAGGGGCTGCCCCAGAGAGGAGGGGGTCACACTGTTTTCCAGGGCCCCAGAGGGCCAGACGAGGAAGAACGGCTGGAAGCTGACCAAGGAGAGATTCAACCTGGAAATAAGGAAGAACTTCCTGATGGTCAGAGCGATCAACCAGTGGAACGGCCTGCCAGTGGAGGTTGTGGAACTCCCCCACTCTGGATGTTTTCAAGAGGAGATTGGACTGCCATTGGGCTGGGGTGCTGTAGATTAGATTAGATTAGATTTATTGGATTTATATGCCGCCCCTCTCCGCAAACTCGGGGCGGCTCACAGCAATAATAAAAAACAGTACAGTAGGATTTCCTATTCAGGCAGGGGGTTGAAGGTCCCTTTCAACTCTAACAATAAATGGATGGATGGATGGATGGATGGATGGATGGATAAAAGGTTCTTCCCCTAGGCCCCACCAAGCAACATTGCCTATTTGACGGGACCTGGAGAAGGAACCTGGCTGGTCACTGGGATTCATGTGGAAGTAGGCGGTCCTGCAAATAATCTGGTCTGATGCCATGTCGGGCTTTAGTATGATTGAAGTTTGATCTGCTTTATGTATGTCATGAAAAATTGACCTGTTCTTATATGCAATTCAGATCCAAAACTAGGTGAGTTTCGATTGTGCCCCGATGACAGCCAACTTGACTTGCCCAGGCACGCCTACATCTTCATCTGGACATAAGCTTCCCCATGATTTAGAATCCCCACCCCACGGTCGTTCTGGCTCAGCAGGTTGCAAATCGTCCCGGTCCTCTTTCGGCCTCCGTTTTGCATCTACATTTTTAAAAATGAGGGAGAAATTAATTCGATCTGCATGCGCTTATAAACCAGAACACATTTTTCATTTAGCTGCCACATTTGTTTTATGTTATTCAGTTCCCACATACAAGACTCTGTGCATTAAGGGAAAAAGCAACATGGATTTCTTACCCGTGATGGGTAGTTTTGTTTTTAAGGAAACCTATGAAACAGATATTATGCTATTTATATCTGTGTGGATATATGTACATGTATGTGTATTTATATATACATTTATAGGTATGTGTGTGTAGCCATAGATGTATATACTGTATAATGTCTTTATATATATATTTATATCTATACATATGTATTTATGTCTCTTTATGTGTGTTTGTGTGATCTATATCTACACATTTATACATTTTTATCTCAGAATGGGCTGGAAAAATTGTGCTTGAAGCTTGAAAAAGAAGGCAAGATGTCTGTTCCTACACAAACTGTGACAACAACAATCCATCACACCCAAAAGAACAGCTGGCACAAACCCCTTTCTCCACTCAACATCTGGATCCAACTCTCCTTTGGCATATTTGCTTTGAGGAAACATTGTCTATAAGTAATAATATCAATAAAAATAACTTTTATTAAGCTAAAGTTAAGCGGCATGTTTATAGTAACTGCAGCAAAAAAAAACAACCCTAGCTTCAGAGTGGCGAAATTATTTATATTCTCTTGTCACTGGGGCTGAAGAATGCACAGAGAATAACAATTATTTGTAAACAGGATGGATGAGAAACCCTTGAAGAGAGAGAGAGAGAGAAAGAGAGAAAGAGGGGAGGAGAAAGAGAGGGAGGGAGGGAGAGGAGGGAAAAAAGGAGAGAAGCAACTCTTTTCGCTTGGCTTTTTCTTGGTACCAAGTGAAATTTACAAATATTTATGGGTTAAAGAATCAAAAATCTGTTTAGGTGCCCTGTAGTAATGTAGGAGAGAGCATGGGCCCATCGGTGGATTGAATGCGTCCCATAATATTGGAAGAGGGAGTATCCAGAATTAGAGACTCTAGAAATATTACAATTATTAAATAAAATTAAATGAGACATTTGAAGACCTTTCATTCTTTCACAAATCACTATATCCCAATTATGTCATTAGCAATCACAAACATGATTGACATCTTCAGTCCACCCTCCCAGCTGCCCCTCGTCGTATAGAAAGCACATCTGTATTCTGTCGTTATGCACGATGTAGATTCTTATAAGATCTCAGATAAAATAATCAACTAAGATTTTAAAATGGAATATGAGGATCAGGAAGGGTGGCAGGATTCCAGATCACTGCAAAAGATTTGGACTTTAAGGAAAAGAAGTAGGGGTCGTGATTTAGTGGGGTCGTAATTTCCAAATGGGTGAACAGTGCGGTCAGTAAGAAGTAAGGAACATATTGCAGAAAATTGGAAAATAACCTTCATTCTAAACCTCACCTGAGAGGTAAAATTAAAGCCAAGGCACAGAATGGGATCTATAATATCCTAAGCAGAACCAGATAGGAATCAAATGGAGATGTTTATAGATGTGGAAAAAACCCTTCGCCTTTTCTGCACAAACCCTACGCAAGAGGAAAGATTTATAGATCACAGGAAGGCTTGGACACATATAAGTAACTTTTAGCCCTTGTAAATCTGTTTACAATTCTTGCTGTAAAGTTTTTATACCATTGATAGTGTTGTCTTTGCACCATAGATATTATTGTATGGGGATTAAAATTTGGAAAAGTGAGGGTGAGTTGAGCTTTATCACACTCATCCTGATGTTGTCATCATTGATTTACAAATTGTGATTTTGTTGTTGTTATTATTATGTCAATACAACTCAGCAAACAACAACAACAACAACAACGATGACAACAATAATAATAATAATAATAATAATGATAATGATAATAATAATAATACACTGTGGGCAAATGCCCTTTAAGGTGGAGCAAGAGTAGGGTGCCCATTTTGCCTCCGAGTGGGGGTCTCCCTCTCTTTTTCCATGGGCTCCTGTGAGCAAAACCCCCTTCAGAAAACCCAGGCTGAGTTCGTGGCTGGAGGGGGGACTTCTAGGGGAACCCCATTGCTCTGGAGGGAGCGTCCTAGAAGGCAGGATGAACCTTCCAGCCCCCTCCCTCCAGTTCTTGCTTGCAAACTGCCCCCCCCCCCGCCAATTGGATTCCCGCCTTTGAGCCCAGGGCCGGCTGGGTGCCCCTCCCATGGCGTTGGGTGGTGGGTCTGATGAGGGGGCTTGACTGGCCAGGGATGTCCCTGTGTAGATTGCTGTAACCAGAGGGACCCCGCCTGACCGGGCGTGTTGGGGAAGGACAGGAGGGCCGACCTGTTGGTCTCCTTCCCTGATCCGTGCGCGTAGTAGCTGCTCAGCCTCCCCTCCCCTGCCATTCTTTTCATCGCTGGGCTTTTAAAACCATTAGCCCTCTTTGTAATCCTGGCGAGAGGAGCATTTCTTTGACCTCCCCCCATGGAAATCTTAGAAGATGCGAGGAGCAGCTTAGGGGGGGCGGAGGGCGGAGGGAAGGGGGGCGATTAGGGTTTAAAGGTAGATGGTGAGGAGGGGGCCCGGGGGAGGCTTTCAAAAATGGGGCAGATTTCGTGGAATACGAGAAGCCTTGAAAAAATACCTATAATTCTATAATGGGAAGGCTTGTTGCAAAGTAGACGGGGCGGTGTTGGGTTGCAAGGCTTTGCTGGGCAAGTGTTTGGCTTGCAACCGAATTGAGCCAATCCATACATACTAGTGCAAGACTATCTCCTTGAACCCGGGGAAACGTAAGGCTAAGTAAACATAACTCAGGGCTCGTCCTCAACTCACAGGCCGGCCAAACGTCTGCAAGCGAAATAATTCAATCATTCAAACACAGGGCTTCTGAGAATGCAGAGTTTTGTCCAGCCGTTCATGGTCTGAAAAGTGTCCATAATTTACGAGATAATTTCTCTCTCTCTCTCTCTCTCTCCTTTTTCACGAGCAGAGAAGCAGATGCAGCTGCTTTAAGAAGTTGCGTTAAAGATGCAATGGCTGTAACTATTCTGCTCCATTTAAAGCAGTGGTTCTCAACCTTTCTAATGCTGTGACCCTTTAATGCAGTTCCTCATGTTGTGGTGACCCCTAACCATAAGTCCAGCGCCAATTCTCCCAACAGAGCTTGAAGCTGATTGGCAGGAAGGTCAGGGGGACACCCCCACTAGAAACGCCTGATTGGTCGGATTGTAAAAATAGGTTCCAAGGCGCCAGAATAGAAGCTTTGGTTCCTAACACCAGGAGAATTTTGTCTTTTCCCTTTTTGTCTTAGGTGACCCCTGTGAAATGGTCATTCGACCCCCAAAGGGGTCCCAACTCCCATGTTAAGAACCACTGATTTAAAGCAACTATATCTTTGGCTCAAAAGAGCCAAAGCTGCTTTAAAAGGGGGAGGGGCGGCATACAAATCTAATAAATAAATAAATAAATAAATAAAATAAATAAATAAAAAGCTCCTGCAACTGTATATATCCTTTACATTATGCATTTTTGAAAAACTCCTGCCCTCCCAGGCATTCTAAAGTATCACTTCCAAATCATTTTTCAAGCCTTTTTAAAAAATCTGGCACCCTCTTCATGTAACAGCTGATCTTGTTCAGGCTTTCTGTAACCCCACTGAGCTCATTGAGACTTTAATAGTGATTGATTCAAGATGAAGAGGTCTGAAAGCAATTGAGCTTTTGTAAGATGCACTATATAGTTTCCTATAACACAGATTTTTTTTTAATGTAGTTGGATAGTAGAGCAACATTGTAGAAGTTAGGAACAGGGGATTTCAAAGTACAGTGGTACCTCTTCTTACTAACTTAATTTGTTCCGCGACCAGGTTCGTAAGTAGAAAAGTTCGTAAGAAGAAGCAATTTTTCCCACAGGAATCAATGTAAAAGCAAATAATGCGTGCAACCCCATCCCAAAAGTCACCTCTTTTGCCCCGTCCCTCCCCTCGCTGGGATTCCCTTCATTTTTGTTGGCACTGCTTTGAATCCCAGTGAGGGGAGGCTCAGGAGAATCCCAGCAACGCAAGAACGGGTGCTTTGGCTGGCAATGGAAGTCCAAAGTCTTGAGTTGCTGGGATTCCGCTGAGCCTCCCCTTGCCGGGAAACCCCACCTCCGGACTTCCATTGCCAGCTGAAGTGACCGTTCTTGCCTTAGGGGAATCCCAGCAATGCATGAATGGACGCTTCAGCTGACAACGGAAGTCCAGAGGCGGGGATTCCCAGCGAGGGGAGCCTCAGGGGAATCCCAGCAACACAAGAATGGGTGCTTTGGTTGGCAATGGAAGTCCAGAGGCGGGGATTCCCAGCGAGGGGAGCCTCAGGGGAATCCCAGCAACACAAGAATGGGTGCTTTGGTTGGCAATGGAAGTCCGGAGGCAGGGATTCCCAGCGAGGGGAGCCTCAGGGGAATCCCAGTATTTTGGCTGGCAACAGAAGTCCGGAGGCGGGGCATCTCAGCAGTGGTGGCTCGGGTTCGTAAGGTGAAAATAGTTCGGAAGAAGAGGCAAAAAAAATCTTAAACACCGGGTTCGTATCTCAAAAAGTTTGTTAGCAGAGGCATTCGTCAGAAGAGGTACCACTGTACTTTCTAAAAAACAATAGTAATAATAATTTCAGATTTTCTGGTGACCATCAATGTGCTTCCTTGGAGCTCTTTCTCTTAGAGAAAATATTTGTAGGTGGGAAGGGGGACAGATGTTGATGGTGGCAGTTTGTTCTCCAAGACAGCTGTTTGTTTGGCTCCCAAATGTTTCGTCACCAGGTTAGATAACATCACCAGGGGAGCTTTGATCGAAGCGGCTTCTTTCAGTTCTCCTGTGCTATTCTGTGGTCTTTTGTGGCCAGGTGGTGGGTTGGCTGCGTGGTCAATAGGCCAGGTGATGCAGAGGTCTTGAGGCTGCGTCTGTTAAGTGCTAAGGAGTGTGCAGAGTAATCTATTAGTAGTCAAAGATACACATGCACAGCAGAAATGTGCAGGTTTTACAGATATCCAGCTGATAGCCCGGAGATATGAGTAATAATTCAGTAATTCAATCCAGATACATTCAGTATATAAAATATTATTTACTTTGGCAAATATCTTAGTCAAGAACAATCCTAGTCATGCACAATTACATCAGTCAATAGCTATCAATATATATACAATACTACAAGCTTACTTGTTCAGCTTATAAATACATTAATGAGAGAGAGAGAGAGAGAGAGAGAGAGAGAGAGAGAGAGAGAGAGAGAGAGAGATGCTTCTGGCTCCCTCTAATGGCTAACTGCAGCACTAGCTCTGAAAACAATAGTCTTCTAATACATGTAAGCATACATTGTTGGCTAGTGTTATACATTGCCAAACCCAGTCAGTTATGTACATAGCACTAACAGTGTCATCTTAAACTTTTGTTTAAAGGAATGTTTCCCCTTTACTTCTGGTTTTGTCTCACTAACTCTCATTTTTATCCAATTATAAAACCTGATGAACTTTTTTGGCCATCTGGCCACAGTTATGTACAACTTCCCGGCCGATACATCATGCGTGGATATAATTAATTGTTTTGTTTTTGGGTTTCTTTTCCTTTCATTTAAGTTATGGCTAGACTTAAAATTAGCACAAGCTGATAGGAAAGGCCACAGACGCAAAGCCTTCCTGCTCTGACGGTTCCTATCAGATTAAATATGAGGGAGCTGGTCCCTATTGTTTCGGGAGGCTGCAGAAGCATTTGGGACATTTCCCCCTGAGTTTGATTGGAGATGCGTTTACAGATAGTATTCAAATGCCTTTCTGGTCACGGGGGTGACCTTTTTTAATTTATTTTTTATTTTTTTGCAATTATTTGTGTGAATAATTTATTTTCACATTTTTATATTTTAACATTTCCATTCAGATCTACATCTGTATATATACATTGTTATTAATGCTTGTATTATTTATATATATTACACTGTTTTTCCTTGTTTGTCTTTTCTTCCACATCCATCTATGAACTCTTAGCATTTCTTTTTTTTTTTCTTATCCCTTTGTACAATTTAGTCCAAATATCATGATACTCAGAGTCTTTCGGACCATTCAGTTCCATCATTAATCTGTCCATCTCAGCACAATCATAGATTTTTTTAAAATAATTTCCTTCTCCGAAGGTGTTTGGGGATCTTTCCAGCATTGCGTGTAAATAATTCTTGCCACTGTTCTACTGTGTAACATTACATTTATTTTTTATTATTAATGGGACCAGAATACCTCTGAGACCACCTCCTGCCGCATGAATCCCAGAGACCGGTCAGGTCCCACAGAGTCGGCCTTCTCCAGGTCCCGTCAACGAGACAATGTCAGCTGATGGGGCCGATGGGAAGGGCCTTCTCTGTGGGGGCCCCCGGCCCTCTGGAATCATCTCCCCCTGGGGATTCATATTGCCCCCACCCTCCTTGCCTTCCATAAGAGTCTGAATTGGCTTGGGCCGATTAGATTCTTGCCCCCTGGCCAATGAATGTGTTGGGAGAATGCTGAGCGAATGGAATGACTGTTTTTTATGGGTTTGGGGGTTTTTAGACTTTAAATTAAATAATTGGATTGAAGATACTGTATATTATTTATTATATGTTGTAAGCCGCCTCGAGTTCTCAGAGAGGGGCAGCATAGAAATCCAATAGATAGATCGATAGATCGATCGATAGATAGATAGATAGATAGATAGATAGATAGATAGATAGATTCAATTAATAATAATTAGATTTCTATGCCGCCCTTCTCCGCAATACTTAAATACTTAAGTATTTTGGGGGCATTGGTTTTTAACAATAAAAAACAATATTTAGGGGGGGGGTGACCTTTTTTTAAAAATCCAAGCGACAATACAGAAAGAGTTGTAGCCAAGCAGGATGGCTGGTTTTGTGCATTTGTGTGCAATGTGATGCGATGTGACTTCATCAGAAACTCAGTGGGGCCTTTGGAGGTTCGCTCCGAGCCTTTCAACCTGCCCCAGAGAGAGAGGCCGGAAGCCCCTGAAATCCCACCCAAGCCCTTAAGCCCACCTGTCACCTCCACAACTTTCCAAAAGTGGCTGAGCTTGAAAAGGGGCCGGGCCTGAAAGACCTCCGTCTCGTGTCGGCTTCTGCTAATTTCAAGTCTAGCCATAACTTGGGGGGGTGGAGGGACAAAAGCAAAGAAGCAAAGGACGCCTGGTTTTTTATTAAGCCGGGGCAGAAAAATGCTGCATGGTATTTTTTTAAGCTAATGTAATTGCTTCTCTGCAATCAGCCTCCTTAGGAAAACAAGCCTTTGTATGACGTTTGGCATTGGAATGGTCCCTTCAAGTGAGCTGCCCCTTGCCTGCCCAGGTGGGAAACCTCTCTCTCTCTCTCTCTCTCTCTTAATCTCTCTCTCTCTCTCTCTCTCTCCTTCTCCTCTCTCATTCTTTCTCTCTCTCTCTCTCTCTCTGATTCTATCTCTCTCCTGTTCTCTCTCTCTCCTTCTCTTTCTCATTCTCTCACTCTCTTTCTCTCTCTCTCATTCTCTGTCTCTAGTTCTCTCTCTCTCACATGCACGCATACACTCTCTCACTCTCTCTCATTCTCCCTCTCTTTCTCATTCTCTCTCTGTAGTTCTCTCTCTCAACAGAAAGACACACCCACTCTCTTTCCCACTCTTTCATTCTATCTCTCCCCGTTCTCTCCCTCTCATTATCCCTCTCATTTTTTTCTCTCTCTCTCTCTCAGACACACACACACTCTCTCTTTCTCCCTTGTTCTCTCACTCTCATTCTCTCTCTCTGTGTGTTCTCTCTCTCTCTCTCATTCTCCCTCCCATTCTCTCTCTCTCTCTCTGTCTCTCTCTCCTTTGCGAGTCCCGGCAAGCAGCGTGTAACGGTGTCATTCAACTGACGGGTGTGCCTACTGAGGAAGGTTGGGGGGGGTGGCAGGGGGCATCCTTTCTCTCAGCCCGGATGCATTTGGATGCTTGCTTGTGATCAAAGGAAACCAGAGTTCTGCTTGTGGAAAGACGGCCTTCCCTGCAGAGCCTGGGCTGCTCCAGAAGAGCCCGAGGGTGGATCGGGTCGCAGGGCTGCCCCGGTTCCCCTGGAGTGGAGCTGGGCTCCCCCCCAACCCCCCCCCAAGCCCCCTCCCAGGTTGGCCCTGCGTGCGTTGCCTCAAGTGTCACTTGCAGAAAACACCCAGGGAGATACACAGTGCTTGGCAGCTGCTGTGTGTAATGTATACGCAGGGCCGTCGGACGGCCTTTCGGGCCTCCTCTGTGAATGCGCCTCTTGGTTTACATGCTCACTGATGACCTCCCAGCGATTGTTTACTCTGTGGCATCGCCCTGGATAGTGTCGCCCTTCAGAGGACCAGGCGGCAGTGTTTTGCGTCCGTTTCCTCTCCCCACTGGGAAGGCCGGCCCAAGGCCTGTTTTCCTTCTAAGGTGCCCCAAAGGCTCTTTCCCCCAAAGGTCGCTGGGTTTTCTTGGTTTTGGTTATATTTATTTATTTTATTTGTCAAGTACGCATTGGTGGTATACAAAGATATAACACTGTTTATGTACATGATCCTAGTAAGAGAGAAACGTGAGGACAGGGGATGGAAGGCACTTATGCAGATGCCCCTCACTGACCTCTTAGGAATCGGGAGAGGTCAACGGTGGACAGTCTAAGGGTGAAGTTTTGGGTGACGATACTACAGAGTCAGGTAGTGAGTTCCATACATCAACTACTCAGTTGCTGATGACATTTCGCTTCTCATCCAAGAAAGCATCTTCTGTTCAGCATTTGGGACAAGCGTGGCCGGGGATGACTGACAATATCCACAGACGCCTGAAGAGCCTTGGAACTCCGGTTCTCAAAATTCCTCATCTAGTCACACTGAAGAAGACTGACTGGACCTCTGGCTAACCCTTGACCTGTTGGAGATGCAATTCAGACCGTAAAACAGAAACTTATGTGTTGTGACCCATCCGTGCCCTGCGCAATTAGCAATGGACCCAGAGGACCCACAGACAGTGGACGCGCAGTGCAGGCGTCCTCTGTTCCTGGCAGCCGAGACTGACAGCGAAGGGGACGTGGTTGTCAGAGGCTGAAGAGCAACCAGGGCCTTCTGCACCTCCTGAGATGAGTGACTCAGGAGACGAGGAGGAGCCTCTTCTGGATGCTAGGGTGCACAGGGCCTATAGGAGGCATGAGTACTCACTCAGGAGAAGGCTTACTGTTTATTCCTGGGCTACATCCTCAGACTACTTAAGACAGAGTCATTCGTCACTCTGGTGCAGAGAATAATGTCATTCATCTTAGAAATCTAGTTTCCATTCCATTTTCAGCTTTTGTTTAAAAAAAATTACATTGTTGGCTTCCTTGATGTGATCCAAGCTTCCAATCAACCTCCGTAAGTCGGTGATTCAAAAAAAAACCCCTACTAAAATCTTGTAGTTAGTTGTTTTATTTATCTATTCCTGGGACTGTGACCAGCTGCTAAGACTTTATAGTCAGAACGGTGAAGTTTTTGCTAGCAGTTAACTTCTTTGCGAATAGACTGCATAAGATTTTCGAACTCCAAATGGATACATGAAGGCAATTGTTCATATAGAAACACAGGATCCTTGATACCAAGACGAGGCTGTAGATAACAGACCTACACCTCCCACGGGTCTTCAAGACTGCTGGGCCACGAGCCAGGAACAGAAACGCTGAGAGACAAGGCAGATTACAGCAACTCCACTCTGATAATACTCTGCACTGTAGAAAGAGTTTGCCTGCCTTATAAACCCTTCCTTGCTAATGAGGACCCCCCCCCCTTGTGTTCCTCATTCACCGGTGATAATATTTCTTCAATTGATCCCTCCTTTGATCTATACGTCTCTGTCGCATACTAATGACAGCTTGTGCTTCGTCGCCTAATGACTCCAGAGACTCCAAGCTACTGGCTTGAGAGAGCCCCTCCCCAGGGCTCCCAGGCCGTTCTTCCTCATCACATTCCTGACTGTAATCTCCCCTGTCCGACTGCCCAGAACTCTCCTCTTCGCTCTCATCCTCCCCCGGGCATGGAGCCAGCAGAGACGCAGCTGGTCTTTGATCTGACTCAGGCTGAACCACAACAGTATCTTTTAACATTTGGAATCTATGGGGTCTTTCTGGTTATTTCCATAATTATTCATTGTGAGATTGCATTCTGTTATTGATACCACAGGTGTACAGATAGTCCTCATTTACCGACTGTCTCCTTTCATTAAGTCAAGCAGTTATGACAGTGCAAGCCACCAAGTTCAAAGAGCCCCAGAACTCCAACATTCAACTCGGGGCTACAAATATTCTTTTCCACTGGAACATTTGAAATTCAAAACAAATGAAAGCCAATAAATCAACCTTGAGACCCAAACAGTTCAGGGCTCCAGTTTTCTGCAGCGCTTTTGATGTTGGACCAGAAAGGGAGCAGCTTTGACTCCGATCTTCACTTCGGCAGAGGAGCCAAGTCCTTCCACAAAGAGACAGTGACAAACGGCTTCCAAAACTCTTGCCAAGAAAACTTCTAAAGGGCAAGAGGGAAAAAGTGGCAGAATATTTATAAAGACGGCTTCCTATGAAGTTTGGCATTCAGGGAGAAATGCTTAATTTTTTTTTTTCCTTTCCATTTCCTGATTATGGGACAAACTCTTCCTTTTTGTTTCTATTGGCCTATATTTAGATTCAGAGAGTTTGACGCATACTTGCATACTTCAAGGTACCTTATAGAAATTAATGCCCTAATAGCTTATACTAATACCTATATACCTTATGGCAACTAATGTCCCTATAAGCCAGGGTGACGCGGTGGTTAGAGTGCAGCACTGCAGGCTCCTTCAGCCAACTGCTAGCTGTAGTTCAGTGGTTCGAATCTCACCTCTGGCTCCAGGTTGACTCAGCCTTCCAAGGTCCTTCACAGGTGGGTCAAAGGAAGACCCAGATGGTTGGGGGCAAAAGAGGCTGATTCTTCGTCAACCGTGGTAGATAAGTCCAAGTGCTATTGCTATGTTGGGGCAGATGCTACAGCCAATATGGTTTTTTAAGTAAGTAGGTAGGTAGGTAAGTAAGTAAGTAAGTAAGTAAGTAAGTAAGTAAGTAAGTAAGTAAGTAAGTAAGTATGTAAATGAATGGATGGGTGGATGGGTGGGTGGGTGGGTGGGTGGGTGGATGGATGGATGGATGGATAAATAAATGAATGAATGAATGAATGAATAAATGAATAAATAAATAAATAAATAAATAAAACCTGAACACATGTGTCACTTCCTATCTCAAAAGTCATTATTGGAAGCAATGAGAGAATATACATTTTTGCCAGATTATTTGTTTGTTTGTTTGTTTGTTTGTTTGTTTGTTTGTTTGTTTGTTTGTTTGTTTGTTGATTGATGGATGGATGGATGGATGGATGGATTGATTGGAAGGGACCCTCTGGTCTTCCAGTCCAACCTCCTGCTGCTGCAGGAGACCCTCTACCATCCCAGACCTATGGCTGTCCAGTCTTTTCTTGAAGGTCTCCACTGTTGGGTCGTTCACCACCTCCGCAGGCAGGCCCTTCCACCGGTTGATCGCTCTCACCGTCAGAAAGTTCTTCCTTATTTCCAGGTTGAATCTCTCCTTGGTCAGCTTCCATCCGTTGCTCCTTGTCTGGCCCTCTGGTGCTTTGGAAAACAGTGTGACCCCCTCCCTCCTCTCTGGGGCAGCCCCTCAAGTATTGGAAGACTGCTATCCTGTCCCCCCTAGACTATAATCATAGATCTATTTTTTGCAGCCACTAAGTGGTTAGATGTGTAGAACTGACCTGGAGTACTTCCTGGTCTCATGGAACGGCCCCTCCCCGAAGACCTCTCCACGTGTCCAGGGAAGACCCTCGCTCGGCCATTCTTCATTTCTGCTCTCTGAAACCAGCCGTCACTAAAAGCAATGAACTGCAGTTCAACCCTGACATACATGCTGGGGACTCTGGTTTGTCGGAACTGTTGGAAAACCATTGTTGGGCAAAGCCTGTTCCCAGATTCAGTGCTGTGTTTCTCTTGGAAAAACCTAGGAAGGCTGGTCAGATATATATGGTTTTCTTCCGCTCCCTCCCCATGAAGCAAACACTCATTGAGAGCTGACTTTTATCCCAGCTATTCTGCACTGCTATTTGTTTCATTGATTTCTGCTCTGTCTGATTAATATTTATATTACGTTGCCCATAGATATTTATTGCTGGTGCGTTGTCATTCTTGTTAATATTGTCAAGGTTGCATGAATTCTGCCACAGCCAGAAAAGGCAGGTCCTGCACCGGAGGGGAGGGAAGAACGAGAGGGGCTGTCGGGACCCCTTCAACCCCCCCCCCCCAGAGTGGGAGCTGAGTAACGGCCTGTCCGTCAGTTGATCGATTGTTTAATTAAACAGCTTTCAGCCGCTCAGCCGCACAACGATGATTTAAGTGGATGTTATTCTTATGTATAAATTTTATTAAAGGTTTTAAGGATAGAGACTAACAAGAACTAATTCAGGCTAAAGGAAACAAAGACAAAAGTGCAGAAACAAACAGAAGAAGCTGTCAACTTCCTTTGGAAGCAGCAAATACAAGCATGACTCCAAAGTTATCTCTACGGCTATTTAAAAAAAACACCTCTCTCTTTTTTCATTTCTCTATTTTTTTCCTAAACATCAGAGCCACAAGTCATGAGAGCATTTTTTTTCCCTGTGTGATGTAAAAAGCCCATAAAAGGTTTCCAGTCGTCCATAAACGTAGATGGTGTCTTCGGTCAAGGCGTTAATTCTGCCATCTTCACCAACTGTTCCTCCATTGCGCAAAGGGAAGAAGTTCTCCACTTTGGAGCCTATAAGAATCTTGCTTCAGTTGTCACATATAAAAACAAAATTCCATTATTTAGGGGTTTTTTTAGCTGCCTGTCCATTTGTTCCCAAAGAAAAGCCTCTGGTTTCAATTATGTATTAGTCTTTAAAACCATCTGAATTAGTCTATGTTGTTTGTGTCCAACATTTTTTGGCGTTTTTACACATCCACCAGACATGGTAAAATGCCCCTCCAAGTTGCTCCCATTTTCAACATAAATTTGACTTTATAAAAAGTTACGTAAGTTGATCTTGATCTACAAATAGTATTATTAGCACCCAACACAAACAGGCTTTGCATTTGAAAATAGCTTAATACCCTTATTTGAATGGCCAACGAGCAGTTGAATGACCAAGAATCAATTTCTGCATTGCCTTTTAATAATTCTCCCTTCACGCTCTGGATATCGTCTCTCTTGCTTCGTTTCATGGACTCTGCTGCTCTCACCGGCCGGTGCAAAAGCGTCAGAAAAAGCCAGAACTTTGCAAGAGAACTCGAGAAAGCCAAAACTCTAAAAAGAATTCCCTGTCCAATGAACTCTGGTTCTTTTAACTGAATTCAGAACATTTCTTCCTAATATTGTCAACACTTTTAATTAAAATTATATCCACTAAGGCAAAGTGGCTGGAGGTGATGAGGATAAATGACCTCTGCCCAATTCACACATTTCTAACTTTAATGTTGACCTGTTAGATGGCGGAGGTTACCTCTACAGGGGAAAAGGCTAAAAGAGACTTTTATTTTTATTTTATTTGTTTTGTCACATACGTATTGGTGGCATACAAAGATATAATATTTATATACATGATACTAGTAAAAGAGAGAAACATTAGGACAGGGGATGGAAGGCATGCTGGTGTACTGACCTCTTTGGAATCGGGAGAGGTCAATGGTGGACAGTCTAAGAGTAAAGTTTTGGGGTTTAGGTGATGATACTACAGAGTCAGGTAGGGAGATCATTGCATTAACTACTCGGTTACTAAAGTCGTGTTTCCTGCAGTTGAGTTTGGAGTAGTTTACTTTAAGTTTGTATCTGTTGTGTGCTCATGTACTGTTGTGGTTGAAGCTGAAGTAGTTGTTGACAGGAAGGACCTTGTAGCAGATGATTTTATGGGCTATGCTTGGGTCGTGTTTAAGGCGACGTAGTTCTAAACTTCTCAACCTAGGATTGTAAGTCTAGTTGCGTAGGGGATGTAAGTTTTGGATACCATGGTCAGCTTCACTAGATGTATGACATGGATCTATTATTTGAATCCCATACAGGTAACCCTCAACTTAAACCACAATTGGGATCAAAAATTATGTTAGTAAACAAGGCAGTTCTTACATGAGTTGTGCTGAAGGTTCCAAACTTTATTCTAATCTTTTAAATATTTTTATTAATTTTCCACTTTTTAAAACAACAACAACAACACAATAGTAAGTACAGAGGAAAATCTTCTTTTTTTGCAAATCAGTGGAGTTTTAAAGTGAATTATGAGTCATTAAGACTCTTATATCTGCAATCACGGTGTGTGCTAATTGCCAGACACCTGAATTTTGATGACACTGCCATGGAGATGTTGCGACAGGACCAGCCGTAAATCAATTTTTCTCAGTGTTGTTGGAGCTTTGCATGGTCACTGAATGAACGATTGTAAGTCAGGGACTACCCATTCTGCATATATATTATTTTGCTTGAAATAAAAGCACGCATTCCTGAGGGAAATAGCCGAAATGAAGATGTTTAAGCAGCTGTCTTCTCCTCCTCCTCCTCCTGCAGATTCTCTGCTCCTGACAGCAGTTTTACGGCTGCATTTGTAAACAATAATAATTAAAATAAAACAGCTTGTGGAAAAATACATATGTGGAAAAATGCATAATGCTCGTACTTATTATTTTGGCCCAAAGCCACAAGGTTTGTTTGAACAAGCGAAAAAATCCCCAACTGTTTTCTCTCCAGACCGAAAATGGAATCTTGATCCCATTAAAAATTTGGGACGACATCATCGTTGTGAAGTGTTTCCCTTGTTTCCTGATGTCAGAAGCAACCTGTGGGTCCATCTTATCATGGGGCTAAAAGCTGAGAGCCAAATATAGGCAGAAATTACAATGTGTTTATGTCAGTGACTTTCCTGCCCAGGCCCTGGAAACCATCGTATCCCCCTCCATCCAGGGCTGGGTCGCTTTATAGCCTTTTAGCCCTAATTCCATGCAAATAAAAAAAATAATATTAAAACCTGGGTTCAGTTTCCAAGACCATATCCAACAAATAATGATGCAACCTCCCATTAAGTGATGAGCACTAAATGTAACATTGAAAACAGGCCATTGGAATGGAAGAGGTTTAAATTAAATAGCTGTCGGGGCTATGAATTCCAGGCAGACACACTGAGCCATGAGAATTACGTCCTCAGAGGGAACAAAACAAACAAACACTTTCTGAGTTAGCGGTGGAACCTGCTGTTCGGAGGCTGGTGGCTTTCGTGGTCGAATCAGACGCACAACGATGTGAGTGTTCAACGCCATTAAACACATCGGCCCCATTTAGACACTTGCTCCATTAAACCTGACAAGCTCCCACTTAGCCTCTCTGCCCCCCCCCCTTTTTCTATGTGATCAACCCTGTAGAACGTCTTAAGGCCAACGCTCCGGTTGTGTTCCTAGTCGACCCAGACTGCAGCCATGTCGTGGTTTCTCTTTAATTGCCCTTGTTGTTCCGGTTGTGTTGATAGGGTAGGCATGTATGTTTTGGCTGTTTGGATTGCCTTCTGGGTTACAATGGGGTTTTATTGTTTTTATTATTTTAATGTGTTTAGTATTTGTTAGCATGTCTCGGTGCAGCCAGGCTGCGAGACCTCTGACATACGCAGAGCAGAGTTTAAGGTAAGAGTGTGGGTGTGTGTATGCTAAACAAGTATTATTTACATATATGCATATTTACAAGCACAAAGCAGAAATAAACAACAAACCACAAAGCAGAATATATGTCCCCCCGCCTAAAGGTCAAGGCAAAGAATGAATGAGCTCTCCAGCATCATCACCGGGACAGAGCGCTGGCGCCCTCTTATGGTGAACCAGCCAAAGTCCTTAAAGGTATATTGCATCTATAAAGGTACAAACTACAATTGGTAGTTTACATGCATGGCAATCCAAAATACTGGTGAGTACCATGTACTAACAGTATTAATATTGACTTCTTCTACTATTGTACTGTGTTGTGTGTTTATATTGTTATAAGACACCCTGAGTCACATGGGATTGGGCGGCAGAGAAGTCAAATTAATAAATAAAGAATAAATAAATAAAACCAAAATATTTTTGGAAAACATAGTGGTGCTACTTTATTCTGAGAGTGCAGGAAGGAATCTAATAGTTCACTGGAAGAAACCTCTTTATTCTGAGTGATTGGAGCAATTACGATACAAGAGTTTATTCATCATCCTAAGCAAATCATAATTTGGATTTTAAAAATTTTATTATAGTTTTTTATAAAACCGATCCGATTTAATTTGCACCTGCATCCGAGCTTCAACTTTAGCGATGGAAAGGATTTTATCTTTGCAACAGGGATTCTGCGGAAGACACACCAGTGCAGGATGATGAATGGTATGTCTGTACGTATGTTTGGTTTTATAATAAGGGTTTGTAACTGTTTTAGTATTGTATTATTATTATTATATGCTGTTTTATTGCTGTTGTTAAATAAATAAATAAATAAATAAATAAATGAGGCCGGAGGAAACTTTGCGTGGTAGGAAATCACAACTGCAGAACAGAGAGGGGTGAGATAAGGGAAGAGATCATGATTTTTCAAGCACCAAATAAGTTGTCTAAAGTTTGACATAAGAAGCTAACTCCATGTTAACACTTTGTTATCTAAAATGAAAGTCAGGCTAGAAAATTATATATGATGCTTTGTTCCACCTTATGGAACCACTTAATCAGTTTCTTTCAGATATATTATTAAGACAATATAAGCTTTATCTACAGTACCTGCAAGAAAGTGTCTGGGAAGCCAATTTTAGGGAGTGAGCCATAAATCCTCTTCTCCTCCTCCTTCTCAGTGTTATTTCTGCATTCCGTCAGGGTCCGCTTTCTGGCCAAGCCATCTCTTACACACTCTTTGATGTGATCCATCCCCCTTTTTCCTCTGGAAAGCTATCGCTCTTGCTGCATATGAGGGAGCCTATGTCCTTGAATCAGGGACTAAGTCACAAATATTGCTGTTAATTGCCCTTGGTAGAATAGATTAGATTAGACTATTACAGTTGGAAGGGACCTTGTAGTCCCCCACTCAAGCAGGAGTCCTGGTATCACTATTACACAAAGGTGTTGTGGTTCTTCCGCCTCCCACTCAGCTGAACCTGGATTCTGAGGATCGAGAGACGGGTGTATTTTGGTCTCCTAGGCCAGTGTACTTGGCCCCCGAGTCTGATAGAGAGGAAGTCGGAGAGGATGTGGGGTCAGAGGCTGAGAGCCAACCAGGGCCTGTAGCACATCCAGAGGTGCCCATGAGTGACTCAGGAGAAGAGGAGGAGCCTCTTCTTGATGCTAGGGTACGCAGAGTTGCCAGAAGGCAGGAGTGGCTAAGCAAGGAGGAGGTCTCTGCATGAATAGATCTCTAGAACCCTTGGCCACGCCTTTTGGGTATTTCAGGATGAGCCTCGTGACAAGCCAGTGTGGGTGCCAACTTTCAAATGTACCAGATGGAAGATTGGATCCGGCTCTTGGACTATTTATGTTGAATTACAAAGTTAGAAAGTGGAATCTTTGTCTCTGGGCTTCCTGCCAATTCAGAGTGAGTCATGTTAATGAGAGATGGGTGATCAAAGAGAAGCATTGGGGGAGTTTGATTTACTGCTTGAGACTCTAATGAACAGCTGAGACCGAACAGACTTATTTCTTGCTTGGCTGATGTATCTTAAATATTTACACCTCCCTGCTACTAAACAATAAGAATTACATGCTTAAATCTTGTCAAATCAGTGTGTGTGGATCTATTTCTTTGTGGGCTCATTGCTGGGACAAAACAAAAGGTATCCAGGAACTACATTTATTAACAAACATATAAAACAGATTAATTCCTAAGAAAAGGTCCATCCACCATGTAAGTTTCCATTCTTATTAATAAAAATGTTCAAAAAAGAGAAGTCTCCATTCTTATTAATTATGTATTATTATTATTATTATTATTATTATTATTATTATTATTATTATTATTATTATTATTATTATTATTATTATTTGTGCTGTGGGTTGATCTGAGGGACAGGAGCTCCAAACTAGTCCCGGGTTCAATCCATCTGCGTCTTTTTTTACGAGTTTTATTTAAGGAAGGTTCTGGGTTCCCCGTTTTTCTCTGCTCCTGGTCCTTTTCCTATTTGATCAAAGGGAATTTGCCTTGCAAGCTCTTTCCAAGGAGAAGAGAGGCCTGGAGGAATTCCCAGGGATGGAGTGCGATGTGTCGGCACTTGCTTAGGTACCAGATGGCCAAGGACTGCGTGTGACTGTCCTATTTTTCATTATTCGCCTCTTTCCAGCAGACTGAATCCTTCCTGGCATCCGAGGGCTTTAATTCAGTCCTATCATGCGTGAACTGCTGCTCCTCTCATTAGGAGGCCTTTCTCTCCCGCAAAATAAGGATAGTGATATTATTATCGCTGCCGAGAGGGAATCCCGTCTCGGGAAAAAGCAAAAACCTATCTGGAGACGTGATGTGCCCATTATCCCCAACCACAACCCAGGGGCTGAATTTCAAAAGCTTTGCTCTCTCTCTCGTTTGCCCACCACGTTGATATTTCTGGGGGAAATGGCCAGACGAAAACTCCTGCACATTTATATTCACGTTCCTTGTTGTGCATCGATCCTGAACACAGAGAAACATGTATGCACACCATTGCAAGCCATTCCCCTCAATGTACAGAGCGCAGATACGTATGCAACTGCTCTTCAAACCTACGCATTTGGCCCGAGATCAGCATAGCAAGATATTCACTTCTGAGAATACAGTTTAATGACAGACCCTAGGTATCTGTGGTGGGGGAGGGGTGCTACTAGTCTCCCCCTCTTTTTAAAACAAAAGAAACACTACGGAGATGCTCACCCACAAACGGGGTGCGCGCTTGTCTGTTTTCTCACGCGTCATCTGGTTTAGACAGCAGGAGATGTGAGAGCCCAGAACTCTCGCGTATGTTTGGAATTTGGGAACATCCATCATCTTAATTTCTTGGGTAGCTCCTCATTAGCGCTGGAATGTTTGCAAATCAGACCGATATTTCCAGTTGTTTTGAAACTCATATGAGATCATGCATGGAAAATCTTGCTCAGATACTATAACAGAGAGAGAGAAAACACAAGGGAAGTAAGCCAAGATGCAGCATTAATATTTTTAAATAAATCCATAACTGTTTTCATACTTAGATGGATCTTTGTCAGGAAAATCTAAACGCTAAGACAGCCTTCCCTTGCACATAGCTTGCCACCAGTCTCGTGGTGGAAATGAACCTGCAATGACCGATCTGGATAATTTACGTTCTGGAACAGGGGTCTCCAACCTTGAGCTGGCTGAGGAATTCTGGAAATTGAAGTCCACCCGTCTTGTTAAAGCTGCCAAAAGTGAAGACCCCTGTTCTAGAAATATAACAGAGTTCCTTCCGAAGAACAATGCTTTCCCCTCCCACAGTTCCCTCCACATTGAAGTGGTTTTCAGTGCCAATTCTCCCTGCAAGCGGCTGGACCTCACAGGTTCCACGGACGACTGAACACCCTCCCCCTCCAGGAATGAATTATGTGTCCTGCCCCAGCGATGAGCCCCCCCCCCAAGAAATAGGTCCACACAAACGGCTTTGACAAGATGCAAGCACGTAACTCTAATACGTTAGTATCAGAAAGATTTAACTGTGTAAAATTTATTTATTTATTATTTGGACTTATATTCTGCCCCTCTCTGAAGTCTCGGAAAATATATCAGCGAAGCAAGAAATAAGTCTGTTTGTATCAGCTGTTCATTAAAGTCTCACCATAAAGGAAAAACTCCCAAACAGTTTGATCCAATCTCTAATTAACATGACATCAAGATTTCACCTTCCTAGTTTGTAATTCACATAAATAATCCAAGAGTCAAATCCAAACAGTCATCGCTCACATTAGAAAGTTGACTTCTGCACTCACTTGTCCCCAGATTAACCGTTAAGTAGCCAAAAGGTGGTAGCCAAATGTTCCAGAGATCTATTCGCGTAGAGACCTCCTCCTGCTCAGCCACTCCTGCCTTCTGACAGTCCTGTGCACTCTGGCGTCCAGAAGGGTCTCTTCCTCTCCTCCTGGGTCCCTCATGGGCCCCTCTGCAGGTGCAATAGGAGGCCCTGACTGGCCTTCAGCCTCTGACCCCCTACGTCCTCTCCGCCCTCCACACTATTGGACTGAGGTGCCAAGTACACTGGCCTAGGATCCCACCCCCATCTCTCGATCCTCAGAATCCCTGAACAGCTGAAGAGGACGCAGACGGGCCACAACATTATGAAAGTCCGGTGCCCTGAGTCCAATTGGAGTGGGCGGCATACAAATATATGTAACTAATCCACAAATGGTCAATGTCACCTGTACCTGGGAAAGTTCCTCCAGCTCAGAGGGTGAGCAGGGAAGACGCAGGCAGTTAAAGAGGCTTCCGGACGTCTTGCCCACAAAGGATGTTGGCACTTAGCATGAAGTGGAGGTAATGTTTTCGCTACCGCTTTGTCTCCTTGAATGATCTTTGTCAATATCCACAGATCCGGCTTTGCTTCCCTTAGCCGAATGGCAATCAAGGCTGGACCGTACATGTGTTTCGAGTAAAAGCGAGATATTTTTCAGTGGATCTAAATTAAATTTGCACAGGATTGGTACAGAAATCAAGGGAGAGCAATGAAGAACTTCCGGCATCCGCGAAAAGGACTAATTTTATAAAGAAACCTTCGCGCACAGCTGCAGATCCTGCCTTTTTCCACTCTTTTGTAGCCTGTGAGGGAGTGTGGACCTTCTTTGAGTTGATCTCATTTTCATAGAAGTTTCCAGAGAAGGAAAGAGAGGAGTTTCAACAGTTGTCCTAAATATAAAGGAGGGATTAATAATATTTCCTCTCCAAACCTTCCCTCTCCTTAAAACCCTCCCTGGCCAAGACACAAGCCAAGACTTTTGCCTCAATGATGCTTTTAGCGTTGCATAAATACAAATTTCTCTCTTTACGAGTGAAGGTTTTGTGTGATAATCTGCCTCATTTGGGACGATGACTTGGTGAGGTTGAGTGCTCTTCTAATCAGGACGCCGTCCAAAGCTGCGTCCGTGGTTTTTATTTTGGCTGCTGCTTATGGACTCCTGACAGGCCGCCATTAATCAGTGCCTCATATATTACAAGAAAAATACACAAAGATGGATGGCCAGGAGGGGAACGCAGGGCTTATTTCTCTCTCTCTGTTTGCGTTGTCCATCGTGGAAGGCGAGAGGAGGCGACAGGAGCTTCCACTTAACACCAGCAGATGTTGCATTGGAATAAAATGAGGGAATTATTCATCTGCAGGATGTCGGGATTTTTCAACCTCAGCAACTTGTGGGTTTTGGACTTCAGCTCCCAGAATTCCCCAGACAGAATGCTGGTGGGTAGAGTGTAGTACTGCTGGATCTGCAGGTCAACGGTTCAAATCTCACCACCGGCTCAAGGTTGACTCAGCCTTCCATCCTTCCGAGGTGGGTCAAGTGAGGACCCGGATTGTGGGGGCAAGAGGCTGGCTCTGTTTTTTAAAAGTGCTATTGCTATCATGCCGTAAGCTGCCCTGAGTCTAAGGAGAAGGGTGCAATAAATAAATAAATAAAATAAAATAAAATAAAATAAAATAAAATAAAATAAAATTAAATAAATAAATAAATAAATAAATAAATAAATAAATAAATAAATAAATAAATAAATGAATGAATGAATGAATGAATAAATAAATAAATAAGCAAGCAAGCAAACAAACAAACAACAAATAAATAAATAAATATAGAATCAATGAGTAAGAGAAAAGAAAAGATTAAGAAAGAGTAGAGAAAAGACTTGTATCAATTATCTAGTTGACATTTTGATTGCAAGCGACCTATAGCAATTGATTACTGCCATGGTTATCAGTTGCCCCTCAATGTTGATTATTCATACATTGTTGTTATTCAAGTTGAATGTAGAGGTACATGGGAAAATATATATTTGCGGGGAATGTAGAGGACCATTTCACTCCACAACTAAGTGATTAGCTTCTTTAGTTAATATCCATTAAATGATGATGTTGAAATGTTCATCAAAATGCTGGAGGAAACAGCTGCTCCACATTAAGAAACCTCCCCCCCCCCTTTTGCTGTCCCAGGGAACTCAAATGGAAATAACAGCAGCCAATATGTTAACAATATGAGAGACCGGATTTTCCAAACAAGTGTAACTCTAATGCTGCAGCTATTTGTATATCCACTTTAGATGGGAGAACTGATACACACTGATACGCACGCGTACAACACTCACAGACACATACGTAATGGGGGCCCCCAAACAGGTAAATTTAGAAGGCAGATTAAATTAGTGCAGAATTTCACTCCAGCTAAAGTTTACTTAACTCAAAGCCAGTTCAACGCACAGCACCAATTAAACCTTCCGAGGGTCGTGTTCAAAACAACTGGCGGTCGCTCTCTCTTCCCTGGGGGAAACTTGGGGCTCCAATCCGCCTAAATAAACTTTTGCCTTTAAGATCCACTACAAGAGCAGATGCACTTGAACTATTCAAATATGAAATAGTTCATGAAATAAACAATGAGATCAAACTATTATTTTCGATGGAATCTCACAAACCAGCCTCTGTAAAGTTTTACCCCAGTCTCTTACAACGTTCTTCAGTTTAACCACCTGCTTCCCCCGGCCGTGTCCATCGCTATACGTTCTCTTTCTCATTCCTTCCACGTTTGGAGGTTCAGCAGACATCCCCATTAACATTTAAGGAGAGGAAACCATTTCTATAACCATTGTGTGTGTGCCACCCTGGTCTACACAATCTAATTGTGTAACTGTGTTAAAGGAATCTCAAGTTTCATCATTTTGTAAAAAAATACTTAATGGTTTTCCCCCTCCTGGATGAACAAGATACAGAGAGCCTGTGTTTATGAAATACGTTTGAAAAGGCACTCTCCGTTTCAATATATTAAATGCATCAATATCACTGTGGGCTCTTTATGCACAAATATAGCAATCTTATACTAATATTTTAAATGTATGGAGACCAAAAGTTTTAATTTTGCTTTTGAGCCAAGAGTCGGGTTGTTTGCTATCCGTCAAACAATTTGGACATCAATACTTTCAGTCTTCAATTGTGATATAAAGCATCTGGATCGCCCACCGGGCTTTTCTCTATGACTTTCCTCTGTAGATGGTGAATTTATTTATTCCATGTATTTATTTATTTAATTTGACATCTATGCCACCCAATCTTGAAGGACTCAGGGCAGCTTGCAACAATATAAAATTACCATCTAGAATTACGGACAACAATAAAAAGAAGTCAAGAAGAAAACAATCTAAATTCTAAAACCTTAACTAAAAAACTCACAATAAAACAACTCAACAACCCGCATACAAACCATTCATGCAGAATCATATTCGCACAGGTGGTCAAGCTCTCTTTGAGCTCTCTCTTTGTGGCCCCATGGTTGGGGAGTGGACAACCTCACAGCCTCAGGTGTTGGCCTGGCGGTGGGGGGTGGCTGGAAGCCAGGTTGTCTCCCGGGGGTGGGGGATTTTTCTAGGACGCAACGAAAGGTCAGGAGGCTCCTCTTACCATCTATTTTTTATGTCCCACAGATGTTGGGCTGTGTGGTTGAGCTTTCTGGAGTTTTCTTTCCAGGGTTTGCAGTTTCTAGCCATGAACTGACCACAGCCTGACATTCAGGGTCTGTTGACAGGAGATAGGGGCACTTGCTTCTGTAGCACAGATTGTCTTGTCCTGGTCTTGCAAATCTCAGCCCATATTTTCAAGTCTGTTTCCAATCATGAAGTACATCGTTGTCTTGTATTTCACTTATCCAGTGAGACTCATGATACTGATCCGGGGAGATTATGAAATCCTTCTGGGTTAAACAAATGTATCAGCTATGATGGTAGAACCATTTCACACTCTTTTGTGTCTGGAAACCAGGTCCTTCCCCCCCCCCCACAGGTTCTTCCTGATAAAATAGTTGCAGGCTAACATCCCCACATGTGTGACATAAATATACTGCATTTGTTTCCAGAAAGGGAATGAGAATTTCTCTAGGCACCTTCTCCTGGTTTCTGACTCATCCACATGAAATTGAAACAAGGAAGAATCTTCTCCTAGGTGGTGTAGAATCCCCCAGGGTTGACTTTACTTCTGGTTATTTGTTCAACATTCTGATTTCAAGGCATTTAAGACGCAGAATACATGAAAGTTCACTGCAGAAAGAGGGGTGAATGTGAAAAGTGCCCGTAGTCCTGACCCCTGAACAAATACTCTCAGGCCTCCAGAGGTTTGTGGGGTTTTAAGACGGATATGAAACGGCAGAGGGTTTCCTACTTGAACAGAGAATTGCACTAGAAGATCTCAACGGTCCTTTCCAGCTCTGTTATTCTGTATTTGTTTGTTTGTCTGTTCGTTCATTCGTTCATTCATTCATTCATTCATTCATTCATTCATTCATTCATTCATTCATCCATCCACATTCATTCATTCATTCATTCATCCATCCACATTCATTCATTCATTCATGCATTCATTCACTGGTGCATTCACACACAGAGATGAATTCAACAACTTCTTTTTTAAACATAATAATGGATGAATTTACAATGCCATTGGCAGATTATTCTTCAAGTAAACACAATTCACCCACATTCATTCATGGGGAATATGAATTCAATAGAGCAATATGATTCCATCAAGCAGATTCCTGGGCAGTTGGTCCTTGTAGACAGTTGGTCATTTGCATCCTGTTAGAGAGCCAGCCGTTGTGGAGACATGGACGTTTTTCTGGGTCTTCAGGGTCACCTGAGCGGTGCAAGTGGAGCCTCCTTGGAAGTGCTGAGAGGGCTGTGTGGTAGCCTGGAGATAGATGACGTTGTGCCCTTCTGTTGAGGGAGGGAGGGCTGTTCAGTCTGGACATGGGTGGCCTCTTTGACCCCTCTTTCCTCTGGGTCCAAGAGTGGCCTTTGTCTTTCTAATGCAGGTGGGTTGCTGCATCTTGTCCGGATGGGTTTCTTCTGGTTGGGCCTTGTGTTTACAGAGCAGTTGTTTTGTTCACAGATCTCTCCAGTTGCCCCTTGAGATGATATGTTCTGACCTTCACTGAATTCCCCCGCCCCTCCAATCGTATCAGAGACTCTGCCTAGAAGTGATTTGCTATTGCTTCAAAGGGGTCACCTAGCTGGGTGCATATGCCTAAGGCGGGACTACAACTCCCAGTCTCCAGGTTTCTAGCCTGATGCCTTCACCCCGACACCTGATGGGCTCCATATCGTTGGATATCAAGGTCTTGGGCTGATCCCACCGATCAAGGCAAAAGAAATTACAGTGTAACAAACGTTCCTATGAGATCTAATAAATTTTATTTTTATTAATAATACAGTGCTAAATAAGTTTATTCAATTTAAATCACAACATGATTCAATAGAGCTTACTCCTGGGCAAACTTAAAGTAATTTTTATTATCACAATTGTGCTTTATGAGTTATGCATGAAATCAACTTTTGTTTATATATATAAATATAAAATAAATTCCTTGGGGAACGACTTCCAGGGTAACCGTTGCACAGCACTTTCCTTAGTTCCACTCTTCTTTTTCTGTGGTGGATAAATCACTTTTATTTTTTTCATTTTTCCCAATGGTTATTATCTGTCTAATCAGGAAAATCCAAGCATTGATTTATAAATATGGACACACTTGATACGGAGGTCCCATGGTTTTTCAAAGGTTAATAAATGATTAACAGATGTTGCATTCATGTTTAATAGCATGCCGTGGCTCTCACAATTTGACAGACTGTTGCAGAGAATGTTATGGATGGGAATAACATATGTCCGGAGTCATGTGACCCCTAAGCGGAAAGCCTTACCTAAGTAGTCTTGACATAAGTGAAGATGTCAGTAGTTTTGTGAACTCAAAAACTCATCTGGCTCCCTTTAAAGACGAGGAGACGTTCAGGACTCCCGACGTCTCTTTTCCACCTATTCATCCACAAGAACCTAAGAGGAATAAGTCAGAGGCCGGGTCACTCTGATCCCAACCGAATCAACCATGCAATCAATCAGCTCCACCCACTTCTCTTTCAAGAATACAGAAACTCTTCCAAAATATACTTCAGTCTCATAGTTCATCAATCTCATGTCAATCAATGCAACATCAATCTCAAAGTTCAGACAATAATCACAAACATAGATAGTCACAGAATCTCATGATCTTTGAAAACTGGCATCGCAGGTCAGTGTTCTTGTCTCCCGAGTCTGAGAGTGAGAGTGAGGAAGAGTTAGGGACTGAGGAACTACCAGACACTGTAGAACCTCCAGTTATGGAACTGAGTGAGAACGATGGGGACTTTGAGGATCAGGACCCCCTGTTAGATGCAAGGGTAAGTAGAATGAGATCTAGCATGAATATCTCACAGGAAGGGGTTCTTGGCATTAAATAGATCTATGGGACATTTGGCCACACCTTGGCAGTATATAAGGACAGGCTGATGGGAAAGGGTGTGTGGCAAACAACGTTCCCATCATAGAGAAATGTGCCTTGTTGCTGAGAGATTTCTGCTTCCTCGGACTTTGATTTCTGCCTGCGGCATGAGCTATTTTAATCTCTGGACTGACCGAATGTAGTTAAAAACCAGAGACTCTTCATTAGCAGAGATGTATGACTCTAGCTGGCTGACATCCCAGACATTTTTTATCTACTGCTAATTAGAGAGATGCAGGCCGTATGGAATTCCTTGCATTAACACTTTTTATTGTAGAAATAGACTTTTGCTTGTGGGTGCTTTTGAACCAACGTGTGTGTGAATCTTTATTCCTGATAATTGATCCAGTCGGACAGAACGGAAGCTTCCCATGAAGGGCGATCTTCTCCGACCAGCCTCTTCCTCGGTTGTGTATCCTGACAAAACCAACTGCTTCGTCTCTGTGCTGTGACACAAAATGTGACGTGGAGAAGGAGCCTCACGCTGCATTTCCCACTTAAATTAAACCACCCAACTCCTCTTTCGGCTCACAGGTAATCACATTATAGCAGAGCAATTGCCATGCGGTCCCAGGAAAGCTGCCTTTTCAGGGTAAAAAACAGGGGATGAGGAAAAAGAGGCCACTCTGGCAGTGCCATGATTCAATCAAAGTCCTCACTTTGCTGAGCTCAGAAAAACTTGAGTCTGAAACTTTCCTAAGAGGAATAAATGGGGGTTGAGGGTGGGGGTGGGGAATGGCTTTCCAGGGGAGGTCCATGCTCACCTTTGCCTACCCGTGTGTCCTGCTGGAATTCAAGGCTGAAGGACCTCTTTGTCCAGCTTTGACCAGCTTTGGCTTCTGCATTATGATTGCAAGACGTCCTAAGGCGCATCAGGATTTGGGGCGTTGTAGGAGCTAATCTAAACATTTCAACTCTTCTTCATTTGCTCTGAGACAGAGCAGATGTTCTCAAAGGCCAAGCATTCAAGCTCTGGCCCACAGGTAGGAGAAAAGACTCCATCAACGTTTCTTCCTGGGATGCTCCCTTTGGTCTAAGGCCCCAAAGGTGGTTGAACCAACCACCATCAATAGAATAGAATAGAATAGAATAGAACAGAATAGAATAGAATAGAATAGAATAGAACAGAACAGAACAGAATAGAAATAGAAATAGAAATAGAAATAGAATAGAATAGAATAGAATAGAATAGAAAAATTGGCATCGGGGAAAAATCTTATTTATTTATTTATTAGATTTGTATGCTGCCCCTCTCTGTTCTTCTGTCTAGTTGTTGTCTTGGTGTGCAGTGCTCTGTAGTGACGTTTTGATGGTAGGAGCTGAAAACAGTTCATGTCCAGGATGTGAGGGGTCAGTCAATATTTTCCCCGCCCTCTTTTTGATTTGGGCAGTCTACAGGTCCTCAGTGGGAGGCAGATTGACAACAATAGTTTTTTCCGCAGTTCTTGTTCTCCTCTGAAGTCTGTGTCTGTGTTACTTACTTACTTACTTACTTACTTACTTACTTACTTACTTACTTACTTACTTACTTACATACTTATTCATTCATTCATTCATTCATTCATTCATTCATTCATTCTGCTTAGAACAACAGTTGTGCCTTCGTTGTGCATGGATCAAGCAGCACAGCCTGCAAATGAATGTGTTTCCCGGGCGAAGAGGACAGCTGATGATGACCACATGAGCTGTGGGATAAAACTGATATCCAAACATTTATGTGCTGAGAGGGACAAAACCCCTAACAAAGGACTGACGTCAGCGCAGTGGGGCCGGCACAGGCAAGAGAGACGGAGAGAAACCCCCACGTCAACGGAGGGGAAACCGAGGGGGCTCGGATGAGATCAGAGCTTGTTGTCCTTGTTTCCTGAACATCACAGCTCGGAAGATCCGTCCTTCTGGGGAGCAGCTCACAACATCCCCGGCATATGGTTGTGTGTTTGAGCGCATGGATTTGTTCCAAGAACAGATTGTAATCTTATTCGGCACTATCAGCAACAGGAAAAGGAAATTGCCCCCGCATGCTGCTAGACCTCCTCTTCTAGCGTTACGACAAAAGACAAATAATTGATATTTCAGAAACAATTGGGAAAAGCTGCATAACACAGGCCTGCTTTGAATTTCATGTGGAACTGTGTGCCTGAAACAAGCTGGGCATCACACAGGGGAGCTGGAGGGGGAGGCATCGCACTCTTTCTTAGCACCAGGAGACAATCGGAATAAAAATGAGAAGTTGTGTCATGGCATTCATGGACAGCAGGAAGCAAATAAAGGTTGAAATCTGGTTTAATGTATAAATTACCCACTCGATTCTATCGGATGTTGAGAAAGATGGAAACTCCCATCAATTCCAATCATTACAATCCAGCTAGACTGGTAGGCACCATCTAGGATTTGTTAACATGACAAGTGAACACGGCCAGTCCACAATTCTGGGAAAGTTGAAGTCCACAGAGATATTAAGAGGGCCAAGATGCAGAAATGCTGCTGTGGAACATAGACCTAAAATGGTCACCTAACATCAACAACATCATCAAAAGAAGCACAACAAAGAAGGTTCTTTCTGAGCCAACTCAGGAAGCTCAAACTGCTGATCCAGTTCTACAGAGGAATCATTGAGTCTGTCACCTGCATCTCCATCACTGTCTGGCTCAATTCTGCAACCCAACAAGACCCACAAAGAACTTCAGAGAAGAATCAGAACTGCAGAAAAAAAACCATGGCTGCCAACCTGTCTTCCATTGAGGACCTGTAGACTGCATGAGTCAAAAAGAGGGTGGGGAAAATATTGACTGACCCCTCGCATC
The DNA here is from genome assembly GCF_031021105.1 of Erythrolamprus reginae. NCBI lineage: Eukaryota > Metazoa > Chordata > Lepidosauria > Squamata > Dipsadidae > Erythrolamprus > Erythrolamprus reginae. The sequence continues at coordinate 429,209 of NC_091955.1, read as the reverse complement.
CTGGACACAAATTGTTTCAACTCCTACCCTCAAAACGTTGCTACAGAGCCCTGCACACCAAGACAACTAGACACAAGAACAGTTTTTTCCCAAACACCATCACTCTGCTCAAGAAATAATTCCCTCAACACTGTCAAACTATTTACTAAGTCTGCTTTACTATTACTACTAATTATTTTCTCATCCTTCCTATCCCCTATCTCCTCCCACTTGTGACTGTGCGACTGTAACTTGTTGCTTGTATCCTTAGGATTTATATTAATATTGATTGTTTCCTGATTGCTTATTTGACCCCTATGACAATAATTGAGTGTTGGACCTCATGATTCTTGACAAAACTTATCTTTTCTTTTATGGACACTGAGAGCATCTACACCAAAGACAAATTCCTTCTGTGTCCAATCACACTTGGCCAATAAAATTATTCTATTCTACCCTATTCTACTATACTCTCTATTCTATTCTATTCTATTCTATTCTACTCTACTCTACTCTACTCTACTCTACTCTACTCTATTCTCATTCATGGTCCCACAAGTCTCAGAAGTGCCAACCTTTGCCTACCCCTGATCTACGCAGAGTAAAACCAGTCCAAACATTCCTCATTCCCACCATCGCCTTCTTCTTCTTCTTCTTCTTCTTCTTCTTCTTCTTCTTCTTCTTCTTCTTCTTCTTCTTCTTCTTCTTCCTCCTCTAGGTGTTTCAGCAAACGTGCAGCCCTGGAAGAGTTCGCTCTGATTCGCAGCCTGTGTTTAAGAGATGCCTGATGGCTTCATTATAAGAGATCCGGTTGCACTCTGCCCACCACACGAACTGTAATTGCAGACCAAACAGTCATGAGATATATATATATACTGTACATGTGCTTTCCTGGGGAAGAAATCTAATTTAGTGCACTAACAAAGGAGGAGGAGGAATGTTGAACCTTCCTCATCTGTTGAGGCTTGAGCTGGGCCTTCCTTGTCCCTCTCTATCTTCCATGGCTGTCCAGGCACAAAGGCCTCTTGTTTCTCTTCCCTCATTGGATCTGGCAGGTCACGGAATTCCAACTCTGGGGTCCCTGAATGTCCTTTATAGCCATAGCTAATGTCGGATCTGAGTTCCACCTAATAGAAACGTTGAGGAACGCCGTGCGGCTAATCGTGTCTGCCTGCCAGCTGTGACTAATTGCAACAGGCCTCGTTGAGCTCTTCCCCTCTTCCCAAAGATTTGCCTTATGTGCAGAGACATCAAGGGGGCAGCTCCCATCCCCCGATGCCAATCAAAAGGGCATGTCAAGGTCTAACAACCAGGGTCCACACCAGTGATGGGCACCTACAGGTATGGCCAGGTACGCAGAACCGGTAGAAAAACTTTGGTCCGGTACAAAGAACCAGTAGAAAAAAAATAAATTTGGGGGGGGGGGTGTCTGTTTTTCCTGTCGCAGTAAATGAGGTTGAATGTATATAATTTTAGAAGAGCTGTGCGTGCGTTTGTGTGTGTGTGTACATACACATACAATTTATATAGTAGATAATGTATACTTTTGTGTGCCTGTGTGCAATCTGTATGTACACATATGGCCTATGTACATAGAATTAAAGAGCATATTTTGGATGTTCAGTAATAGTAAATAGACAGGGAAGTTGTATCTCTTTGAGGGGAGGGGAGGCCAGGCACCTGAACCCAAACCCTGGACGTGAGTGACGTCAAGTTGTCCACCTTTAAGACAGTCACATGACCTTTAAACCATCCCCCAGTCATATGGCTGGAAAGCCACTCCCACAAAATAACCCACACCCACAGTGTGGTAGTAAAAAAAATTGTAGCCCTTTACTGGTGGAGACCAAGATTGAACACAACTAATATTTTCTAAACTCCAGAACTAACAGTAGGAACATGACGGTACCACCACGTCTTGAGTGAGCATGGAAAAACCACTTGGCTCCTTTCATGAGTTGACCCATTGACCTACCTTGGTCCTTAACTCCTTAAGACTCCAAGGTTGGTTTTTGTTTTGTTTTGTCCAGACCAGAAACTCCAGAAAGAAACTGTCATTCAGCACAGCTGTGCCAAATCCAAGCTGGGTCAGCAGAGTGGTTAGAGGGCAGCACTGCAAGCTACTTCAGCTAACTGCTAGCTGTAGTTCATCAGTTCAAATCTCACCACCGGCTCCAGGTTGACTCACTTCCATCCTTCCAAGGTGGGTCAGGTGAGGATCCGGGTTGTTGGGGTTTGCAAGAGGCTGATTCTCTGTAAACTGCTTAGAGAGGGCTGGAAAACCAGTGTGAAGCGATAGATAAGTCTAAATGCTATTGCTAAACCCAGAAAGTTCTCTCCTGAGACCTCACTCGCACACAGCCCCCTTCTGCTCCTGATTAAAGTGAGCCCAACTTTTCAAAGGCCACCGGACATTAACTTTCATGTTCTGAATTCCTGAAACAGCTGTAGGTTTTTTAGCCTTGCTCCGACATCGGAAGAAAGTGGGACTCCTATAATGAATACCAGAGAGGTTGTGTACTTGCAGTTGTGTGAGGTCTAAAGTACTTCCTCCAACTCATTTTTAAGCATGTGTAGCTCTACCAATCTATGTAAATACGCTGTCACTACCCTGTTCCCTGTCCCATCATCCTCCAGCCTTTAAAAATAAACCATATACTCATACACACACACACACTCACACAGAGCCCGATTGTCTGCTTTGTCCAAAAGGGAGATCAGGTTGGTTTGGCATGACTTGTTCTTGATAAATTCAAGCTGGCTGCAGCCAAACAACACATTTTCTTCCCCCAAATGTTTAATAATCTGGTCTACTTTTGCTCAGAATTGATGGCAAGCGGACCAGTCTGTAGTTAGGTATATCTTCTTCTTCTTCTTCTTCTACTTCTTCTTCTTCTTCTTCTTCTTCTACTTCTTCTACTTCTTCTTCTTCTTCTTCATCTTTTTCTTCTTCTTCATCTTCTTCATCTTCTTCTTCTTCTTCTTCTTCTTCTTCTTCATCTTCTTTTTAGTAAAAGTTGAGCCATTTTTCCTCTTTAAGGCTCTCTGGCATTACTCCCACCCTCCGTGATTGCTCAAAGATAACCGAAAGTTGCATTTTCTATATTGCTAGATGATGGATGAATACTAATCTTTAGAGAAATGATGACAAATTCCAAGGCTCAACATCAGGATTCAAAATTCCTTTATCGCAGGGAGAGACACAGCACACAAAGTTAACCAAAATAAGGTTAAATTGCAACACAGAGTGATCCCATAGAATCTTGAACTTAGAAACAGATGGTTTCATCTACTAGTCTGTACTAAAAGTTCAACGGGACTCACAGTGGCCTTCCCACATTTTTCTACTTTATCTAGTAGTAGTTTATGGTCTACTTTGTCAAATGCCTTATTGAAGTCCAAGCAAACCACATCGACAGCATTCCCCTGGTCCATTAATTTTGTCACTTTGTCAAAGAATGCAATAACATTAGTCTGCCATGATCTGTTTTTGAGAAACCCATGTTGGTTTTTGGTTATTACTTTGTTTGCTTCTAGGTGTTTGTTGATTCATTGCTTGATTATCTTTTCCAAACTCTTTCAGGTCAGGCTGATAGGTAGTTTCCTGGATCTATTTTTTCCCCCTCTGTTGAAGATGGGAACGACATCAGCTCTTTTCCAGTCCTCTGGCAGTTCCCCAGTGCTCCAGGATCTTTGAAAGAGAGAGTCCAGGGGTTCTGAGATCTCGGCTGCCAGTTCATTCCAAACCTTGAGGTGTCATCCATCTGGACCTGGTGACTATAAGCCCGACTGTAAGCTTTCCAGAAGCTGCCATGGCAAGCTAGAGAATTCCACCTCAGAAGCCCCACTTAATTCCTGGGCCTTTCCCTTCCCATAAGTGCAGCCTGGAGACCATAAAGATAGAAACACTCCAATTACAATCAAGATTTGCTCAACTTGCCTTAATTAAAAGACTAAGAAGAGCAGAGCACCTGCTGTGATGAAAAAGTCAGGGAAAATACACTACAATTACAAGGCAGCTAAAAGCCCCTGATAAACATGAAAAGTGTCAGATTGACACGGAAGAGGAAGGGGGGGCAGGGGGCTTTTTATAGAGAGTCAGAGCAGAGACCCTCGTCTCCCGAGCCTGCTGGGCAAAGAGAGGAAAGCGGTTCATCTACTTTCTTTATTGGCCTCTCTTGAGTCCTGTCTGTGGTTCTTGAAGGAGTTTTTCCAACTCCTTGAACCTTGAAGGGACTTGAAGAGAAGGCAACTGGCCTCTGTTTCATAGGACACATAGAACGGACCACACGTGGACACACAATTGGCCTTTGCTACTACACTGCTTGTTAATAAACAGCTTTTATTACAGTGGAGGAATATATATATATATATATTGGAGCATATATATAGAGAGAGTGTGTATATATCTATGCGCTACTTCCAACAGTAATCTAGAAATCTGGATGGGTGCCAAGAAATACATTTGGTAGAGTGAATTTTTTTAAGCACAGACATTTTTTTTCTCTTCATTTTATCCATCCATCCCAGGTTTTGGTCAAACCGGTTATGATACATTTAATATTTTTTTAAAACAAAAGTGTTTAACAGAGACAAACGTAGTGGAGGGTTCTCCCTGCCTTCTGATCAGACTGTGCAAGATCCTTGAAAGGGGGGGCTGGCCCCCAGTGTTGGCATGAATGGAACATCTCTCTCTCTCTGTGGCTCTTAAAGGCAGTCGTGTCTTTGCAAGGATTGGCAAAAGCTCCCCTCTGTCTCCTGAGCGTGAGCGGGTGTGCACAAATGACACCTCCGCGTGAAGAAGAGGTTGAAGTGTGGGAGCCCCTGAGCCTTGGTAAATCCATGGATGTTTTAATAATGCAGAGATTTCACTTAATCTCATTACGGCCATTAAGCAGCACCAGAGAATTGGCGGGGGTGGCAGGAGGCCCATCGCAGCTGAAACAGACTGGAAGAGGGCTCAGGCCACCACAGGCGCCCCCAACCAGAGTGACTGCAAGCTGTCTTTGCCCACTCCGGCCCCCGGAAGTCAGACCCAGCCCTGGTGGGACCCTCCATCAAACCAGGCTTGAGATCTCGGGCCTGCAACAGCTCCTCCTGGCATGAGAATGACACTCAAGAAATAAAGGAATAGAATCATTAAGGCAAACAGATGCCAAAGGAGGGACAAAATGAAATGTGAATGTCAATAATTAAAATAGTTTTTAACTATTTTAAATAATTAAGGTTCCCTTGCCAGTTGTGTCAAGCCGGTGCAGATGTTGGTGATGAATCAACGGCTTGCCACACTTGTCTGCAGAAGGCCAGATGTGGGTGGGAACTCGGGAGGGGGGATTTTTCAGGAGGGAGCAGATGCACCCACAAAGCCTTCTCTCGAGGGGTTCAAGGCCATCCTATGCCCACTCACCTGGGTGGAAGTGGAAGGAGGACTGGCCACGCTGGCACAATCTGAGTGGGCAACGTGACAAGGTTGTGGGTGAGGGGCAAGGCATGTGAACTTTCAGATCCAGGTGTCAGGATGGCTCTGGCAACACATTGGAACTTTGACTCAGACTCAGATTTTAGTTTTGGTTGATAAGTTGTCTCCCACCCTGGGGGAGGTGGTCACCTCCATTTCTAAGCCAAAGCGCCAGCGCTGTCCGGAGATCTTCTCCATGGTCACCTGTGTGCAGCCATCCAGGGGACATCTTCTCCACAGCCGAAGGAACACGAAGGGCTGTGACCTTCCCACCCAAGTGGTCCCTCTTTTTCTACCTGCCTTTTCTAGGTGCTTTTGAACTGCTGGGTTGGCAGAATCTGGGACAAGCAACGTTACGCGGCGCTAGGGATTCGAACTGCTGAACTGTCGACCTTTCTGGTTGACAAGCTCAGCGTCCTGCCCACTGTGCCCCCTCTGAGTCACCGTATCCCCTTAAATAATTAAGTTGATTCAATTGGGTCCTTCCGCCCACAAGCGCCTCCCTTTGATCGAGTCCATAAATCATGCCCTGACGTCCCTTCACACATTTGGTGGTTGGTCTCCCAGTGGACACCCGTGTTTGTGTTTTCAAATTCCCCGGCTGACCCACAGGTGTGAGGTGTCCTGTTCGTTTGTTCACCATCTGCTTAGTTTGGAGATCTGTCAAACTTAAGCTGATCCCAGGGGGCGATTTCAGGAAACCTCCGGATGACAATTATGACTGAGAATCAAAGCCCTGCGTCCTTTTAACTTATGTCCGAAATCCAGCTAATTGCTTTCTCCAGCCTTCCCTCCTCTGAAAACAACTTTCCATCTCACGTTCATTTTTGAAACTAATTTAATTTATTAGCCTTACAAGCCGCCCAACTCCTTACGGACGAAAACTAAAGCTAAACTTTAACTAAAAACTTAATTTGGAGGCTACTTGTGTAGTTCTGAGACAGGAGCTTGCGAACAATGGGGGAATTTTGCAAAATATGTCTGTCAATTTTCACTCCCTGAAGGTCACCCAGGAGGGTAATAAGTGCGTCCAAGAGTCAGAAAGAATCAGCAATTACAGATGTGCGCTAGGCCTGTCTAGCCCGGCATTCACATCAGCGCTGTCCACTATTATTAGCAAAATATTGTCAGGATCATTCAAATGTCAAAATCGGAACCATGTCAGATGATCGTAAAAATTACTTCAACCTTTAATTGTGCTCAGGTGAAGACAGACGGACGCAAAACCTTCTGGTCTCCATTTGAATACATCTGCTGTGGATCAAAATTAATCACTGAATCTGGATTATATGAGTGTAAATACTCCACTCCCACAAAGCCCATGACGTTGAGTAGAGCGATATTGCAAGCAGTCCAGCTTTCCAGGTCCTCCGGTCGGTGGTGTAGGCAGGTCAACATTCACAGGACCTTTAGATTGAGAACAGAATAGAGCTGGAAGGGTCCCCAGAGGTCTTATAGTCCACCCCTCTGACCAAGCAGAAGAAACTCTACCATTTCAGACAAACGACTGTCCAGTTTCTTCTTAAAATCATGGAGCACCCATTTCTGGTGGCAAGCTGTTCCACTGGTTAATTATCCTCACTGTTAGGAAGTTTCTCCTTAATTCTCTTTTTGATGCCTTTCCATCCATCGCGTCTTGTCCTACCATCAGGTGCCTTGGAGAATACGTTGACCCCCCCCTCCTCTCCGTGGCAGCCCCTCAAATATTGGAATATGTTATCGTATCGCCCCTAATTCTTTTCTCCAGGAAATAGTGATAGGAAGGCTAGAAAGGAATTTGCAAAACTTTTAGTGTTAAACCAGGCACTGAAATTGTTATGTCCTTTACCTCCGAATCTTAGAAGAGCCCTTAGCACCATCCTCACAATAGCCAAGAATCTGTGAATCTTAATATGTCAGATTTTTTGGGAGGGGGGCTTAATAACATAGGGGGCATCCGCTAAGTATAAATCAATCGAATTTAACCCACTCCATTATGGAAAGTGCTGCCATGCGCATTGTTCAAAGGTGAAACACAACACTCAGCGCATTGGAAGTTCTGCCACACTTGGCCAAAGGGGCCGTTTTTGCTGAAAACGAAACATGCCAGAATCCACCAGAGTTGGCACAGTCCTACGGCAGATACCAGACCAGGAAACGTACTGTGGCATAAATCCTCATGCAACAAGACCTGCTCTCTTTTCAATAGAACATGGAAAGTGAGGGGAACGTACGGGTCAATTCCTCATCAGCTTCTCTCTCTCTGGATCGGCTACTTTGCTTCAAAAGGTTCTTGGCTTCAAACTTCTCCCCTCTCCCAAGAAACCTCCTTACTTGAGAACGGAGGGAGTTTCTTGGATGAGAATCAAAAGGCCTTCAAGGAAAAACGAAGGAAGTCCAGCTGCCTTTTGGAGAGAGAAAAAGCACTTTGGGGCTCTTCAATCCACCAGATTCCTTTAAAACCTACGAACTGACCCCAGAAGTCCCTAATCGTTGTATCCTCTGGGAATTTCTGGAGCCCTTTTTCTAAGCTACTGGAGCCATTCATTATAATGATGAACTGCAGAGGCCAAGGACAGAAAGTGACCTCGTTTTATCTTTCTCTCGTTTTGACAATCGGTCATTAATAATAATTAAACTCTTTGCCATGGCAAACTCTTCACGGCAGCCCCTGGACAATAATGGTCACTTGGCTGTTGCGTTTCTGAACCAGGTTTTTCTTAACGCTTTTGCCATGTGTTTCCTGCTGAAGCAGCCTCACTCCGAAGCGGATGGGCTCAGTTATTCATTTTTCCCACTTAGGAGCCTCCCGTTTCCCAGAAAGGCTGGGCCGTCTCGGTGTTCATCAAATGGCAGCCTTGCAATTCCAGAAAGCCCCCGAGGAGGGGGGTGGTTTGGTCCCACAGCAGCTGGGATACAATGTGGGGTCCACACGTGCTTGTAGATGATCTAGGGGGAAATCTAGGAAGGAAGGAGGGGAAGAGAGAGAGAGAGAGAGCCTCGGTGGTGCAGTGGTTAGAGTGCAGTCCTGCAAGCTCCTTCTGCTGATCACAAGCAGTTTGGCAGATCGAATTTCACCACCGGCTCCAGGTGGACTCGGCCTTCCGTCCTTCCTAGGTGGGTCAAATGAGGACCCAGATGGTTGGGGGCAAAAGAGGCTGACTCTCTGTAGACCGCTTAGAGAGGGCTGGGAAAGCCTGGTGGAGCAGTATATCACTCTAAATGCTGTTGCTGTTGCTATGATTTAAAAGAGAACTATGATGTACATCAGTGTTTCCCAACCTTGGCAACTTGAAGATATTTGGACTTCAACTCCCAGAATTCCCCATCTAACGAATGCTGGCTGGGGACTTTTGGGCGTTGAAGTCCAGATATCTTCAAGTTGCCAAGGTTGGGAAACACTGATGTACAGGACAGCAAAAAATGCAGAAGCCAAACCTCGTGCAAGGACCCTCTCGTGTTTGGCAGTTTTGGCCATTTTCATCGATTTCTTTGCCTCTGCGCATGCCAAAATCTCATGCAAGGGTCCATGTGCTCATGCCAGCCCCGCACAGCTGTGCACGCTTCCTTGATTTCTCTGCCCCTCCAGAGAGTGGCCCCCCATGCTGGCAGCATCCCCCCCCCTGCTTCCCTCGTTCCAACCTTCCTTCTCTCTGTGCTTCCACCCGTCCATCACGCCAAGCGTGGTGCCCGCTGAGCATGCTCGGATCTCACGGGGGATCGGTCAGGTGGCGTCCAGGCTCCCCTCCAGGGCTGGGTTTATTTTGTGGATTGAGTTGTGTCTCCAAAGGAGGCTTCCCCGAGGGCAGGTGGGCATGGCTGGAGACTGGAAAATGAATCCGGCAGCATAGGGAAGCATTGTGCAAAACCTTTAGTGAATTTGCATCTGGAATTCCAGGGGCCCTTTGAATGGCTCCAGATGAGGAAGGGTGGACGAGCGCTGGGGGGAAGCGCACAAGGGGGCTTTGTGCCTCGTGGCCCACTGCAGACCCTGGGGAAGCTGGAAGCGTCTCTCCTTCAAAACCCATCAGGAGCTTCGCGTGGAGAAGTTTCCCAACAGCTTCAAGCCCCCTCAGAGGACAGGAGGCCACTTGTTCTCAGCCCATCTCTTCTTGTGGCAGAAGACGGAGAAATAACACGGATGCTTTTGGTTACAAAACTATCCAGGCTGCTTCCTTTGGGCCCCAGTCAGAAAAAGTCCCCCAGTTGCTCTTCTACTTTCTTGTTCAAAGAAATGTTGACACACTGGCCTGGAGCCTTCGGGGACTTTCAAAAATCTCAGCGATATAACTAAGATGATTGACAAAGGGATATATTTGGTCTGCAAGTAGCTGCAAGAAGGAATGTGTGAATATTATTTTAGTGCCCTCTTGACCGTGAACTCCAAGAAGCTGTTAAGAATAAAATTCTTCCTGTGTCTCCTGGAGGCTGATAGCCGGCAGTTCCCGTTCTCTGCTAAATGACAGCAGGGCTGAGTTGAAAAAACTCCCAGGACTGTCACGTCACGTTTACAATAGGCGTCTCTTGCGGGAATCCCACTCCTGTGGCTTCCACGAGGCATCTGAAGTGATCGGTCAGTTTTCATTGCAAGGGGCTTTGGATCCCACCTGCTACTCACTCACCTGTGGGAGGTGGAGAAAATTCCACCCAAATTTATGTGGACTAAACGATGCCTGTTTTACTCTAATTAAGTGGCGGGATTGAAGCAGACCTTACATCCAAGGCAATTGTTTTCGGAGTCACACGGGGAAAACTTTCTAACCACACGAGAAGACGCAACTTTTAAAGGATTTCTTTGACAGGAGGGGCCCCGTCCATCAGCTCTCTTCCCCTTGAATTTGGGCTGTCACTCAGCCCCATTAAAGAGCTCTGGGAAACAGGCTCCTATTCTCACCAGGAATATATTAAAAACAACCCTTGCCTAAGGAGTGTTGCTAGAGAAGCAAATCTGATCTCCAGAGCAGACACCTTTCTCCACTGCTAAAATTAAATTAGCTTCGTAAAAACTGCCCAGTTCACCAAACGGTGACCTCTGGCTTAGAGAGAAAAGCCGCCCAGCAGCATAAAGCAACACTCTAAAGATAACTGGGGAAGTTTTGGATAACTCAAAGTGATTCCTTTGGAAAATGAAAAATCCTTCCGAGGTCACCGGAGCCTCTGGGTTCATGGCACAGTTGCCACTTGTGTCGGCAGGGGCTCAAATGTTTTGGAACCTGAACTGGACACTGAAGCCGACTGAGCAGCAGAAAGGAAAATAAACTCTGCCTTATCCCATTTCCTGGACATTCTCATTTTTTTCTCCCTCTGGCCTTTCATCCATGGGCTCGATTTGGAAAGTTACACAGCCCTGGTAGGGAAATACAGATTATTATTATTATTATTATTATTATTATTATTATTATTATTATTATTTTGGCCTGACAGCCGGTTTATTTCTCCCGTAACCTGTCAGGGGTCAAAGGCCTTTTAGAGTCCCAGGGAGCAATTGTGGATGGAATCAAAGAAACTTTTGGATTCTGGAGGTGTAAAACTTTGAAAAAGAAATAAACGAAATGTAACAAATGGGGTGTTTGACTTTTTCCCTTTCTGTTTCACTTCCCTCTTCCTCCTCTTCCTCTCTCCCCTTTTTTCCCCTCTGCATTTCATTTCTGTGCCAAAGATGAAATATATTATTATTGTTGCTATTGTTGTCATTGTTATTGTAATACACAGCAAATGAGATTGACATGCTGGATTTCGTATCGCAATATCACAAGGCGAAGCCTCTAGGTCTGTGTGATGTATTTTCTTACGATCCACACAGATCCAAGCACGGAGGCCTTTTCAACTGACAGGTGGTGATTTTGTCAATGTTTGTGGTTTTCAAATGCCATCCGAGGTCTTTTTGCACAGCAGCCAGTGTGCCAATTACCACTGGGACCTTCTGCTGGGACCACAGGTTCTGGTTTATGCCAGAGTCATCGCAGTTCGATTTCAAGAGCCTGATATCGGCTAATTTTTTCTGGTTGTTTTTCATCAATGCGACTGTCACCTGGTATGGAGACATCAATGATCCACACTTTTTTCTTTTCCACAATTGTGAGGTTTGGTGTGTGGTGTCCCAAAGCATCGTCGTCATCATCATCATCATCATCATATTATTATTATTATTATTATTATTATTATTATTATTATTATTATTATCCAGATCTTCCTATTTCTAGCGCAAGGCTGGTATCCAACTGTCCATGGAAAAGGGGGCAATGCCACTAATCCCAAGAATGACGGCTGGTCAGTCTGCTGACATTTAGACCTTGTGTTATGTTCTAGCACCGAGTCCCTCAGGAATCAAAGTCAGACCATCGGGTTTAAATAATAATAAAGGATTTGCTATGTACAAGAATTATTTACAGTTCTAGTTTCTTCAAATTAAACCTACAGTCTTTCAAATGTCTTCGTTGAAATGTTTAAAGAGCCTTATCAGCTGGCTACAGTCCCAGGAGTAGATAAGCAGGAGAATAATTATCCAGCTGGAAATAATATTCAGAAGTGGAGTCGTCCAAGAGTATGACCTTGACTTCTGGAGATCTTCAAAAAGCTGAAATAACATGAACTAGCTGCTAGAATAAAACCTGTTGTTCTTTGCACCGGGGTGTGGCTCTGCTCACTCCTAAATACCCTGAGGACGTGACCCATTACCCATCAGTACTACTCAGAGTGACTCTTCTCCTAGACAACCATTCAAGCCTCTTAGTTGCCCTTCGCACTCTTGCATCCAGAATAGGCTCCTCCTCTTCCCCTGAGTCACTTAAGACAGGAAGTGCACATTCATTCCTGACAGGAAGTGCTGACTCACTCATGGCAGGAAGTGCTGAAGGCCCTGGCGGTTGTTCTGCCCCTGACCCCTCATCACTTTCACTGTCACTCTCAGGTGCCTGGAATACAGGGTGCCTGTCTTGCCCCTCCACAGTCTCCGCGTTCTCTGAGTCCATAGCTATTTGCGCAGGATGCAAGCGAACCACAACACCTTGGTTAGTTGAATAGCTGATCCCAACAACCTCTAGGCCACCCAGAAACAAAAAAATACCAATAAAGCCACCACCCTTATCCTCCTGATTGGAGAAAGCTCTCGTTCTGAAGGGTAAACTGAGGCCAAACATTGGTTTAATTTGAGGGCCAAGCAAAGATCCAGCAGTTTATCCAAGCTCTTGAGTTTGAGTGACCATTTCTTGAAACTCATCTACATGAAGATTTTGGGCTTCACTGCCTAAGTCTACAACCATGGGGGTTTTAAGTAGAGACTGGACAGTCGCTTGTTGGAAATGGGACAGGGTCTCCTGCTTGAGCAACGACCTCCAAGGTCCCTTCCAGCTCTGTTTTGATTGATTGCTTGGGTTTGACATTCTTTATGTTTTGTTTTTCCTATTTGTTCTTTGGCCTGGTTCAGTTTGTCAGTATCGTAACTCTGGAATGAGAATCTGCTTTTGAAGGAAAACATCTAAATGTTCTCCAGATTCCGGCCGTTGTGTTTGTGTTCTCATTATGTAGACATGACATTATGAATAGGCATGTTTAACCAAGAAACAGAAATATCCCCGACCTCCTGGATAAATTGAATTTAAATATTTTGTAACTAGAGATTGTCAATGGGGAATAAACTAATTAGAGCTGCTACTCTGCCCAATGGCTGCTTTGTAGTTCTTCCTAACAAGCTGGACCCAGGACAGAACTGATAAGAAGAGGCGGTTCTGAGCAAAGTCAGTTCTTCTGGTCACTTTTGATCTAAACTGGATGCCGAAGGAGATCTCACCAGGACCCTGTTTGAAGTTCATTCTCCTGCTACTTCCAATCACAATGGAAAAGGCTTGAAATATGCCAGGCCTGGTTGGTTTATATCCTATATACAAGCCAATTTTCTTGATGTCAAGACTCCGTGAAAAGGCGGGGAAGAACTTTTGCAGCCCTGCAATTTTTCATTTGTGGTCGGTTCCACGGCCGTCAGATGCTAAGAAGCAAGGAGCGATTTAGCCAAGGGCGAAAACTACGTTCTTTGCTCCCAGATAAAAGTCCACATTTGTGAAGGAGGCATTTAAAACAACAACAGCACTAAACAACCAGTGCAACTAGGGCAGAAGTTTACGACACGTTCAAGCTGCCTCCTTCTGCATAATTCCACTGCTTTTTATGTTGTTGTGTTTTGTTGTGTTTATTTATTTATGTCGCATGGGAATGCCGCTTTATAAGGCTCTCTAGCAGATGTTGTATGTTGTTGGGTAGCGTGAGAGATTTTCATCCAGGCTGTGGAAACGACAGGATGTTCCGTGTCGTACAAGAATATTCTGTCCCCCAACCCAATCCAACCCAGACCAAGCTCTCTACGGCTTGGAGGAAAAACAAGACTGTTTCATTCCCCAGAATTGCATCTTTCGCACATCTTCTCAATTTCACAATCTGCAATCTGTTACTTCTGTGCAGCCAGCTCTGGTGAACACCCCTCCCCTCCATGAGGCCCCCTCCTCACCGCTCACCTGCTTTTAGGGGAGATGGAGAGAATGGGGGGCTCCGTCTGGGTCATGGCCCAGTGGCTTCCTTGAGGGTGGCTGGGTTGTCTTCTCTCCAACCACTCGCACTTCTGGATGGTGGCCATGTTAGCAGCCCATGGCGGCCATCCGTTTTAAGAGAAGAAATGATCCACCACCCAAGGTAAGAGGGAAGCTGATGACCTTCTCTGCACTTTGGTCAACCTCCTGAGCATAGAAGTTGACCCATCTGCACGTGGCGCTGCTTGGGTTGTGTGGAGTTGAGTTCTCTTTCACAAGGGTTTGGACCCACCCGGCTAAAATAGGCTCCAGTTTTTCTGCTGTGTGTTACAATTCATCTGTGAATGTTTTGCTTCTGATCCCTGGCACAAAGGCTCCACAAATTGCCTTCTTCCCTTTTCATTTTGTCTTCCGCCTTAGCCACCCACCCACCACCACCATCCACTCAGCCACGTTTCTATTTTTTTTTCTTGCTCTTCTTCCTCGAATTTGGCTTCTGATAAGCGAGGACAATGCCACACACACACACACCTTCTTTTGTTGTTTTGCACCCATTGCCCAGTTTTGCAGAAGTTACCGTTCTTCTCCAAATCAGAAAAAGAGGGGGGGGGAATAGATCCTGTCAGGGTTTAAAACACTCAGGTATTACTCAGAGTCCAGGGCAAATGCTGTAATTACTGTAAAGCAGAAGGAATGCTGAGTCATGATGCATCAGCAGAATGATGCAATCTGTTCTACAACCTGATTGGTCCATACTTGTATATATTGTAATGCACCTTTGCGTAAATGTGGTTAGTAGTTTGGTTTGTTCTGTTGTGATTTCTGGTTAGTAGTGGTCTAGTGGTTGGTTGGTTGGTCTGTGACAGAGTCGTCTAGTATAATAGTTTGGTTAGGTGTTCTGTAATATAGTGTAGAGTTAATAGTTTTCATACTAAGGAGAAGCAAAAGCCTTCTGAAGAAAGGGCTCCTGCTGTAGTGTATTTCTTAAGAAAACTGTTTATTTCCTGGTATTTTTTTATTTTTATTTATTTATTAGATTTGTATGCCGCCCCTCTCCGAAGACTCTCCGTATCCTCCACGTTTCCAAAGCAAGTTCAAAATTAACTCCGGGGGGCTTGGCAGGATACTGGTGAAATAGCTGAAATACTGTATAAAGCCCAAAGTTGTTGTTGCTATTTATTAATTTGCAATCCAACAACAAGTCAACCAGCATTGGGACATAGCCAGTAGTTTAAACAACTGAGAGAAAGCGAGTGGCTCAAGGTTAATGCAGCTGGCTTCGTGCCTAAGGCAGGACTAGAACTCACCACCCCTGGGTTTCTGGCCAGATGTCTTAACCTCTACACCAAACAAACACATCAATCAATCAGCCAATTCAGTGGCTGGATCCTATGGGCTAAGGGTACAGGTAGGAGAGAACGGCTCCTATGAAATATTTGGCCTTGCATCTTGTTTCTGGCTTGGAGCTCTGCCCAGCTGCCTGATGGATTCCCTGCAGCCTCTGCGGAGGTGGCTGTTCTCCAACGGCCCCTTGGCTGCAACTGAGGCGCATTAAAGCAAATGAAGCCGCGTTCATTTTGCTGATGAAGCTTGACAGGGGAGAAGGCGGCGAAGGGCACCCTGAGAGGATTGGAATAAGGAGATCGATCTCTCTGCCTTTATTAAGTGAGGCGGTTGGCTAAGCGGATTTGGCGGTGAGATCATCCATCAGAATCGGACAGTAATTTGAAAATGGATTGGCCTGGAGTGGCCATACCTGTGCCCCCGCAGATGCCTCACAGACGTGGTCCAGGGTTGCCACGGACTTCACCTGAAGTGCCACTATACTGGACACTGAGGGCGATGCCTTTCGTCCTGTCTCCTTCCCTCTTTTGAGCGCCTTTGATTGATTCTGAGGAGAGACTGGACTCCGCAGACCAGTCCAAAGCCACGGATTCTCAGACTTTGAGGACTTTCCAATCAACCCCTTTAAAACGGGATTCATTCTGGCCTCGGCCTTTTGCAAATCAATGGAGTTGACGCATCAATTGCTTGTATGGCGTATGGGACTCTCGTGTCTCTCTCTTTATGGCTATTCGTTCACTTCTATAGGTTGCCTGTCCGTTCTGGTAGAAACCAAAGTGGCTAATGAAATTTTGGAAAAAAACAAAACAGTATGAAAAGTTAGCATCAGAAAATTAATGCCAAAGTTTTTATTTATTTATTTATTAGAGTTGAAAGGGACCTTGCAGGTCATCTAGTCCAACCTCCTGCTTAAGCAGGAAATCCTACACCTCCCCAGCCAGATGGCCATCCAATCTCCTCTTGAAAATATCCAGAGTTGGGGAGTTCCACAACCTCCACTGGCAGGCCATTCCACTGGTTAATAGCTCTGACCATCAGGAGGTTCTTCCTTATTTCCAGGTTGAATCTCTCCTTGGTCAGCTTCCAACCGTTGTTCCTCCTCTGGCCCCCTGGTGCCCTGGAAAACAGTGTGGCCTTCTCCTCTCTGTGGCCGCCCCTCAAGACTGCTATCGTGTCCCCCCTGGCCCTCCTTTTCTCTGGGCTATCCATGCCCAGTTCCAGCAATCTCTCTTGAACAGGTGTGTTCAAGAGAGATTCAACAGGTTGAACAGGTGTGTTTTTGCAGAAAGAGCTGTTGAGAAGAAAGGCCAAATGCAAGTCTCCCTACAAATCTGTCTCTGTCCTTGACTTACAACAGTCATTGAGTGACCCATGGCTGTTTTTCACAATTACACCCTTTGGCGGCCTCTCCGTAGTCATAGCAATCAATGGTCGCAGGGTGGGATGTATTTTCATATGATGCGCACAGATCAAAGTACAGGTGGCCTTTTGCGACTGACAGATCGTGATTTTGCTCTTGTTGTTGTTGTTGTGTTAATAGTACAAAGTGCAAGGGATGGGTTGTTGCAGCAGCAGTGAAAGCACCGGGATAAAGAAGAGCAGGAGTTCATATCCTGCCTGAGACGTGCAGCCGCCTGGGTGACCTCGTGCCGGCCGTTCTCTTTCAGCCCCAGCCAGGAGGCAATGGCCAGCCACTTCCACAGCAATCTTGCCAAGGACACCGGAGGGCCCTCTGCTCTTGGTTGCCATGATTTGGAGATCCCAGAGAAGCCCCAGCAGCCAAATTTCCTGCCTGCCCATCTGCTGCTATGGGGCCCTTCTGCCCTCTGAGTGGGTCCTGACCTGCTGGTGTGGGTTGTGCTTTGGGGCTTTGCAGCCGGGCTCCAGAGGGAAACCCCAAAGGTCAGCACAGGGTTAATCCACAAGATGACACTTTGTGGTGATTACTTTGCAAATGAGGCTGTGGTGTAATTTCCTGTCTTCAGGTCAACAGAAAAGAAGAAGAAGAGGCAGTAGACCAGGCTCTCCATTATTTATTTATTTTATTTATTTATTTTGTCCAATACACAATGAGGGTTTTAGTGAGTATATATCAATATACACATAGTAAAATACCTGATGAAGGTTATAGAGGAGATACTCATAGTAAAATATATCTAAGAAAGAATAGAAAAGAAGGTATAGGAATAGAATATATAGGAATAGAATATATAGAATATATAGAATATAGTAACAGAATATATATATTCCCTTTACATTCAGCTTCTATCTCCCAAGATCTCAGGAGCTGCTCTCATCCACACCAGTGAGTGATTCTTCTTCCTTAGCTCATCTTATCCCCAAGGAAGAAGAATCACTCACTGGTGTGGATGAGAGCAGCTCTTGGGATCTTGGGAGATAGAAGCTGAATGTAAAGGGACTGTCGCCTAAGATCAACACCCACAACCCCTTTGGCCGTGTTCCTTATGCCTTTGCAACCCACCCACCCCCTGGGGGGAAGGATATAAGTATCCTTCACCCTGCAAGATGCGATAGTATAAACGCCCAGTTCTCCTCCAGGGTCCATTTCGGTTTGTTTGTTGAAATGGCCACCTGGGCACTTTCAAAAGAGCCACCACGTTTCCCTGCCCAGAAACCTCTCAGGAATTAGTTCTTGCACCCACCCATAGAATTAAAGGGACCCAGTTCCATCCTGACCAATAAACTCCATATAATTCCACCTCCTGCAGCTAAGGGAACCAAGGCCACTTTCCTTGACGGGGGCTGATTGTTCCGCTCAGGAAAAAGTCCGGGGCAATGAAATGTTTTATGGAAAGCCCCTTGCATTCCCCACTCACAAACATCCTTTATAATAGGGGGGGGGGTTTCCTCCCCCTGGGATTAGGTTGAAGGGGCACATCAGCCTCCACAGTCCAACACTTAAGGAAACAGCCGCACGGAGCTCAATGCCACATGCGCAGAGTTGCCACATCTGCCCTGCGAATCTTGTCCTTCTACAAGAGCTTCAGCCATAGACAGAATTGGGGGGGGGGGATTGCTTACCGAATTGAAACTTGATGGGAAATGTATGCATGCTATGTCTGTATGTATGTTGGGTTTTTATAATAATGGGTTTTTAATTGTTTTTAGTATTGGATTATTATTATATGCTGTCTTATTATTGCTGTTAGCCGCCCCGAGTCTCCAGAGAGGGGTGGCATACAAATCCAATCAATCAATCAATCAATCAATAAACAAACAAAGAAAGAAAGAAACCCATCCTGATTTCCAATTCAGGCATTGGGTGGAGGGATTAACACCCCTTTCCACATGATGGACACCAGTGGGTGCTAAATGGCCCAGGGCAGAGGCTTAGGTTTCATCTAAAGAGCCAGGGTGCGTAAGAGCCTTTCTGAAAGAAGGGGAGGTCCCCCTCTCTCTCCCCCAGGGTGATGCTTAAAGCAGGTTTTGTTACATCATGATGAAAGCCAAAGGGATTTGCACCTCCTATGCGCTGGGTTTGAAGTGAGTTTGCTGTGGCAAAATAGGGAGGAATTGTAGAGCTCCTCTAATGGCACCATGTGCAGAGTCCTTGCATTGTGGTGTTGCATAGATGTTCGGGAGTCCAGAGTAACAAAGAGGATCCTGGTGGAAATATGCAGGACCCATTCACCTTGACCAAAAAGGAGGAAGCACGATAACCGATCTCCATCAAAATAATTTGGAGTTTATTTCCTGCGCTGTTCGATCTATTGGGATTGCGCCAACCTTAAGTCTTCCCTCTTCCTAATTTACGAGTAGTGTATAATCTAAATTTCAATCTCTCAGTAGCCCTTCCTCTCAAAATCAGAATAATAACAGGAGTGAATCTCTCACTGGGCCCAATGGAGGTAGCACTATATTATTATTCTGGTTTTTAATTTATTCCTGAATATTGCAAGAATGGATCTGTGGGAATTACCAAACGTTCGTAAATGAGAAAACCTTCAGCAGCACTTATTCACTCAGTAATATGTAGCTTTGGGGCATATTGGGAGGGGGGCTTTTATTTTTGTAAAGCAGGAAGTGATACAGAATTGAAGAACTATTCACTGAGGTCGTTTCAGCTTAATTGCATGATGCCAATCCAATTGTCCAGGAAGGGGGCTGGGAATATCATCTCACCCTAAACTGGACATTGAGTGAATGCTGTCTTTTCTCACAAGCTAGTTATTAAATCCAATCCCAGTTTATATTGATTACCCCCCCTAAAATCTCTGATGACCAGAGAGGGGAAATTGGTGATGTGAATTTATTCCAGGTAGTTCTTATTTTATTTTTTTCTAGAGGGAAAAACAATGTTCTTAGCTGATAGGGAATCGATCGTCCTGGGCACCAGATATTCAGGAGAAGGGGTGAAAAGGGCAGTTTGCATTCTGGCTTCTGGTGTAAGGTGCCACTCCATTTATGCTGTAGAATCTTTTAATTTCCGCTGAGTATATTTTCCTCCTGAAAACTAAATTCTGTCGGAATCCCTACAGACTGTCCATCATCCAAGGTCCCTGTCTGTCTAGTTTCCCTCTAAATTGCAATCCCGACTTCAGGCTCAAAATTGACCTAAGGTAACTTGGCAGGAAATGTAAGATATTAAAACTTTGTTCCTTTAACATTTGCAATCAGTGACCAAGTGCAATCAAGACCACTGGAAAGAATTTGCTTCAGCTGAGATCCACTCTCCCCACCCTTTCTCTGCTTTGAAAGAAACCCTGTAAAAAGTGGTGAATTATGATGACATTTTGCGTGGAGAAACACAGCTTCCTCCCGCCTCACAAGCAGCAAATCTCACTACCGGCTCCAGGTGGACTCAGCCTTCTGTCCTTCCCAGGTGGGTCAAATGGGGACCCAGATTGTTGGGGTTTGCAAGAGGCTGACTCCCTGTAGACCGCTTAGAGAGGGCTGTAAAAGCCCTAGGAAGCAGTAGATAAGTCTCAATGCTATGACTGTTGCTAATCGGGTCAAGGGCATTGATTCATTGCAGCAAATCAATTCAGCTGTAGATTCAAAGGCTCCGTTGGAATCACCTTCAAAACGAATCTTGAAAGCCCCACGCAGCCCCTGTTGCCTTCTCCTTGCTTTCCTTTCAAAAGAGGAATCGCCCAGGAATTCGAACCATGATCAGGCTCTTCACATCGTGCGGGGAGTTTGCATGCGGAACCTTCTGTTCCATGAATTCTGCCTTCCACGCCCTTCTCTCGGAATGACGCTGCTCCCCCACAGTTACGCCTGACTCTGCATCTCTGCTGGGACGTAGTTGACCCCTTAAGCCGGCCTGTCTCTTTCCTGCTTTCAGATGGCAACCCAGGCTCTTGGCAGCGTCTCCTTGGGAGGGTTCACAGAAATGCACGGAGCAAGTGTAGCCCACCCATCACGAACGCAAGAATCCTCCCTCGGCTCCTCTGTCACTTCTGGGTTGCTCTCATTCCTGCAGGGACATGTCGGGAGAAGAATGTGAATCAGCTGGGAAATATGTCCGGATTAATTTTATGGTGGGGGGAGAGGGGGCAGAGAATGAGACGGTTCAAACAGCGATTCTCCATGCTGGTGAACCGTGGAATGGCCAGCTTGTCTTCCTGAAACCCTCATGCGAGTCTTGGCCAGTCTTGGTGGAGGCAGAGAGAGGTCAAGGGGCTCTCTTCCATAGAAACCTAGAAGATGGAGGGCAGAAAAAGACCTCCTGGTCCACCTAGTCTGCCCTTACACTATTTCCTGCATTTTATCTTCAGATGGATCTGTGTTTATCCCAGGCAGGTTTACATTCCCGTCCTTTGCTTTGCTAGACTTAGCCATGTCCCATTCCTGCAATGTATGTTTTAGTTTCCAGTCCCCTGATCCTCCTGGTTGCTCTCTTCTGCACTTTCTCTAGAGTTTCAATGTCCTTTTTGTAGTGTGGTGACCAGAACTGGATGCAGTACTCTTGGTGTGGTCTAACGAGGGCTTTATAGAGTGGTGGTAGTTCCTCCTTAGTCCTAGTGGGAAAACAGTAGAATGTGGGGGTGGAGTTCATGTGACTTCTCTGTTTCTCTAACCAATGTTTAATGAAAGAATTGTGTTGAGACGTGAGATCCTGGGATGTCTAACATACTGAATAGATCCAGAGGTCAAACCACCATGTTCCCTTTTGCTTTGAACTCTTGCCTGTGGAAAGTATCCATCACCAAGGGTCCGTTCCGTAAGGGAACCGGAGGGCCTGTCACAACATCACAGGGCTGCGCACGCCGCACCTGACCCTGGAGCAGAGGGAGGAGAGGCGGGGGCCACCACTTCTGAGGGAAAGCCTTATCACCCGCGGCTTCCTGCCCCCTGGAGGGGCCCCCAGTAAATGGAGTGCTACCTACAAGTCCATGTGATAAGGGAGGCGACGGGATTCCTCCTCCTCCGAGGGTCCCAGCCGAGGGGCGCTGACAGGCAGGACCCAGGGCCTCGGGCTGACCTCTCTCTCCATCAAGGGGGAGGCAGCTGCTCAATCTGGCCGCCTGGACACAGCAGCCGAGTCCCAGCACGGCCAGGCCAGGACGGGGAGTCGAAGGGCCTCCAGCCGCCCCAATGGTTGTGTCAGAGATGCTGACAGGAGGAGAGTCTCTCCGGGGCCTCCTGGGACCTTCGTCAGGTTACAAGCATCACACCTGCGCTCAGTTGTGACATCCAGCAATGGCCCTCTACAGGTACGGTCAGGTACGCAGAACCGGTAGAAAAAAAATCCCCCTTCGGGGCTCTGGGGATATTTTTCCTATTGCAGTAAATGAGGTTGAAGGTGTATAATTTCAGAAGAGCTCTGTGTGTGTGTGTGTGTGTGTACATACACATACAGTTTATAGAGTAGATCATGTCTATTTTGGTGTGCCTTTGTGTAATATGCATGTACACCTATGGCATATATACATAGGATTAAATAGCATATTTTGGTAAACAGAGAGGGAAATTGCATCTCTTGGAGGCAATCAGAGGCCGGGCACCCTAACCCTAACCCTTGGTGGGAGTGACGTCAAGTGGGCCACCTTTAACCCAGTCACATGACTTTTAAGCCACCCCCGGTCACATGGCAGGCAAGCCACACCCACAAAATAAGCCACGCCCACAGTGTGGTAGTAAAAACTTTTGCATCCCTTCGCTGGTGCCACCTCTTTCCTGGCAACTGGCTCAGGACTTTGAGCCTCCTCCGCCCAGGCTGGAAGCAGAATCTCGGCACCCTAGGTGGAAGGGACCCCGGAGGTCTTCTAGTCTAGCCCAGTGCATTCCGCTCCCTTCATTTCCGAGCAGTAGGGCAGGGTGGCCGAGCACATGGCTTCACTTCCTTCTCCTCAAACTACATTTTATTTATCTTAAGGCACCGTGGAGGCCAAACAGGCTCTCAGCGTAAAGAAGGCAATGGGAGGTTTGTGCTGATGTTTGGAGAGAGTTTCTAATTTAAGAACAAATGTCGCAACATCCCCCTGTTGCTGCTCAGCTGACCCATATTGGAGGAGCCACAGATGCCAGGGGCCGTCCAGGCAAAACCCCCTGTCCGTGCTGGGCCTTGGGCGACGCAGCCGAATCGGAAGTGAAGTGAAGGCACAGCTCAGCCACACGCCGTACGGGACCTCTGGAGGCTCCTCTCCGCGACTCATTTGTGCCAGGAGAGCGGTTCTCTCAAGGCCGCCATTCAGCTATGCTCCAGTTCAGGCATCCGTGTGCATTTACTTAATGCTCAATTGTGACCCAGAATGTCCCCTTGAATCAAGGCTTGGAAAGGAAACGAGAAGCCCTCAGCGAGGCCTCAGCTCACCTGAGCTCAGCAGAGACGAGGACGGTGCAATGGTCGGGGGGCATTTTAAGGTCATCGGTGGGTAGGAAACGTTTCCATGGCCATCCAGGACTTGTTGTAGACCGCGGAATAAACGATGCAAACTCAAATTCTGCAATTATGCGCGACCCATAAAGATCACAAACTCATGTTTGCCCTTTCTGTCCCCTGCAGCACAGCTTGTGAGGGATCGCTGTGCTTTGTTCAATGCGCATGGACAAACCATCTGTGTGATGGTGCATGATCGCACGCAAAACCTTTCTGTGTTGACTGGATCAGCCCAGCGATGCTGTTTCAGGAAGAATCGCTGGGAAACCGGCCGAGATTCTGCGCGTAGCAATTCCTGGGTAGGGATGCCACCTTCGCTCCACAGAACCTCTTTATAAAAATGAATCAATCCAGCCGTTCAATGTCCAGTGTTTTATTTCCAACCAATGTATATAACTAATGTACACTGCTCAAAGAAATAAAGGCAGCACTCAAATAACACACCCTAGATCTGAATGAGTGAAATATTCTCATGAATATTTTGTTCTGTACAAAGTTGAATGTGCTGACCACAAAATGAAACTGATGGTCAATCAGTGTTGCTTCCTAAGTGGACAGTTTGATTTCACAGACGTTTGATTGACTTGGAGTTCTATTCTGTTGTTTAAGTGTCCCCTTTATTCCTTTGAGCTGTGTATATACTGAATGGACCGTCATGTTCCTTTTCTTTCCTTCTTCTTATCCGTCTGTATCGTGTTACAACATTATGTACATGTTATATTTTTAAAATATTTTTTTAAAATTAGAAAAACTTTTTAATTTAAAAAAAGTGTGAATCTTCATGAAACAGAAGTTCTGTACTGGGAGGTCAAATATTTTTTCCAATACACGTCCATATAATTTCCCTCTTTTTATTTTGGGTTAATCATGTCCATTATTCATCCAGAAATTCCACCAATCAATCCCAATAGAGCTTGAAGGGACCTTGGAGATCTTCTTCCCAAGCAGGAAACCTTAGTCCATTTCAGACCAGTCCCTGTCCAACCCCTTCTGGAAAACCTCCAGGGATGAAGCTCCCACAACTTCTGAAGGCAACCTCTGTTCCACTGGTTAAGTGTCCTCACTGTTAGAAGTTTCTCCTCAATTCCAGCTTCTTTCTCTCCTTGATTTGTTTCCATCCGTTGTTTCTTGTCTTCTTTTCAATAATAATAGCAACAGAGTTGGAAGGGACCTTGGAGGTCATCTAGTCCAACCCCCTGCTTAGGCAGGAAACCCTACACTACTTCAGACAGAGGGTCATCCAACATCTTCTTTAAAACTCCCAGTGTTGGAGCATTCACAACTTCTGGAGGAAACTTCTGTTCCACTGATCAATTGTTCTCACTGTCAGGACATCTCTCCTTAGTTCTGAGTTGCTTCTCTCCTTGTTTAGTTTCCACCCATTGCTTCTTGTCCTGCCCTCAGGTGCTTTGGAGGATAGCTTGAATCCTTCTTCTTTGTGGAAACCCCTGAGGTACTGGAAGGCTGCTATCATGTCTCCCCTGGTCCTTCTTTTCATTAAACTAGACATAAACCCCATTCCTGCAACCGTTCTTCATAGGTTTCAGCCTCCAATCATCCCCTGATCCTCTTTGTGGCTCTTCTCTGCACTCTTTCTAGAGTCTCCACATCCTTTTTGCACCCTGGAAACCAAAACCGAATGCAGGATTCTAAGTCCTTTGAAAAATAAACCAACCCCCCCCCCCCTTTCTTCGTGGCAGCTTCTTAAATACCGGAAGACTGCTGTCATGTCCCCCCTATAGTCCTTCTCTTCTTTAGACTGCCCCACCCAAACCATGCCAGTGTTTGTTGTGTGTTTCAGTCTCCAAGCCTTTAGTCCTCTTGGCTGCTCTTCTCTGCGCTTTTTCCACTTCTGTCCGGAGAAGGGGAACTGGGGCACCTAAATGCGGTTGCAGTGCTGGGCCCCTTCTGGGAGCCCTTCCAAACCCGCCTTGTTTCCCCCTCCTCCCATCCCAGCGGAGACCCCAGTCAGGAGTCACATCCCCTAAAGGTCCCCTCTGCGTTTGTTCTGGGCTTAACCCTGCCTAGAGGTCTCATTCATCTCTGGAGTGTTTACGGCCGCCCTCTTTCCATGCAGGGGAAGAGCCAGGCTGCCTGTTTGCCATCACAAAGGGAAAACCACCTCGCAAGGGCCCTCAATGTCCGGCCTTGAAAGGGAAGAAGATTAAAATACCAACAGTGTTTATTGCCCTCCATGCAATGGGGAGGATTTTCAAAGGCCTCTTTTGTCTCTGATGCGCACAGTAGGTGGACGGCTCAAAGGAGGTTAAGTGGCATTAACATAATTGCAAGGGGTTGAACTCTTGCAAGGAACCTTGTCTTGTGTGTGAGTGTCACCCCTGCAGAAGGAGGCTAGATTGATTGTGTAGAGTTTAAATTGTTCTTCTTGGTTTAAACCTGGAGGTTTTTTTTTATCATCAATGAAATTAAAATATTGGGATTCATTTTTGAGTGAGTGAGCTTAAAGTTACTTGTAATAAATGTAAGTAAATACACAAATTCCATTATATGTAGTCCTAGGCCAGATTAGCTTAAGTTCAGGGGTGCAACCAAACATTAGCTACCTAAACTCAAACCTAGAACACCTTTGCTCCAGGGAGGGGGAGATTTAGCGTATTTAGACGGTGTCATTTCAGATGGCAAGAAGACCAAAAGTTTCTCCATACAACTGAAAAAAATACTGCCACATAGAAAACTAAAGAGGGGGAGAGGAGTTTCTTTGACCCCATCTTAGTTAGTTAGTTAGTTAGTTAGTTAGTTAGTTAGTTAGTTAGTTAGTTAGTTAGTTAGTTAGTTATGTATGCATTCGTAGTATACAAAGATATAACAATGTCAAACATGATACTGGTACTAAGTAGAAAAACATTAGGACAGGGGACGGAAGGGATGCTGGTGCACTTATGCAGGCCCTTCACTGACCTCTTAGGAATCGGGAGAGGTCAACAGTGGAGAGTCTAAGGGTCAAGTTTTGGGGGTTAGGTGATGATACTACAGAGTCTGGTAGTGAATTCCATGCATCAACTACTCGGTTACTGAAGTTGTATATCCTGCAGTCAAGTTTGGAGAGGTTTACTTTGAGTTTGCATCTGTTGTGAGCTCGTGTGTTGTTGTGGTTGAAGCTGGCAGCTTGACTCAGCCTTCCCTCCTTCCTTCCCAGGTGGGTCAAACGAGGACCCAGATTGTTGGGGGCAAGAGGCTGACTCTGTAAAGCGTTTAGAGGGGGCTTCTTCCCTCTAGCCCACTGCTCACTGGCAGCAGTTCATTCCTCCCGTCACTAGATTAGCCGATCACCAGCAGCCGTGCAAATCCATTCTCCGTTCGGCAGTACGTAACATGCAGCTAGACCCAAGGAGGCTCCGAAGGCCTGGAGAAATTGAGGGGTCAAACCTGGAGAGCAAAAATCCTTTCAAGTCAACTCCTTTTGATGGGAATTTTAAAAGAAAATGAAACTTTCCAAAAAAAACCCACTGAAGGGTTTTGGACATAAACCTGCTTGGTCCTCCTTTAGGCTCTGCCTCCTCCAGACCGCGGTCATTCCCCCGAATGATCAAATGAAACCTTGGAGCCCTGAGCAAGCGTTTATCTCTGGAGAAGCAGCAGCCTCCGTGCAGATAGACAAGATTCAATAAACACCCTGTCAGGTGCTGTTTATAGAATTTGAAAGAAGGTCCATTTTATTCTCTCTCTCCCCCCACACAGACTTTTAAGCACCCCACTCTGGACATAAAAAGCCCTTGATGCCTCCCACCACCGTCTCCGCCCCTCCTCTCTGCCAAACACCCCACGGAGGAACCTCGGCCGAACCCCCCTCTGGAACCATCGTGCTCCGACTTCAGACCAAAGCCTCTTCCGTTTTTCATAAATGCTTTATTTTAAATTTTCAATTACATTAAAAAGAAAACATCTCAATCGTGGTATACAGATCTTTGCCCATTTCAGATTCGTATTTTATATATCTTACTTTCCTATTAATAACAATCACGTTACTATACACATGAGAGAGAGAAAAGAGATAAGGGAAAAAAAGAAAGAAGAAAAAGTTGTGAGAAAGGTATATAACTTATATGTTCATATTTGAACCAATCTTCATAAAAGAGTCTCACAGGCCATTACTGTTTTGGGGGGGTTTCTCTTTGTGTCGCTCTGGATGGATCTATTGTGGGTCCATTTGTACCATTTTTCCCAGGGTTCTTCTGACTCATTGACCTTTATGCCACTTCCGTTTTTAGCTAGGAAGGAAAAAGGGAGGGAGGAAATTCTATGGAGCAGGAACCCCCACGTCCCAGGATGGGGTCTGGGCAAGCCCTGGCCATTTCAGCTGTGTCGTTTTGTGCGAGGAACAAAAAGAGTTGCAGGGGCTGTTTTTGGACTGTAGGATTTCTGACCTTTGCAAGAGCCACTTTGGCCTTTCTCTACACCCTGAACTTCCAGAGAGATTAAAAGAGAGAGACCACGAATTTCAGCGCACGAACCCTCGCATGGCGCACAGTTCCTGCAGCCTTGGCAAGAGGAGGCCCAGCGATGGAGCAGCTCCTGGGCGGAGGCTGAACAATTGGCAGGTGGAGACCAAGACACCCTGGAAGGAGGAGGCGGGAGAGGCTTCCACTCGGGGGTGGAAGAGCTTCCGGTGCCCTCCAAGACCAATGTGAGAAATTGTACACAACGGAGTTTCCATAATCCCCTGCCAACTTCCACGGGTCATTCTGATAGGCCGGGAACTTTCTCAGACACGGTGGGGTCTTCTCTTCCGCCCTGCCCTTATCTTGCTACGGTTTCCACACACCTCCAGGACTGACCCTGTTTTTGAAAGACATTTCAGCATGAGAGGCTACCAAGTGGGTCGTATACGTTGGCTGTCTTCCTTTTTCATCCTTAAGAACGTTGGCTTGTTTTGATGCCCATCCTGGAGGTTTTTATGTTTTTTCTCCTCCCTCCAGCCTTGGTTACAATTTGATGGTATATTATTTCATTGTATAGTATAAGTTTTTAACCTATATTAAACTCCTTGTGCATTGAACTAGGTCTCTCCCCACCTCTTGAGTTTCAGTGACCACAGGGCTGTCCGTGCATCCCTTAATATGAGGTGGATCTTCAAAAACAGACGCTTGGTTTTTTTAAGCCTCTAGTCACAAAAACGATCTATCCTGACACATTTTGTCCAATAACCCCACTAGGTTGAAGACTGAGGTGGGTCCATGCCATGTTTGCAAACTCAGGTGTCAGTAACAAATGCATTTTTATTTTTTTATTTTGTAAATGAGTTCTACCTGTTGCCATTCAATGTGGGGGGGCAGAGGGGGGTCCAGGAAAAATATAATTCAAAATGACTAAAAGGATGGGTGGTGTAAGCACATGTTTATCCAAGAATATTAACCTGAACTGGATACGAGATGAAACTAGCAAATTAGCAAAGTCATCATTGACATGTTTCTAAAAATGTGTCTGGCTTTAAATCTTTTTTTTTTGTGCTGGTGTTAACATATGTTTCTTGTTTGTAGAATGTCACACATTTTCAGTGATCATCTTTTACATCCAAATTCTGCAGACGGGGAGAATAAAAAAACCAAACCCCAGCCACTACTGCTCCAGGAAATTCATGGAGAAACCCTTGAATCTTTATTTCTTTATTTTGAAACGTGGCTCTGGCGAGGTTGATCTTTGCTGAGAAAGTCACCACAAACGGAGGTGGTTTGGCATAACAAATATTCATCTTAATAATGAGATGCTTTGCTTTGAGATTATTTCCTTTATATAGAGAGCTATATATTTAGCCTGGAGAAAATGTGCATTTGTTTTGGGAAATCCAAGCAGTGATTTCAATGAGGGAAAAATAATTTCTCCCTCTGCAGTTCATCCTCTTCTTGTTAACAAACGTCTTAGCTTGATTGTGCTGCTGATCTAATTTCACCAGCCCCAAAAATAAGAGTGAAACAGATACCAGGCTAAAAAGATCATCCTTGCAAATATCTTTGCCCTCTCTTGATGAGAGAATGTAGCCTTCTCTAGGGTCTATTGTGGAGATACACACACATTCACTCTCTCTCTCTCTCTCTCTCTCTCTCTCTCTCTCACACACACACACACACACACACACACACACACACTATTTGCATGCTAATTTATTAACCTGTATTTCAATTTGCTTTATTTATCTTATTTATTTATTTAGTTCAATTTGTATGACACCCAACTCTCTAAGGACTCTGGGTGGCATACAAATTGAAACAAACTATTTTTATTTTCTGAAGTGTCCATTTCAAAAGTGATGGTATCAATCAGACCATGATTTCATGTCATCATGCTCCTAAGTGACAAGTTCAGTTCCCAAACAGTTGAATTTCAACTCTAGAATCACTGACAGTCTCTGATGGGCATCGTTTCGCAAGGACTCTTTCATAAAGGTCCTTTCATTTCCATGACTTTTCTAAACCTTTCACAAAAATGTGTTTTATTTTTAGCGTGCAGTATCACTTCATGCACACTTTGATTTATAATGCACCATTTGGAGCCGTTCTGCAATGCTTCTAATTTAAAGATACTGATGTTTAGAGAGGCATGAAATCCAAAAGATCAGAAGGCTTTCCAACTGCAAATCACTTTGACCGGTGTGGATCTCTTCCCTGGGCCTGGAAGACCAATGCAGCCCACCCCCCAAAGGGTCTTCTGCAGGAGATCCAAACATCAGATCACAAGCACCTGTCAATCTAAGCTGTCTGAGAGGGAAATTTATTTATTTATTTTATTTATTTATTTTGTCCAACACACAATTATACACCATGAAGGTCATAGAGGGACACCTTTGAGGAAATAGAATTAGAGAAAGAATAGAAGAGAGAGGATAGGATAAAATAAACCAATAAGAGAATAGAAGAAAGATATAGGGGTATAATTGACCCTTCCAAAGGAGATGAAAACGTGTTTGTTTCCTTAATAGCCATATTTTCCCCCCAAATGACGTTGTCTGCTGAAACCGGGATTTTTAGGATTCAGGGGCCAGAAAGATATTGTGTGAGTCTTGCTTTCCTAAGAACATTACTGCAGAAGGGGGGGGGAGGCCTCGGAGTCTCCCTCTCTGACTCTGAGTTCCAGTCTTGCCTTCTTTTAGTCCTATGAAATGCTGGCTGGTGTCTAAAACTGTGTGCCAGGAGAGGTGGGCATTTATGACCCTCTTTACCCCCCCACTGCCCATCAAACCTGCCCACTTCCGTTTTTTGCTGAATGGTCGCATGGGATCCTGAAGTGTCCAGTCGTTTACTACCGGAGTCAAGCGGAGCCTCCTCTCGGCTCTCCCACTTGGAACCTTAAGACCCTCTGTTTGTGTGTGTTTGACCTAAATCTGCCCTGCATGGACATTCCTGCCTGCAAGGAAAATATATGAGCAGAACTAACCACAGGGAAATGACAGAGTGGAATCCACAGCCCTTGGCCTGAAATTTCTTCCTTAGGGCTGCGCTTTGGATTCCCATCCTCTCGTTTCACTGTCTCTCTCTCTCTCTCTCTCTCTCTCTCTCTCTCTCTCTCTCTCTCTCTTCTGCTGAGCTAGGCAAAACTCAAGGTCTGTCTCACCTTCCGACTGACCCCTGGCTCTGCAAATGCCCCTCTTGCCATCTTGCCCTCAGACTTTCAGATATTTTCTCCTCATTGACCCATTCGTACCACCTGTTCCACGTTTAAACCACAACCACACACGAGCACACAACAGGTACAAACTCAAAGTGAACCACTCCAAACTCGACTGCAGGAAATATGACTTTAGTAACCGAGTAGTTGGTGCATGGAACTCACTAGCGTGTAGTATCCTCACCTAACCCTAAAAACTCTACCCTTAGACTCTCCACTGTTGACCTCTCCCAATTCCTCAGAGGTCAGTGAGGGTCGTGCATAAGTGCACCTGATGCCTTCCGTCCCCTGTTCTAACGTTTCTCTCTTACTAGTATATAAACAGTGTTATATCTTTGTATACTACCAATACATACTTGACAAAACAAAGAAATAAAAATAAAATAAATAAAGTTTGATAGAATTCTGTATCATCTCTTTCCTATGTTTCCAGTGTCATTTCCGCAATTTCATAAATTTTATTTATTAATTTTAGTGTAGAGGAGATGGTATCTAATTTCCAATTCTGTGCGTGTGTGTGTGAGCCTCCCTCTTATTTGGGGGGGGAGCCCTGCAGACGGGGGGGGCAGTGCCGTGAATATTAATGAGGAAGGATCTTGTTCTGGAAACTTATATCAGTGCCCCCCCCCCTCCTGCTCAAACAACTTATTGGGAGTTTTGGGAGCGCAGTTGACCAAATTTGTTTGCGCTGCTGTGTCAAGTGTTGTGTTGTCTTGGCTCCTTTGGGTGCAGCCGGTCTATTATAAACCGTTTGCACACAGACCGGGCTGGACTCAGAGCGCGTGGAGCTGATCAAAGCGAGCGCTGGGCCGTCTCCTGGCCTGGTGGGTGAGAGCCGAGAGGGCTGCGAAGGGAATTCCTCTTCCCCTGTCTTGGATTACAACATGTAATTTTCATCAGGGCTCTTGATTGGCAAATGCCTCTTCCCTGGGGGCTGGGGGTCTAACGAGAGCTTCCATGAAACGCTTCCTGGAGAGGCTCCGAATGTACATTTAAGATCCGACCCTGTGAAATGTGCCCCTCGTTTTGAGGTGGGCCATCCCACATGGCTTCACTAATAATTCAAATTTGTAGGATAATTCTCCCCTCTCCCTCCCCCGCCCTTCCGACAACCGGCATGTTGTGTGCGTTTCCCCTGGCTAACATCCGCTTGGTGTCCAGGATGATTCCCATGCTGCTCTGCCATTTCTGGAGGAAGCAGAGCGTGAATTCTGGACTCAACTGGCAGCCACACACACCGGGGTGGGGGGGGAAGTTTAGAGGAGGGGGCTGATAAAGAATCCAGAGCCCAAATATGGTGAAAGGGTTCAGTCTGCAGAAAAGAAGACCTGGAGAAGCTATCACAGAAGCATAGACCATGGTTAACAGAAGCCAACATAGCGTCTGTCTTTTTAGCAGCCGCGTCATTCCGTTGGCTCGGCTGGATCGCCTGTAACGTGGAGATTGTTTTCACAGAGACTCTCAAATGTTTATCCTCATCTCATCGAAATGTTGAACGGCAGCAGCGTCTGTTCAGTCGTGTTTTCCAAGCCAACGTGGAGCCATTGCTGAGCTGTTGGGATGAGGAATCAATCCCTTCGTTTGAGTTACCTTCTCTTTCATGAAGGCATTTGACGAAAGGGCTTTGCCAAGATCAGAGTTCATTTCCCCAACCGAGTTAAGCCTTTCCCCAATCTCAGGGGCTGGAGAGAAAGAGAGAAAGAGAGAGAGAAGGAGAGAGGGAGGGAGGGAGGGATGGAATGAGAGAAAGAATGAGAAGATTCATCTGGCATGACTTCTTTATGACAAACACATGCTTGGCTCTTGCTAATTGCATTCCAATCCCTATGCCATTAAATGAATTCTGTTTAATCATCTGCTTGGGGTCCCTGCCCACCCAGTATAGAGGCCAAGAGATCCAGTCATTCCCCAGGATTCTTCCGTCCCCCTGATGGGAAGACATCGCCTCTCCTCCCCCTTCCTGGAAACCTGCGGCAGCCTTGGGGTGGGGGTGATGACCTTCCTTCAGGGGGTTCCTCTAATTCCCTGGGGTGTCCTTCCTTCCTTCCTTCCTTCCTTCCTTCCTTCCTTCCTTCCTTTCCTTCCTTCCTTCCTTCCTTCCTTTCCTTCCTTTCCTTCCTTCCTTCCTTCACTTGGGCCTGGAGACTTGGGCTGGTTTAGATGAGCGATGTTTTCTCTCCTGGCCTCCTCCTCTTTCCAAGACGTGGGCCTCCCTTTCCATGGGTCACAGAGCAAAGCCCAGCTAAGGGGGGAGGGGAGGGGGGAGGATGCAAAATGTGAGTTCAGAAATTCTGCATTTTCACCATTATTTATGATCGGTCCCCCTTTCCTCCTTGCAACAGACAGGAAGCCCCCTTGTTTCTTTCTTTCTGCTTCTGGAACCTCTTTCTCCACTCTTGGTGTTGTGGCACCTGGCATGGATCACAAACCTGAGCCCCATCGCTGCTTTCCCCACCCTCCTCTAGATCAGTAGACCCCTCTGCGGGGTCTCCAAGGGCAGCCCCAGGTAGAGCACATTACAACAACTGAGCTGTCAGGTGGCAAGGGTGGAAGTGGCCAACTGGAGGGCCCACCCCAACCTCCAGGCATTGGGGCAAGACTTGGACAGGCTGGAGTCAAGACGATACATGATGGGATGCTGTTAGGCAGGACCTGCTTCTGACTGTAGACAAGAGGAACTGACAGTCCTTCCTTGTCTGGAGACTTCCTTTGCCCAGGTGCCACCACTGCAAGGAATCCCCAGTCCAGATGCCCTCACTCAGAGTGGCTGCTTTTCTTTGACAGCCCAGGTTTTAATTTGCAGAACTCTTCGGGATTTTACCTTGGGAAAGAAAGTTCCTATCGCCTTCCTCCTTCTTCTTATAGCAGGGTCTTCAGAGGGGTTTCCTGGCCTGGCTGACTGGGGGCTGTTGGCGGAGGAGGCTCTGCTGTTTGGGGCTGAAAATCCCTGGGTTCCTTGCCTGCCACGAGGCTGCTGGTGACATGTTTCCAGTCTGTGTGCAGAGAGATATTTTCATGTGTCTTGCTTGACTTTGCTGCCCGGGACTGGGGGCTCCAAGGCCTGTTTTTAAGCAGAAGTATTTTCCCATAGAAGGAACGTGGCTTCTGACCAAGAGAATATTTCAAGGGCAGGAATTAAGGAGAAAAGCACAGACCAGCTGGGCTGCACTTATCCAATGCCTGAGCCATGTGTGAGATATAGGGAAGTGTTAAAGTCGGTTATTTGTATTAGTTTAGGGTAATCTATAAAAGCAGCCCAGCCTTCAGCCTGACAGAGGACCAGAAAGGATCTCAGGCGATCCTGCCAAGATCAAAGGATCTTTCAATAGCCAGATTCTTTTTAGCCTTGGGGTTACATTAGGCACCTTGGGGGGGGGGGAGTTTGCATAAAATACGATGCAGCAAAAGGTTAGATTTCAGCAAAGGTGGATTCATTGGAGAACAGGAGTCCGAGAGATTATACACCAACTGCCTTCCGATGTTAAGAAGAATAAAGTTTGTTGGTGCTTAGCTCAGTCATTTTCAAAACTCATTATTTTCTTGCCGAGTTCTTCCCCAGTAAACTAGTTTTTCCTGTCAAATGTCATTCTTTTCCACCTGTTAAAAAGAAATCCAGAGGTTATTGTAGTTACCACAATTCAACATATTTCCAATTATATTTTATATTCTAGCTGAAGAACTCACAATGTGTTAGGTTTTACTACGAAGAGTAACAATTCCTCGGTCAGTCTGCTTAGAGTTGTTTCTTAGAACCAATTAAGAATGACAGAGAATTAATGAGATTTGTGGGAAGGGGATCAATGAAAAATGTTCAGTTTATCAATCATTTCAATAAACAATTTACAATTCATTTATGTACTAGGGGTGGGGGGTTAATCCCATAAAATCTGGGTTTTTTAAAATGGAATCTATTAAAGTTACAATAAAGTGTTATCAGCATTATAAGCTGCTTTGGGTTACTCTAAATCCCCAGTATTTTTAAAATAAATAAAATTACTAATACTAAATATTACTTATTTGCAAGAATTTTGAAAGAAACTGTTGAAATATGTCATATTCATAAATTAATATCTAAAACTCTTAAAGGATATAAAATATATTTTTACAAACTTAAATTAGACTTATTTATGTGTTTATTACATGATTTTTATCCAACCTTGATTACTTTGTAAGTAACTCAAGAGAACCTAAAACTCCTTCCTCCTTCTATCTTCCCAGAACAACAACCCTGTGAGGCGGGCTGGGTTGGCCCAGAGTCACCCACGGATTTCATGCTTGAGGCAGGATTCAAATTCTCTGTCTCCGGGTTTTGAGTCCAGCACCTTCACCCCCAGGCCGAAATCGGCTTTGCAATTCAATCCCACTATGTTCACGTTTCTCAGGAAATGTTTGCAAACTTCTGGCTTGCAGCCTCGTTCTTTTGCAAGTGTCAAATGGAAGATGGGATACAGATGTACCTTACTATTGTCCCATCTTGGCTTAAATTGGGCTTAGGTGGCATTGAGAAGATTGATATATATTTCAAGACATGATTATATACCCGAAATTTGGACTGTGTCACTAGCCGGAGGATTCTAAATGTGTCGAGACATGGAAGCAGGCAGCACGAAAGGCCTCCGGGCTGGAAACTCAAGCCAGCTTCGGTTTATAGCCTTGAAATGGCCAATGTTTGCTTGCTCTTGAACTCTCTGTTGGCGCAATGGAGAAAGACTTTTGTTATTTCCCTTGTTCCTCTCCTTTTTGCCCTTTCTGTTTTTGTAATTTAATTTAATGTATTAGCTCTGTGAGCCGCTCTTTCTTCTTACTTTTCTTCCTTCTCCATATATGTTATTAAAAAGCAATAAAGGGAGGCCTGTGTGATTGGGTGAGCTGGCCACCCTCTCAGTGTTTAGATTTGTCCCCAGAAGAATTTCTTGTTTCCTTATGATCCTTATCAATGTTATTCATTATATTTAACGTCATTATCCGATTGTAAGAGCTGTGGTGGAGCAGCGGTGGGAATCCAGTCTTCGGAGGGGGCTGCAGGCAATGAATCTCCGGAGAGGGGTGGCATACAAATCTAATATATTATTATTGTTGTTGTTGTTGTTGTTGTTGTTATCAGGGCTAACACACGGCTCACTCCCAGCAGCAGCAGCCCGACCAGCTCCAGGTGGACTCAGCCTTCCAAGGTCCTTCCCAGGTGGGTCAAATGAGGATCCAGGTGGCCGGAAGGGCAGGAGGCCGACTCTGTCCACCCCCCAGGAGTTGGGCAGCATAGAAGCACAACTAAGACATAAATAAATGAATGGAACTCAACTGAACCAGGCCTGAAAATCACCTTCTGCTTAACTCCATTGCTTTAAAGGAGGAGGGACAAACTTCTTCACTTTGGAACCCTCTTTTTCTCTTGCCAAGTGGAGAGTTTGGCTCAGCCGGTAGAGAATGCCGTATAAATGTCAGCTGAACTTAAACAAAATATTATTTTATCAATACTGTTGTTTTGCCAGAAAAAAAACAACCCCAACAACCGAAAATCTGTCATTAAAAATACCGAAAGATAGAATCATGTCAATTATTTATAGTTTGCTACAGTATTTGGCAGTGGCTCTGCAGGGCCCATAAATGTTTTTTCAGCTTGAACAGTTTTCTCTGGCCAGAATTTGTGGAAGAAACCCGGTATTAACATTCACTGAATATGTACAATATATATACAGAGACAACATTGTAAATTAAATGTTACAGGGCGGAGAAGAATGGGAGAAAGACCCTCCTTGCTTGTAGTTCTGAATTTCTGGAGATCTGAAGCCAAGGAATTTCCAGGGAGGTTCTACTATCACTCTATAAAGCCCTAGTGAGACCCCACCTAGAGTCCTGCATCCAGTTCTGGTCACCACCCTACAAAAGAGACGTTGAAACTCTAGAGAACGTGCAGAAGAGGGCAACCAGGAGGATCAGGGGACTGGAAAGTAAAACACACAAAGAGAGGTTGTAGGAACTGGGCAGAGAGAAGGACCAGGGGGGACATGATAGCAGTCTTCCAATACTTGAGGGGTCACCACAGAGAGGAGGAGGAGGGTCAGGCTGTTTTCCGAGGCAGCAGAAGGCCAGACAAGGAGCAACGGATGGAAGCTGACCAAGGAGAGATTCCACCTGGAAATGAGGAGGAACCTTCTGACGGTCAGAGCGAATCAGCCAGTGGGACAGAAGTTGCCTGTGGAGGTCGTGAGCTCTCCAACACTGGAGACTTTCAAAGGGAGACTGGACGGCCATTTGTCCGAAGTGGTAGAGGGTCTCCTGCTTGAGTGGGGGGTTGGACTAGATGACCTACAAGGTCCCTTCCAACTCTAATAAATAAATAAATACATAAATAAATAAATAATTTAGAGCAGAAGGATTCTGGTAGCTTCTTTTCCAACTTAAAAAAAATTAACAAAAAGTTTGAATTTTTTTCCTTTTTTTCCCTTCTGGGCTCTGGATATATTTTTCCTATCACAGTAAATGAGGTTGAATGTGTATAACTATAGAAGAGCTGTGCGTTTGTGTATAGTTTATATAGTAGATCATGTATATTTTTGTGTGCCTGTGTGTAATATGTATGTACACATAGGGCATATATACATATAGAATTAAAGAGTCTATTTGGGATGTTTAGTCATAGTAAATAGAGAAGGAAATTGCATCTCTTTGAGGCGAGGGGAGGCCAGGTACCCAAACCCTAACCCTGGACGTGAGTGACGTCAAGTTGGCCACCTTTAAGACAGTCACATGACCTTTAAGCCACACCCCGGTCACATGATCATGAAGCCACTCCCACCTTGTCACCTGTATGGCAAGCCACGCCCACGGAATAAGCCACGCTCACAGTGTGGTAGTAAAAGGTTTTGCAGCCCTTCGCTGAGTCCTAGAGGTTGTACCCGAACAAGATGGGTCTGCTCTGTGGTGGCCTCGTCCTTTTCTCTTGGCACCACATGTGGGTGCATTGACCCAGAGTCTGGTGCAGGTTCCTCCATTGTCCGTTACTCGGACAGTGCAATCATGGCCCGTGTTGATCTTGCAAATGACCCCAAAGCCCTCACTCCTTCCAACACACGTCAGCCAAGATGGATTATAAGTGAATTCCAAGACTTGGTGCCATCACAGCAACTTCGCCAACTCCTCACGGCCCCTTTTGTACAAGTGGAAATGCAATGCAGCTGCAGCCACTCCTGGCCCCCTCCTCCTTTTCTCTGAGAGCCCAGCGAAGGGTCCAGCATTTGTGCCCCTGCTCCTCTTCTGACGTAAGGAAACGGGAATCAGATGCTGGCTAGTGAACTTGAAGACTTGCGTGTCGTCCATTGTCCCACAGGGAAACGCAACGGGGGTTAATATGTCCATTTATTTATCAGGCCTGGCTTCTCTGTTTGCACAACCATGGTTTGTGCACACAATAGGTTTTGCATCTTTGCTTTTAGGATGGTGTGGGCTGCCCAGAGGCACTTGACCCTCAGATGGTTGGCACATAAATGAATACATGAATATATAAGCATCCTTAAGTTCCCAGCATGTGTAAAGCAAAGCTTTCATTAAAACCAAGATGTTCCTAAGTAACCACCACCGTTGCTGACCTCAGTCAGCACAGCCCCGAAACCCGTGTCTGATTTCAGTCTTAGGAGGTTACTTACATCATAATACTGTACCATTTTTTTACCCCATTCGTTAAAAAAATTGTTAAAAATATACAGCCCCAATCTTGTGACTTAATGCTTAGGAAGTCTCGGAATTGTTCTTTACTCGCCACGAGACGTTTTGAATCCAGGCCTTGTGTTTTGTCCTCAAATCCATTGCCAATTTTCTAATAAACAAGACAGTCAGATTTCTAGCAAAAGAAGCAGAGTTGTCTTTCTTTGTGGTTTAACATCTTGACCAGAAGAATAAATCCCATTTAGTCAGGGCACCGCCATGGGCCTCTTGCCTTCTAAGAAGGGGAAAAACCAAGGGAGGCGAAATTCCTCGGTGTTTAGACTCTGGAAAGATGGCAGAGAAGAGCAACCAAGAGGATCAGGGGATAAATGGAGGCTAAAACACATGGAGAACGGTTGCAGGGACTGGGTTTATGGCTAGTTTAATGAAAAGAAGACCCAGGGGAGACAGGATGGCAGCCTTCCAGTATCTCAGGGGCTGCCCCAAAGAAGAGGGAGTCAAGCTATTCTCTAAAGCAGCTGATTGGAGGACAAGAAACAATGGGTGGAAACTAAACAAGGAGAGAAGCAACTTAGAACTAAAGAGAAGATTCCTGACAGTGAGAACAATTAACCAGTAAAACAGAAGTTGCCTCCAGAAGTTGTGACTGCTCCAACACTGGAAGTTTTAAAGAAGATGTTGGATGACCCTCTGTCTGA
The DNA here is from genome assembly GCF_031021105.1 of Erythrolamprus reginae. NCBI lineage: Eukaryota > Metazoa > Chordata > Lepidosauria > Squamata > Dipsadidae > Erythrolamprus > Erythrolamprus reginae. The sequence continues at coordinate 390,104 of NC_091955.1, read as the reverse complement.
AGTAATGTAGGGTCTCCTGCCTAAGCAGGGGGTTGGACTAGAAGACCTCCAAGGTCCCTTCCAACTCTGTTGTTGTTATTATTAAACAGGCAGCCCTTTTTTATAAGCAGGAAAAAGTCTCCTTGATCCAGAATTATTTTTCAAACAATGGTCAGTCAGGTTTTGGGGGTGGGGTGGGGTGGGCCTCCACCTTTGGTCTTCTCATCTGGGCATTCAGAGGAGATTGACTCCTAAGCTCCTTAAGAGAGGCCCCTTCCAAGAGCGGCCAAAATGACTTAGAATTAGAAAGAGCCCCCCCCTCTGGAGCCTTTATTTCAAGATGCCCGAGGCTTCTTCCCACTGCTGAGAGTTCAGCAAAGCTACACTCTCCCTCCAGCTGGGCCCCACCCTGGGTGACTTCATGGCCCCCTCCAACAGCAGAGAAGTGGCAAAGGTTTATTAATTTTCTGCTATTGCATTTAATTAGTGCTTAATAAACATTGCACTGTCTGAGTTGCTTTGTTTGCTTAACAGTACAAATTATATTCCTAATATTTACCCCTTTTTTTCCAGCCATTGATACAATAAATTCCACGTCTGGTCCTATTCTGTATCTTCTTTCTATTTAATCTTCTGTCCATTTCTGCACAGTCCAATATCATGGAAACATAGAAACATAGAAGACTGACGGCAGAAAAAGACCTCCTGGTCCACCTAGTCTGCCCTTATACTATTTCCTGTAATTTATCTTAGGATAAAATACATATATTTAAATACTATGTTTATCCCAGGCATGTTTAAATTCAGTGACTGTGGATTGACCAACCACGTCTGCTGGATGTTTGTTCCAAGCCTCTATGACTCTTTCAGTCAAATAATATTTTCTCATGTTGCTTTTGATCTTTCCCCCAACTAACCTCAGATTGTGTCCCCTTGTTCTTGGGTTCACTTTCCTACTAAAAACACCCACTTAATTCAATTTGCTCTGCTAATAATACGACTAATAAATTCTGACGGTTTTACTGCAATAAAAGTCCCGTTGCCTTTTTTGGCCATCCTCATTCAGGGGGTTCATGTAAACTTTGCTGTAACCTGAATAGTATCTCTGCAGATGTTTTTTTTTTTTTAATAGTCTGGAAAAAAAATGGAATTTGTAAGGAAATTGGTACTCAATTTTTCTGTCCAGATAACAACCAGCAGGAGCAAATAAGTATAATCAGCCATTAGAGCTGCATAAAACTCAGAGGGAGCAGAGCATGGCCAATTTTTTTAAAATTATGAAAAATTAGCTCAAGAAACACATGAGCCTGAACCTGAGTCTGAAAGTTATTTTTTTTTCCTTACCAAAGTAAATTAGTTCAAGACCTTTTATTTTAGTCCTAACGATGCCTAACTATTGTCAGCTGCAGAGGCTGAGAGGAAAAGGGGCCACCTGGCGTGGCTCGAGTGGGGACCCACCGTCCGTCCCTGCCACATTTATTTTCAATGCATTATTTATTGGAGCAACAACGACCTCAAGTAAATATTTTAGATGGCTGCAGATTTCACCTAGAATTGACTCCGGAAAGTCCCTTGTGGAGCACCTCCAGGCCAACGAGGGGACGGACCCCAGAAAGGGGAGAAGGTGGAGGCCTCCCCACACACTGGAAGGGGAAAGGCCCCACCACACAGAGAGGTGTATGGGATCCCCAAGCAACAACAACAACAACGTCTTTCATTCTGATTGGCCCATCAGAAGACGGAGAGCGCATGAGATGTTCTCCTTGACTGACAGGGGCTGCGTGGGCAGACGTTGGAAAGTCTTTCTCCTTCCATCCCTGGGCACTGGATTCACTTTTGCTCTCAGGCTACGTGGACAGAACTTTGCAAGTGGTACAAACTCACAATCATGACCTTCACCATCTGTGGCTCCTGAAGGTGCTGGGTCCTTTCTCAGCTGGTTCTTCTGGGCGTTCACCTTTTTCTCTCTTTTGGGGGTGTTTCCCGAGTAGGAGGATCTCTTCCCCTTCTTCCCCAAGGCCATTCACACCTTCCCTTTCTTCTTCTGTATCTATTCTCTCGGTCTCTGCCTCTTTCTCTCTCTGTCTCTCTCTCTTTCTTTCCCTCTTTCTCTCTGTCTCTTTTTTCTTTCTCTCTTTCTCTCTCTTTCTCTCTCTCTCTCTTTCTTTCTTTCTCTCTCTCTCTCTGTCTTTCTTTCTATCTTTCTTTCTCTCTTTCTCTCTCTCTGTCTTTCTTTCTATCTTTCTTTCTCTCTCTCTCTCTCTCTCTCATGCCTGGTCAGGATCATCTGTAACATTTGAAACGGTCTTTGGTTACTAACAGCCAATCTGTCTTCCGATTGATGCAGAAAGCTCTTCCTCCCCTCACCGTTGATGTCCCCTTCTTCAAGTCCACCCAGATTCTTTTATTCTGCCCCCCCTCCTTGGCAACCCTCCAAATTGTGTCTCCCAGCACACACACACCCTCTTTAGGTGATGTGTTAAACCAGCCCATTTGTAACTCATGCATAATACAAAGAGGGCTAGATGGATGAATGGATTTAAAGTGAGAGAAGCCCTGGAGGAATCGCCTCCAAATGAGGCCCAATTGTTTCTCTTGCCTGCATCTCAGACCGAGTGGCCGTCCTGTTTCTTTCACCCTTCTTCACCGAAGCTACTTGCCCACAATTGTAGGAGGGTTATCCAGAAAGTCAGGTTACAAGGCCCATAGGTCTCGCAGAAGAGAAGGAGCAGTGCCAGGGGTCAGTAGGTCATCGACTGGCCTTGTGGGGAAGGTGAGAGAGGAGCCTCCTCATTCCGTTTCCCTCCAAGGGCGAAGGGCACGCTGTCATACACTCCCTGAAAGCAGAGGGCAGGAACACAGGTCGTAACCTTATTGTTAGCCTTTTTCCCAGTCTAATTATAGTTATAGTTTATTAGATTTGTATGCCACCCCTTTCTGAAGACTCAGGGTGGCTCACAGCAATTGCAAAATGCTACACAACAGTGACTGGTCTGGTAACAAGGTCTATACGTCCTTTGAGTTGTTGTCATTTCATGGCCACCTCATCCCCTCCCTCTGTTTTCCTTGCTGTTCTAGAACTTTGCTTTTGTCTGGGTTGAAGGGGAACTCCTACACTTCACGGGGTCTTTGGAGACCCAGGAGCAGAAGTCCTTCCTCCCAGGTTGTTGCAGAAAGGGTCCAGCCCGGGGGGCATTTTAACACGAGAAATTAAAAAAAGGGGGGGAGGGCTTCCGATAAAAATAGAGGCCAAGATGGAAATGTGCATAGAAACATCATTTCAGTCTGTCGGGTATTTTTAATGGCCAAGCTCACACTGTCAGGCTACACGTCTTTTATTCAAACAGGTTGAAGGAAACGTCACATTGTTAAAAGTTTGTTCTGAACAATGTCCCTGAACCACACCTGGTTCCCCCACCTCAATTAGGTCCCAATCCCTTTGGGGGCCTCAGGTGGATTGACACCAATGAGCTGCCTTGAACTCACTGGATGGCCTCTTCTGCTTTGCACACACACTACACACACACACACAACACACCCTTAAAGTGCTGGACCCCCCCAGAGAAGCCCCCATTAAACAGGGTTTCTCCCCTGGCCAGGAAAGAGACCGGCTACAGAAGGCACTTGTGGCAACGACAAAGCTGTTATGCAATTTTTTCTGCAGAATTTTTCAAGCCTCCTGGAAGCAGCTGGGTGGTGGTGGGAGGGCTGGGGAGGGCGAGGGAGGGTCCCAGCCTGGTGCAGCTGTTGGGCCGAGAGAAGCGGGGGGGGGGACTCTTGCCCCCGACCCTCCTCGGCCCTTGCTCACCATCCTCTCGGCCAAGGGGGCTTAACCGGGATTAATGAAAAATGCAGCCGGTTGGTTTGCATAACCGGCTCAGCTGAGTTAGATTGTGTGCAGGCCTCTCTCTGTGTGTGTCTCCGCATATTGTGCAATATTGTGGTTCCAAATATTCCTGTCAGTCCAGAAAATGAATTTATTCAGAAACGATGTTGAGTGCTTAACTATTATTTAGTTTAGCTATTAGTTTTTTTAATCCTGCTTTTATTATGTTGTATATAACACAACGCAGCGAATATATCGAATACTCCCTCCTCCTCCTCATGACAAGAACAGAAGAGAATACTATTCATTGACCAGGTGTGATTGGACACACAGGGAATTTGTCTTTGGTGCAGATGCTCTCAGTGCACATAAAAGAAAAGAGACATTTGTCAAGAATCAGGAGGTCCAACACTTAATGATGGTCCCAGGGGTCAAATAAGCAATGAAGAAACAATCCATATTAATAAAAATCTTAGGATACAAGCAACAAGTGACAGTCATACAGTCATGGATGGGAGGAAATGGGGGATGGGAACAATGAGAAAAAACTTGTAGTAATAGTAGTGCTGACTTAGTGAATAGTTGGACAGAGTTGAGGGAATGCTTTGTTTAGCAGAGAGAGGGCATTCGGGGGGGAAAACTGTTCTTGCGTCTAGTTGTCTTGGTGTGCAAGTGTTCTGTAGTGACCTTGTGAGGTGGGTTGGGCTGGGAGACGGGGAGCGAGCAAAGTCACCCAGCCTGCTTTCATGCCTAAAGCGGGACTAGAACTCACAGCTCCTGGTTTCCAGGCCAACCTCTTAACCATTCATGGCAGAGTGATAACACTGCACACCCTCTGCTGATCCTCCTGAGCCTTTGAAACAAAGAAATGTTTTTGGGGAAACTGGGAAGGAAATTTCTTGCTATCTGAAAGAAGCTAAAAGCTGAGGCAGGTCTTGGGGGGAAGGGGCACCCAGAGGCCAGTTAGACATCACCAGCAACCAGCTTCTTCCATTTTATGGTTCCTAGTGAGAGCAGGGGGGTAAGAAGGGGAGGTTTTCATTGGGGCTGCAATTCATTCATTGGGGCTGCAATTTAGCAACAGCTGATTTAACCCTTTCTTCAAAACCGCCCTCCCCTCCCCCACCCACAAATCCTGCTGTCAAGCTGATCCTGATGCTAATGGAGACGTTCTTGGATGGGGGAGGAAGGGAAGGGATTAACCTTTCACCCCCCATGTCCTAATGAAGGTTGCAGGATTCCCAGGAAGGGAAAAGAGGGCTTGGACCGTCCGTTTCACTAAATAATCCGCAGGCATCGAGGACGTGTGTCCATATTTCCAAGACAAAAGTGCCCTGCCTCCCGGTGAAGAGGAGATGTGGATCCTTGTAGAACTTACTCCTGGAGTAAGTGGCGCAGTGGTTAGAGTGCAGGAGTGCAGGCTACTTCTGCTGATCACCAACTGCCAGCAGTTTGGCGGGTCAAGTCTCACCAGGCTCCAGGTGGACTCAGCCTTCCAAGGTCCTTCCCAGGTGGGTCAAATGGGGACCCCGATTGTTGGGGGCAAGAAGAGGCCGACTCTCTGTCAACTGCTTAGAGGGGTCTGGAAAAGCCCCATGAAGCGGTAGATAAGTCTAGATGCCAAATGCTCTGCTCTAAGTTCAACCCAGCTCTTTATGTTCGGAGGCTGAACCCAGGGAATGAGTAGATTTTGGACAGATTTTCATGTCAATGAACTTCAGCTTGCAACGTGCGTCCCACTCACCTAAAGACAGGGCCTGCTCCGCCCGCTAGGCCTTTGTTCCACGGTGGTGGCTTTCTCTTTTCCTCCGAAGGGAATCAGTGTCCAGGATGGTTTTCTGAGTCCACCTGGGCTTCCCTTCCTCGCTGCCCTTCACTCAACGTGGCCTTAGGAAACACTTGGCAACCGAAGGTGACTGACCTTCTATGAGAAACCACTGAACCTAAAAAAAGGTTCAAGTTAAACACAAACTCCATCTTCCAGAAACTTTCACCTGTGAACTGACCTTAAGTGCCACACTTCGCTTCCTATTATGTTATGCAGCCCCTGGTCACGATGTCACTCATGCGAACAAGGGAACCTCACGACTAACGTGGACAGCTTTCTACCCGCTTCCTCTTATATTTCTTGGTGACCTAAACCCGCCACATATAAACTGGACCCTAAACGAATGTACAACTGAACCCATACACCCAACCCTTTGCAACGCCACTACCAGTCTAGGGCCAGATCAACAATGCTGGACTCAACAACTGTCTCGATCTCATCTTCTGCAACAGTTTACACTCAATTGATGGACTACAAATAAACCTTTTTCCAACAGTGACCATAGCATGGCTGACTTTTGTCTCAATATATGTCCTCACACAAACCATCTTAATGATGGGATAACCAACTACAACTTTTAAAAAGCCAACTATGACATCATAAACGCCCACCTCTCATCTTTTGATGGGCATACACTATTCTCTGGCTGTAATACTGCCGAAGACCACTACAATATATTTTTGCCCCAAATCCAAAGAGTCATTAAATTATACGTACCACTAATAATCTAGTTTTGTTGGACAGGAAAGTCTCCAAATCCATCAGTTGAAGGATTTGACTGACGTGGGGCAGAAGAAAGGGAAGTTTCTGCCCCCCTGTGGTCTAAATTATTGAAAGCCGAATCTACTGTGGCTCCATCCTTTCTCCTCCATCCTTCAGATCCTGGGCTTATTCCATTTGGTTAGATCACCAAAGTCTCCCCTGTCCATTTCTTTCATCCCTCCGTCAAAGGACTCTGGGTTCAAGAAACAGAGGCCACCAGAAAACACAGACTTGGACCAAGGTGTTGGGTTTCAAAAGGATTCCAAAATCTTCCTTTAAAAAGAACGATGAGCTCAAATCCACTTATGGGTTGGGGGGAAAACCACCCATCTTTCAATCAACTCCAATCAAAAAATGTAAAGACCTATATATATTATGCAAAACAATCTGATTATCCCCCATAATGCTTAGCTGGTCTAAATAGCCACAGGGCGTGCTGGTCAGAAATTGTAGCAGTTTATTGGATCCGTTGCATTGCTTAATGGAAGGTTGCAAGAGATTCACATGCTTCATTTTGCAAATCTTTCCACAACGGGCACCTTCCCCTGAGCTGGAGGTCCATCTCATTTCTTCCTGGGGAGCCCCAAAATACTCGCCTCTTTCTAAACCCAGATCAGGGCCTAACATTTTATGGATTGTTAAGCTTGTTTATGGGCTGGTTGCCATGTTCTCATTGTTGTGCAGGCTTTTCTTTAAGAACAAAAGTCAAATTGTTTGCGCAGCTTTGCAACCTTGAGGAGGGAAGTTGAAAAAGATGTTTCAGATCAGGAGAAGTTGTCTGCTTGTGTGAGTCGCCTTGCGGCTGAAGGGACAACCACACCACTAGACTGAAACACAGGCAGGTTCTGGAACAATAAACAGGTTTCGAAGGCAATGGGATTCTTGCACACGCGGTGACGGGAGAAAAAGAGAAGTGGAAAACTCTGCATTAGACCTGAGGCTTTTTTCCCCTGGGAGACCCTCGAGCAGAGCTTCTCCCTTTGGGCAGCTTTACGCAGGGTGGACTTCAACTCCCATCCCTGAGCGAGTCTCGCCTCCTCCTCCTCCTCTTCTCTCTTCTTCTTCTTCTTCCTCTTCCTCCTCCTCCTTCTTCTTCCTCTTCCTTCTTCCTCTTCTCTCTTCTTCTTCTTCTTCCTCTTCCTCCTTCCTCTTCTCTCTTCTTCTTCTTCCTTCTTCCTCTTCCTCCTTCCTCTTCTCTCTTCTTGCTCTTCCTCTTCCTCTTCTTCCTCTTCCTCTTCCTCTTCCTCTTCTTCTTCTTCTTCCTCTTCCTCCTTCCTCTTCTCTCTTCTTCTTCTTCCTTCTTCCTCTTCCTCCTTCCTCTTCTCTCTTCTTCCTCTTCCTCTTCTTCCTCTTCCTCTTCCTCTTCCTCTTCTTCTCTCTTCTTCTTCTTCTTCTTCCTCTTCCTCCTCCTCCTCCTTCTTCTTCCTCTTCCTTCTTCCTCTTCTCTCTTCTTCTTCTTCTTCCTCTTCCTCCTTCCTCTTCTCTCTTCTTCTTCTTCTTCCTCTTCCTCCTTCCTCTTCTCTCTTCTTCTTCTTCCTTCTTCCTCTTCCTCCTCCTCCTTCCTCTTCTCTCTTCTTCTTCTTCTTCCTCTTCCTCCTTCCTCTTCTCTCTTCTTCTTCTTCTTCTTCCTCTTCCTCCTCCTCCTTCTTCTTCCTCTTCCTTCTTCCTCTTCTCTCTTCTTCTTCCTCTTCCTCCTTCCTCTTCTCTCTTCTTCTTCTTCCTTCTTCCTCTTCCTCCTTCCTCTTCTCTCTTCTTCCTCTTCCTCTTCCTCTTCTTCCTCTTCCTCTTCCTCTTCTTCTGCACTTCTAGACTTTTAGCTGTGAGATTTCTTAGTGTGCCCCCCCCCCAAACCAATAGTTTCTGGACCCAGGTGAGGCCAGCCCAGTGCTGCCACCTAGTGAGTGGAGGGAAAGACACAACCTAAACAGCAAATTGAGTGTCATTAGAAGCCTTGTGCTAAAGAAACTCTGGTTGTTTGCTGTGGTGCTTTAACACAACTCTGGTCTTATAAAATAATAAATAATAACAAAGGAGAACAAAGATCCCAGCACACACACACACACATACACACACACACACAGAACATTTCCCATTGGAGCAATGAGGCTTCTCATAAGTGCAACAGGTTGTGCTAATTGACCCTCTCAGCTCTCAGCAACCCCTCCAAAATCCCCAGCCCCTCCCCCGTGTGCTTTTGAGCTCTGCCTTTTCCTCTTGGAGCCAAGGGGGGGAGGAGGGGAGTAAAGAACTCGGAGACCTTCCTGCCCAACATATTAGACCTCCTCCTCTCTCAGCCTCCATGGGACTTTTTGCCAGGAAGGCGACTTCAGCTCACACTCCAGTTGTCCCTATTGGAGGTGGCAGAGACAATTGGATGGATGGGTGGGTGGGTGGACGGAGGGACAGACAGACAGACGATAGGTAGGTAGGTAGACGAGAGGGGGAGAGAAGGGGGGGGATAGACGACAGGGAGAGCAGAGACTGCCATGGCCGGGCGATTCCCCGTGTTCAAAGCGGGGCGGCCCCCTCCGTCTCCAAGGGGAGGAAGGCCCTAAAGGAGGAGGAGGAGGAGGCGTGGGAGGGCAGAGCCGGGCCGGGTCCCCGCCGGTCCACCCACCGCAGAGGGGCCCGCCCGCCTGCTCTGCGCTGCCAGCTGCGTGTGCTCGCTGCCAGCCGCCGGAGGAGCCGAGAGGGGCTGCGCTCCGCCCGCCCGAGGGAAGCAGGAGCGTCGCGGGGGCCGCGCGGGGAAGGGCCGGAGCGCCGGCGAGGGGGAGGAAGGAGAAACTCCGCGCCTGCCTCTCGCGCGCGCCTCCCGCTCGGCTGGGCTGCAGCTCCTCCGCTCCGCTTCGCGCGCCCCCTCGCCTCCGCCGCGCCGCCAGCCCAGCCCGGGAGCAGCAGAAGCAGCAGGAGGAGGAGGAGGAGGAAGAGCCGGGGGCAGAAGCGGAGGCAGAAGCGGAGGCGGCGATTGCTCGACGGAGGCGCCCGGAGCGCGGCAGCCCCTGAGCCTCCCCCGCCTGGGCACCCGGGGCCTCCCCGCCTTCCGCCGCCGCCGGGCAGGAGCCCCTCCGGGCCGGGCGCCCAGCCTCTCGCTCCCGGGCCCGCGTGGCAGGAGGGATGGGCCGGCCCTGAGCGCCCCCCCCCGCGCCCACCTGGCGCCTCACCTGCCGCCTCGGGGGTCTCCGGGCCGAAGTTGCGGGCGGCGGCGGCGGGAGGCCCGGACAGCCGCTCCCGCCTCGCCATGGGCCGGGACGCCCAGGTGGCCTCGCTGCTGGTGGGACTGCTGATGCTGGCCGGCCGGGAGCGCGGAGAGGCGACCAAGAAGACCGGGCCCCGCCTGCGATTCTCCTACAAAGGTAGGCGACCCCCCGCCCCCCCCCCCCTCGGTCCCGGCTTCGAGGACTGCCGGCCTCCCTCCCCGCACCGCGCGCACTGCCTGGTATCCCCGCGCGTCTCGGCTGCCCGGCCCCAGCGACTCTGCGCCGCTTCCCGCCCGGTCCGGAGCTCCTTCGTCCCCGGGAGGCCAAGCGGGCGGGAGTTGATGGGTGAAGGGATGGGAGGCCACCAGGAGAGGCCGGGGGCTGCCAAGTCAGAACGGGGGAGAGCGACGCCCCCGCCTCTCAGCCAGCGGGTGGATGTTGGGGGGGGGCGTCTCTGCTCTTTTGTCCTGGCGGCTCCCTCCGCCCCCGCCGCTCAGGCCTCCCCGTCTCTCGCCTCCCCCCGCCCCCGCTCTCTGTCTGGGGGTCCCGGCCAAGGGCTGCGTGACTGGGAAGAACCCTCGGCCAGAGGCCCCAAACCAGCCCAGTCCCGGGCGGAGGGCAGGCAGCCGCTCTCCAACTTTGTCCGACGGTGCTTCAGGGAGGCGGGGGGGGGGGGGCTGGATTGCGCCGGAGACGAAGGCGCGGGGAGCGGCCGTGGGGAAGAGCGAGGGGAGGGGAGGGGGCTGCAGCCTGCAGAGTCCACTCCACGCGGCAGCGTTGCACGAGTTCCCCGCTCGCGGCACACCCACTCGCGCCCCGCCTTCCTCTCCTGGGTGGAAGCGGTCGGTGCTGGCTGTCTCTGCGACCCCCCCCCCCCCCCTGTCTTGTCTCCAGCAGCCTCTGGCAGGCGCCCTGCGGACTAGAGCGTTTTTCCTTTTTTAAAGGGCGGTGCTTTTCTTTGGCCTCCCGACTCTAGGTGCGGGCCGCGTTCTGCGTTCCTTCGCTCCGCTTCGCTTCGGGCGGCCCCGCTTCGGCTTTCGGGGGTGGTTTCCCCGGCGGGGGGGGGCAGGGGGGCCGTGCAGGGGGGGCGCACTTGTTGCGGGAGGGGGCGGCGTTCCAGGCCCGGGGGAGCAAGTGGCGCCGCGGCTGCAGGTGAGAAGGCGGCGGCAGCAGAGGCAGAAGGGCGCCCGGCAATTGCGTGGGAACGGGGGAGGAAAGCGCGCGGCCCGTGCCCGGGTTGAGCAACGGAGGTCAGCGGGAGGCGTTGCCCGCGACCCTCTCGGCGTAAGGCGACCTCCCGTCGCTGGTGGAAGCGGCCGAGTGGAAGCGCCGAGAGAAGTAGATGGGATGGGAAGGAACCGAGCCGGTGACCTTCGGCGGCCCCTGTCCAGGCTCAGACGTTCCCGCGTTCCTCTAAACGGAGCCTTCATTGCCTCTGGTCCAATTAACTGCCGTGTCCCCCTTGAAGTGCAGTTAGAAGCGCAGGTGGGTTTTAAAGTGGCCGATTTAAAAGCCCTCTTTGAAACAAGAAGCGCCGCCGCCGCCCTTGACCTCTGCCGCCGCTGCAGGGCTCTTGCGCCCGGGCTCTTCGCGCAGGTGAACGGGGGAGGGGGCAGAAAAGGCCCCTGGGACTGAGTCCCCTTTGAAATGGACCCGCTTCTGAGGACGCTGTGTTGATGGCTGTGTTGCTCGGTTGGACGCCCGGCACAAGGGAGCTTGGTCGCATTAATTTGTGAAGGTGTTTTTCCTATGACGGACCCCTGCTTCTGCCCCTGCGCACCGCTCAAAACAGATAAAGGCAACACTTAAACTACAGAATATAACTCTGAGTCAGTCAAACTTCTGTGAAATCAAGCTGTCCACTCCGGAAGCAACACTGATGGACAATCAATGTCACCTGCTGTTGTCAGCACCTTCAACTTTGTACAGAGCAAAGCATCCAATGAGAATATTCCATTCATTCAGATCCAGGCTGGGTTCTTGGAGGGTCCCCTTGATTTATTTTTTTTTTGGAGCAAAATATCTTAATATTTATCAACCTTCACACCTAGATGGAAGAGGTGCCTAAAATATGACTTTACAGCTTCATTGCCTGGTTGGCTTATTTCCCATCTGTTAAGTCCACACAGCGCGTGGTTTTCTTTTAAACCGCTTCAAAGTTCTTAAAAAGAGCCCTGCATCAAATGTCTCCAATGCAACGAACTGGACGTGGCACTTTCCTTAGTATTGCACCATCAACAACATCCCTGCGAGGTAGATTAAAACTGGATGGCTGCCAGTTGAGAAACCTCCCCCCCCCCCATGGAGTGAGGTTAATAGGGGTGTCAGGGTTATATAAATCCAATGGAGGTAGGGAGGTAGGTAGGTAGGGAAGGAAGGAAGAGAGGAGAGGAAGGAAGGAAGGAAGACAGGAGAGGAAGGAAGGAAGAGAGGAGAGGAAGGAAGGAAGGAAGGAAGGAAGGAAGGAAGGAAGGAAGGAAGGAAGGAAGGAAGGAAGGTCTACTTAGACCTATTGGCTTTCTGACTCTGAATCTGCCCAACCTCTTGAGTCGGAATCTGTCACAGTGCCAATGAGATCCCACTGGGTCCTGCCAGATCCCTTGATCAAGACTGCTTAACTGTACGCAGGCTACCAGGCTACCCCTTCCTTAGAGGAGAGCCGCGTCCATCGTTCTCAACCAGGATGGCCTGGTTGGGCTTTGTAGTGCCACCTGGAATGCTGGGAACACACCTGGGCTGGGCAGGTGGAGCCACAGCGCAAGGGAGGCTCCAGGGGCATTGAGGGGGCCTGGGGGGGCTCATACGAAGCAGGCAGGGATTGGATTAGTGCCCCACATCCTGTTCACTTGGTTTCGTGCTCTTGAAGATCAGGCTGGAGGTCAAGGGAAGCCGTGTCCAGGGGCCATAAATACTGAGCCCCGGGGGGGGGGGATTGATGGTTGGTCCTGGGAAACCTTTCTGTGTGAAAGAAGCCCAGCAGCCTCGACATCTCTAAGCAATCGGCAGGTCAGCTGGGAGACACTGAGCAATGTGCTGAGCGCATCACGGTGGGTTTGGGCATGACCGTTCAGCAAGGGGGGCTCCCACCCCTGGGCACAGCTGGGGCTTTTGGCTTCTTAGACTGCTCGGGTTCACCATATGGAAGCATGGCCCTTTGGGTGGTGGCGCTTTTGGCCTGGTGCGTTTAATGGTGACACTGACACATCTATGCGTGGGCGCATGCTTATTCTGTACATGGACGTGCTAGGGATATGGCAAGCCCCCGTGATCTCAGTCACTGCCTTCTTATTACAGCATTTTGTATGCAATCAGCTGTGTTGGGTTGGGGCCAATGTTTTTGGGATTGGGATCCTGAGTGGTCAGGGAGCTACTGCAAAATAACAGTAGGGACTTCTTCAATAGCAGACCCTGTTTTATTATTTGTTTATTCTTTCATTCATTCATTCATTCATTCATTCATTCATTCATGTTGTATTATTTGTTTATTTATTTATTCATCCATTCATGTTTTATTATTTATTTATTCATTCATTCATTCATTCATTCATGTTTTATTTATTCATTCATTCATTCATTCATTCATTCATGTTTTATTTGTTTATTCATTCATTCATTCATTCCTTGGAGGACAGACTGTTACCCCAGGAGCAGGTCTGGGGAGTCCAGAGGAGGAGACCCGGGTCTTTCGGGGCTGAAGGATGCCAGCATTCACTCATTCATTCATTCATTTATTACACTTGTTTGCTGCCCAACGGCCAAAGGATTCTGGGCAGCTTACAATGAACTATAATCAACATGAAAACAATATAAAACCCGGTCCATACACTCGTCCAATCTTATTGTGGGTGGATCTAGAGATGTGTCCATTGATTGTCCCACTAGAGCTGCGCGTCTTCTCCACTCTGGCTATCTACAAAATAGGAACCCGTTGCCTGCTGCAAATCCGGGGTGCTCTTCTCCCTCCCTGGGGGGGGGGGGGTCCCTGCTTTGCCATGAAGTAATATCTGTGCCCTCCCAGCAGGGGGCAGCACCGGATCAGCTGTGTCCGGTCTCTGAAGCTCAAAGGAGGCAGCTGAGTTGGGACTTGGATGGGAGCTCAACAGAGACCCAAAGTTTAGAGTAGACTCATCTACTGCTTCACGGGGCTTTTCCAGCCCCCTCTAAGCGCTTTACAGAGAGTCAGCCTCTTCTTGCCCCCAACAATCTGGGTCCTCCTTTGGTCCACTTTGGAAGGGAGGGAGGGAGGGAGGAATAGCAATGACACTTATGTACCTCTTCCCGGTGCTTTTCCAGCCCCCTCTAAGCGGTTTACGGAATCAGCCTCTTGCCCCCAAGAATCTGGGTCCTCCTTTGACCCCTCTCGGAAGGACGGAAGGCTGAGCCAACCTGGAGCCGGTGGTGGGATTTGATCTGCTGAAGGAGCCTGCACCACCCCCGGCTCTTCCCATTCAGCTTTAGTTTCCCTCTAGCCGTGGTGCAGGCGTGAGGACTAGCAGAAGCAGCACGTGGGGACATGGCTCCTTGGCTTTGCAGGGTCACTGGTTGACCATGTAGCCCTTTGTGAATCCGCAGCCCTGGTCGACCCCCCCTCCCCCGTGCCTTGAGAGGCCGATCTTCCTCCAGCCCTGCAAGGTCTCTCCCCCGAACTGGGCAGACTGGGCGGACTGGGAGGAGGAGGGGAAGGCTGCCTCTCCGGAACGTTCCAGCTCTGGAAAGGGAAGGGGGGGTCCGTTCGACGAGGGCTCCTGGGCAAGCGGAAGAAGGTGGAGCACAGAGGAGGGGGGGGAACCAGGGGTGCAAAAGGGGTCAGAATGACCTCACGACACGCGTGGACATCGCTCGCCCTCCTGCCCCTTTCTGCCCCCTCCCACACAGCCCCCAGAGACCCCGGAAGCCAAGCGGGGCTTTGCCAGCCATGCAGGGGGCCAGGTGGGCAGGTGGAGGTGCCCGTTGCTGGGTGGGGTCTCCCAGGGGGCCATTAGCCGAGGGAGCCCAGCTCAAGGGAAGACCCCCTTCCCCCCCCCCAGTCTGATGGGGCTGGAAAGGCTGCCACAGGCTCTCCCGCGGGCGCACTCGCTTCATATTTAGATGCTAACAGCTTGTTTTCTGCATTCCTGGTCTTTAAATAGGAAGGCAGCATATGTCGCTTGAGTACCGAATCCTTCCTTCCTTCCTTCCTTCCTTCCTTCCTTCCTTCCTTCTTTCCTTCTCTCCTTCCCACAGCATATTATCTCCTTCCTTCCTTCTCTCCTTCCCATAGCATATTATCTCCTTCCTTCCTTCTCTCCTTCCTTCCCTCCTTCCTTCTCTCCTTCCCATAGCATATTATCTCCTTCCTTCCTTCTCTCCTTCCTTCCCTCCTTCCTTCTCTCCTTCCCATAGCATATTATCTCCTTCCTTCCTTCTCTCCTTCCTTCCCTCCTTCCTTCTCTCCTTCCCATAGCATATTATCTCCTTCCTTCCTTCTCTCCTTCCTTCCCTCCTTCCTTCTCTCCTTCCCATAGCATATTATTTCCTTCCTTCCCTCCTTCTCTCCTTCCTTCCTTCCTTCTCTCCTTCCCATAGCATATTATCTCCTTCCTTCCTTCTCTCCTTCCTTCCTTTCTTCCTTTTTCTTTCTTTCTTTCTTCCTTTCTTTTTCCCTCTCTCTCTGTCTCTCTCTCTGTCTCTCTGTCCTTCTTTCTCTCTGTCTGTCTCTACCTCTTTCTCTCTGCCTCTCTCTCCCCCCCCT
Source organism: Erythrolamprus reginae (assembly GCF_031021105.1). Lineage (NCBI taxonomy): Eukaryota > Metazoa > Chordata > Lepidosauria > Squamata > Dipsadidae > Erythrolamprus > Erythrolamprus reginae. The sequence continues at coordinate 374,781 of NC_091955.1, read as the reverse complement.
TTCTCTCTGCCTCTCTCTCTTTCTCTGTCTGCCTGTCTCTCTCTCCTTCTCTCTCTCTCTCTCTCTCCCATTTCCCGATTCACCCAAAAGCTTCTTGGTACTTAAAGAATATTAATGAGATGGAAGTCAAACCAGTGTGACTCTTTTCTGCAGCAAATCTATTTTGACAGATGTTTTCCAAGACTTCTACACCACGAGGTTTATTGCTTTAAGATGTGACTGGGCCAAAGGTACATATACACACAGGTATTATTAATACCAGAACATTTGCAGGGAAATATAATCTGGGGGGAGGGGGGAACGGGACCTTCGGCTCCAAATGAAAAGCATTCTTGGCACCGTGAAAGCCCCGAGACAAGGAGCCCAGGCGCCCACTTTGCAGAAATCCAGGTGGCCAGCAGATGGCAGCAGAGAAACGTTGAAGGCGCTTAACTCTCCCCCTGCCCTCTAGGAGTCCCCCACCCCTTCCTTGGGTGCCCATCATACTGTTCACTTTGGGGGTAAACAATGTGGGAAAAGAGTAAAGCAGAAAACCAAAAGAATTAAGATTATAATTGACGATCGACAGTGTTTTGGGGAGATATTACAACCACTATTATTATTACGATGATAAATGAGATTTGTTAAATTTTTGTAGTAGCAAAAGTAAACCACACGTATAACTGCATAAGTTAGAAAATGAGTATTGATGTACGGAAGGAAGATATAATAGAACTGTGATGTTTTTTCTCTTTCTGGTTTAAGTATGCAGGTGCCGTAGTTATATTAATTAATTAATTAATTAATTAATTAATTAATTAATTAATTAATCAATCATTCATTCATTCATTCATTCATTCATTCATTCATTCATTCATTCATGGCAGACTCAGGGAGGCTTACAATACAAATACAATACCAAATAAAAAGAAGTGAAATATCAGTAATAAAAACTACAAAAAGTCCAATTATAAAACCCAAAAATTCAGTGTGTGTGTGTGTGTATGTATATACCACTCAAAAAAATAAAGAGAACACTCCAATAACACATCCTCAAATATTCTCATTGAATCCTTTGTTCTGTACAAAGTTGAATGTGCACAACAGCGGATGAAATTGATGGTCAATCAGTGTTGCTTCCTGAGTGGACAGTTGGATTTCACAGAAGTTTGATTGACTTGGAGTTACAGTAGTCCCTCACCTATCGCTGGTGTTACGTTCCAGACCGTGGCCGCGATAGGTGAAATCCGCGATGGGGAATTTATCGACTGATAGTACTTATTTAAGTATTTATATTGTAATTGTTTGGTAAGTTTTCATTGTTTTAAGTGTTTATAAACCCTTCCCACACAGTATTTATTTTAGATACAGTATTTAAATACAGTATTTACAATTTTAGATATATATATATATATTTTAAAAAACCTGCCGATCGAGTTCGGCGGGCTGTTTAAATCTGCCGATCGACTTCCTCAGAAACCCGCGATGAAGTGAAGCCGCAGTAGGTGAAGCGCGGTATAGCGAGGGACCACTGTATATTGTATTGTTTAAGTGTTCCCTTTATTTTTTTTGAGCAGTGTATGTTGTATGTGTGTGTGTGTGTGTTTGTGTATGTATATATATATATATATATATATGTATATATATGGTTTTTTACTTTTCTATTTTTTATTTTAATGGTTTCCTTTTTGTATATGTCACAAGCGTCAGCTTTTTTTAAAAAACCTTCCAATAAAAACCTTTTTTAAAAGAACAATGAAGATTAAAAAAAACACCCTTTGAAGTTTTCCCTCCTGTCCTTGTGATGGACTGTCCTTCCCAGTGTTGGCCTCCCTTCAAACCCCTGGATGCCCCTCCTCTTTTTTTGCCCCTTCCAGGGTCTCCCCAGCCCCAACTTCCTGGGTCTCCCCCTTCCTCCCATCCGTGCCCCAGGGACAGGCGTTGTCAGTCAGTCCTCAGTCCTTCCGTCTGTATATAACCAAATCATCTCTCCCCCAATACAAGTCAGTTGCTTTTATATTCAGTTCAGACTCTGCATAAAATATAATTTTGCTAAGAATAAAAAATACTTCAAACCCTGTGATTTATTATGCTAATCATTTCAAAAAGATTTATAAATTGCCAACGTTATCAACAACACTGCCAATATGCAGCTAGGACAATTTTGTGAGCGATGAGCACACTCGACTTCCTTATAAGACATTCAAAAGGATCCATAAAGCTATGACAACCATTCAGATAAAATTATACATTAGCCCCTTTCTTGAGAATGTAAAATATTGGCTTTTTTTTTTCATTTTCCCAGCTGCTCTTTTCTAATTCATCTCTTTTGTATGTGCTTTAATCCTGTGAAATGGTTCTCACACAAAGAGAAGGAAGGAAGGAAGAGAAAGAAGGGAGGGAGGGAGAAAGGAAGGAGAAGAAGGGAGGGAGGAAGGGAGGGAGGAAGGAAGGGAAAGAAGGGAGGGAGGGAGGAAGGAAAGAAGGAAAGAAGGATGGAAGGAAGGAAGGAAGGAAAAGAAGGAAGAGAGGAAGGAAGAGAAAGAAGGGAGGGAGGGAGAAAGGAAGGAAGGAGAGGAAGGAAGGAAGGTGATAGCACAGTGATCAGAATGCAGTATCGTAGGCTAACGCTGCCGACAGCCAGGAGCTCGATTCTCACCAAGTAAAGCAGTATTAACCCTTTGCATGATCTTGATTCTCTCCCTCTGTTGATGGAGCCCAGAACTGTGTGGGCTTTTTGGGCAGCTGCTGTGCACAGCTGGTTCATGTTCAAATGGTCATCCACTAGGACTCCAAGGTCCCTCTCGCAGTTGCTACTGTTGAGCATACAAATATAATAAATTGAATTGAATTGAATGTATCACCTCTACCAGTGTTGGTGAACCTTTGTTCCCTTGGGTGCTGAAAGAGCGTGTGTGTGAGTGTCCACATCCATAATTCAATGCCTGGGGAGGGTGAAAACAGCTTTCCCCGCCCCCTGGAGGCTGCAAATGCCCTGTTTCCCCACTTCTGGTTGGCCCCGTAGGCTTGTGTCTTGCCCTCCCCAAGCTCCAAATCCTTTCCTGGAGACTCTCTGGAAGCCCCAAACGCTCCCCCAGAGCCTCTGCGAGAGCCAAACATCAGCTGCCCGGCACACGCATGCCCGTTGGAGCTGAGCTAGGGCAATGGCTCATGTGCCAGCAGGGAGGGCTCCGTGTGCCACCTGTGGCACCCATGACATAAGTTCGCCGTCACTGACCTATACTCTTCCTGTGCATTGGGTTTTTCTTGCTGTGGAGATGATGCTGTTGAGTCTTATACCAGACTTCCCTGGAACAGGTTAAAGAAATAATGAGTGGTCCCAGAATGTGATCAGAACATGGAAATCCATTCCCGCAGCTCATGTTTCTCATAAAAAGCCCTGACCTTGGACTCTCCTGTGCTGAGGGGCGTCTCCCTCGGCAGGTGGGATGAAGGGCCTTTGACAAGCAGAGGCCCGAAGGAAATGCCGGGGGGGAGGCAGGTGAGGAGGAGGAGGAGGGCAGGGTGGGCTGGGCCCTCTGCATTCCGCCCGAGAAGGCTCTCCCTTTGGGGGATGACCACGGGGCCATAAATCTAAGCACAGCCACCTTCTCTCTGTGTGTGTGTGGGGCAGACACCCCATCTCTTGTTTCCCACAGGTGAAGGAGGCAAAGATGGGACGAGTGTCCGAGCGATGCCTGTTTCTGCTGAGGCTTCCCATGTTCCCTGGCAAGTGGCCGGTGCACAAGGCTCTGCTTCTCCTTCTGGCCCAGTTGGTAGTAGAGCCAGGAAGTGTCTTCTCACCTGGATTAGACCAATTGTGAAAGCTGGTCTGTGTTTCTTCCTCCTCCTCCTCCTCCTTCCTCCTCCTCTTCCTCCTCCTCTTCTTCTGGAGGGCTCACCTTCACTGGAGGTCTTCAAACAGAGACTGGACAGTTGTCTTTCTGGGATGGTTTAATGTATCCTGCATTGAGCAGGGGGTTGGACCCGATGAACCCTGGAGGTCCCTTCCAACTCTATGATTCTCCTCTTCTTCTTCTTCTTCTTCTTCTTCTTCTTCTTCTTCTTCTTCTTCTTCTTCTTCTTCTTCTTCTTCTTCTTCTAACAGCATGAGCACCTGGTTAGGGCTAGAAATAAACGTTCAGAGCAAGTAGACCAATGGAAAAAAACCCTGCAAAGACTTAGGGCTTGGGAAACATTCTTTGGAGAGAGTAACAATGAAAGAGCCTGCAAGGTCAGAGCTGGGGAGATCGTTAGCACCTGGTTGGGCTGGGGGGGGACGCTGCATTCAGAGTATGAGACACACCTGAATTTTCAGCCTCTTTTGGGGAGGAAAACGGTGCGTCTTATACTCTGGAAAATCCGGCAAGCAACCCTGCCCTGGTCCTGGCACGCGTGAGGTTGCCCACTGGGGTCGTGAAAGGTCTGTGGTGGAACAATGCAGCTCATAGAGCCACCAAGAGCCCCGCAGATATATTCTCCTTCAGTGGCGCTTTCAGATCCGAAAGGTCTTCTTAAATATCCGGACGGCTTCTTCACGGCAGCCCTGACATGGGTGTCGGAAGACGGGAGTGCATACATGACAGTCAAGTCCTTTGCGATGAGCAGCAACATTGAACATTGGATTTAAGAAATGCTTGTTTGATTCAAAAGGCCACAAATCCTTTCCCAGCTGGGGCTGGTGAGGGCGTTGGTGCCGTTTCCCTGGCAAGAGTGAAGGAACTGCTCCCTGTGGTGGTTTTCTGAGATTTCTTCCTAGTCAACCATCTCCGGGATCATTTTCAGTTCAGGTGTCTGTAGGTCTACAATATGGAACTTTGCTAAACTCTAGGAATTACTGTGGTGTTTACGTGTCCTTGGGACTCTGGCCAGTGGCTGTGACATTATAAGCCTTTGTTAGATTTTATTTTCTTTTAGAAAAGACTCAAAACTGCTAAGACTTTTGTTAGTAGTAAAACCTTTAGTATTAAAAATTTATTATTGAAAGTAGTATTGGTGTGTAGTGATGGGCGAACCCAACGGTGTTCGGGTTTGGCAAGTTCTGCCGAATTTCACGCAAAATTTGTCCAAACCCGAACAGGGAATCCCACCCACGAAGAGATTCCGGGGGCGGAGCTTTGACGTCAACGCAGGTTGCTAAGGACACCAAGGTGATCACTTCCTGGATTCCATGGAATCCTTAGCAACCTGCTGGTGATGTCAAAGCTCCGAACGACCCCAAACTTTGCCCGAAGTTTGGAAAAATTTTGTGTTTGTGTTCAGCATATCGAACACCGCAAAATTCGGTACAGACCCTGAATTGTGCGGGTTCAGTTCGCCCATCACTATTGGTGTGTATCTTATTTTGAGGGGCTCGACACTGGGACAGAACCTCAACCTTCTGACTTGATTCAAGGCAGTTTGACGAATTGACTTGTTGTTTTTCATAAGACCGACTGATTCTAGTAAACAGCCTTGTCTGCAACCGATCGGCCTCTCCCCATCCTATCACCTCTGTTTCAAGTACATATAATTTGTTTTCACTGAAGCTGGACCTAACATAGCCGGAGACCAGTTTTGACAGGTTATTGTGATTGTGGAAACTGACATCTACCATTTTCTTAACCCCTGGAAGTCACTAATTTCAATTATAACGTTTTAAATTAGTACAAATGTCACAGACCTTTCTATGGAGTCAAAAAGATTTCACCCCCCTCCTTCTCCCCCCTCCTTTAAGACGTGGCCTCCAGATGTCACCGAGATCAGACGCAGAGCAAATATGTTTCTTATCCAGGTTTATGTCACGGCTCATTTAGGATCCCATACCTAATGGGAAACATTCCTTTCATGTCCTGTCATCCTTTGGATACCTACCTGTCATAAGACCTGATAGTTTTATGACCCATCAAACTTAATATTGCATGAGAGCTGTTATGGTTCACGCCTGTGTGAATCAAGGCTAATAAATCTGTGACTCATAGAAACGTCTGTGCAAATGGCTTAGAAATGGACACCGGTCTCTCTCCTGTCCAGAATCCCAAGCCAAGATCTCTGGAGCAACTAAACCACGATCCCCTCGAACAGCCCAATTGGCCAAAGTTATTTATTACAGAAGCGAAAGCCAATCCATAGAATCTGGCGTTTGCACTATGAAGGGGACCCCCGGGTTGTGTGAAGGTTTTGCAATGGTGACGTTGAAGTGTCACGGACAATGGTGGTTTGGCTAAGCGGTGTGCAGGACAGAGACCTCAAAACACACAGTGGGGCTGAGGCATCAATCTCACTCTGCACACACTTTTCGTTTTGTATGAAATAACAAGGAACCTGGAAACAGGCTCAAATAACGACAGTTTTAGAAGTTTGGGTGAGTCTGGAGATTCAATTGCTGAGTGAAATTCGGGTCGTTCTCTTCCAAACAAGCGGTAGAACCCTCTTCACGAAAGCCTGACGTGGAGCTGGGTCAAAGGCCTTGACACTCAGCTTTTTGGCACAATAATGAATACCTGCAGAACTGGGGCTGTATCTGCCCTATGTACATCCATCTCTCCACCCATCAATCAGTGCTTAGAAGGAAGGGGGGGTTGGAGAACGGGCGGTGGGAACGGTTGGCGTAAACAGAGGCTGCAGAGCTCCAGTTCAAAGCTCTGACGCGGAGACAATTCAAGTGAATCATCAAATTGAGTCTGGTGCCTTCGCACTAATTCCGCAAATTAGTGGACTTTTGTTTAGATGCAGGCATATTTTTATGGGATTAACCATCCAAATGGATTCAGAAATGTGGATCGGTTCAACGCTTAGAGCAGAAACAATAACAGAAATCAAATGGACTTGACATTACATCAAACCAACAATTGAAATCAGATGTTGGGATGATTCAGACCCTCATAATAGCTGGTACATTCCACCCAAGAGGTCATCTAGGGGCCGGGATCTGACAGGCATGGCTTTTAAAGGCTCTCTCGGTCCTACTTTTAATATATGGCTCTGCTTCTAAGAATACATAATTTGGAAGGTACAATCCAAAATGTAATTTCCAGAAAACGAGGGCTTAGGGATACCTCAAGAAAACCCTAACTCTTTTTAGGGTGCTCTTCAAAATGTCATTTACCATATTTTTCAGAGTATAAGATGCGCCTTAGTTTTTGGGGAGGAAAACAGGGAAAAGAATCTGCAAGGCATGATGTCCATCTGGCCAGCGTCCTTAGTCTGGTCAGCTTCAGCACATTATTTTATCCCCTGGTTAGGGCTTTTAAAAAAAACTTTATTTGGAGAGAGTAACAGCGAAAGAGCTTGCAAGCCGGTAAGAGCTGGAAACATCCTTAGCACCTGGGAAGAAACATTTGGAGCAAGTAGAGCAATGGGGAAAAAAACCCTGCAAAGACTTAGGGCTTGGGAAACATTCTTCTTTGCAGAGAGTAACAATGGAAGAGCTTGCAAGGTCAGAGCTGGGAAGATCGTTAGCACCTGGTTAGGGCTGAGAGGAAAAACTACATTCAGAGTATAAGATGCACCCAAATTTTCTGCCTCTTTTAGGGAGGAAAAAGCTGCGTCTTATACTCTGAAAAATACGGTCACTTGATTCTCCATATTTTCCAGAAAGCAGCTAAGGTGGGAAAACCCCCGCAGGTTCCTAAAACAGATTCTGCATCTCCCTTTGTTCAGGTGTGCTTGTAAAACTCATGTTCCCTGCCATGTGCACATCTGCATCTGAAAACACATCTGCTTGTTCCAGTGAGACCAACGCTAACCTTTCCCGGGAGTTAAACCTGGAGCAATGAACCTCAGTTGCTAAATGTTTCCTTCAGGTGGTTCCATGTGTCTTTCCACCTGCCGAAATGCCTGCGCTAATCGGTTTGTCTCCTCTCCTGATCTATGGTGCCTTTCGGTAACAATGGGTGACAGGTTGTGTGTTGCTTTAAGAGAATCTGTGTGTTGTGGTTCCCCTCGAGCCTTCAGAGACCCCACTAGCATGCATGGAAATGTTGGTCTCGTGAATGGAAGGGGGGCTGAGAAGCTTGACGCCTGCCTAGCAAAATCCCAGTCTACCCTCGGCGGCCCAGTGGCCAGAGTGCAGTACTGCAGGCGACTTCTGCTGACTGCCGGCTGCCTGCGATTTAGCAGATCAAATCTCACCAGGCTCCAGGTTGGCTCAGGCTTCCATCCTTCCAAGTTCATTCAATGAGGACCCAGATTGTTGGGGGCAAGAGGCTGACAGCTTGGAGTCAGCTTCAGTTTCATCTGCCAATTTTCCTGGAGTTACTAAAAACTAGAAGAGCAAGTTGTTCCACTGGTTACTTGTTCTGACTGTCAGGAAATTTCTCCCCAGTTTTAAGTTGCTTCTCTCCTTGTTTAGTTTCCACCCACTGCTTCTTGTCCTGCCCGGACTCCTTCTTTGGGGCAACCCCTGAGATACTGGAAGATTGCTGTCATGTCACCTGGGTGTCATTATAAATATGAATGTTTACGGAGCCTTCAGGTCCTGCCTACGTACCTGATGCGGAGGGGATGGCCTGCGGTTGAGGTCTTCTGCAAAACAAGCGAGGCCCTTTTTTTTTTGTCTAACAACAACAACAACAAATTTAAGCCTCCTTAAGGAAGGTTGCAAGTATCGGACAAAAGACCTCTGAGTCTGGGCACAATAGGGTGTGTTTTAAATACTCCCATATGCCCTGTTGGCTTTGATCTGAAAGAAAAAAATAAAATCAGAGGGCATCCCATTGTGAATTCTTCTTTGTTGCATAAATAACTGAAAACTGCTTTAAATTTGAGGTCCCCTTGAACTCAGGGCAAGTTTCTTGGCTTCCCAGAAGTTTCTTTCATTCAAAAGGCATCTGGGGCTGGGGGGGGCGGTAGAGCCCCCAGTGCCAGGAATAGTGCAAGAGTTAGAATTTGTACTGCACTTAGAGCCTGGATTTCCTTTGTGAGAAGTGTTGTGTGTTCCTGTTATTCCTGCATTGTGAGGTCCTGGCACACCACCTTCCATTGAGCTGCCAAGGTCAGGCAGGGAGCCCATCACAAACAAATGCTACGTATTCTGCCGTATTTCAGACTGATCGTCTGTATTAAACTTCTAGCACAAGAACGATCTGGAGGGGAAGATCTCACACACATTAAGCGGTTGCCAAGGCAATTTTTTTACCTTTCTTCCCTTAATTGAGCAGTAGGTGTAAAAACCAGAGTTTTAAGACGACTGGAATAATTCAGAGGCTTCTGCTAACACACGATTCAGTGAACAAAAGCCACGTCCTGAGCAGGTTTCGTCTTCGGAACTTTAAGACACCATGTTTTGAAAAAGATACAGTTGTTTTTGGGTCCACTTGGTGACCCAGATGTTACAAGAAGCTTGTATGGAATCTCATCCACAGAAATCTTTCTGTAGCCGTGATGATGGAACCTGGTTGTGTCTCCGTCCTTCCTGCCCTACTTGGGCTGTGTCGATGTTTTTTTAGAGAAGCAGCTGAGATCTTCCCTCCTGGAGGGCTTCAGTTTTCTCTCCCACTAAACGGACATTCTAGATGGTTTCCTGAAACTGGGATCCTAGATGAAGACAGGTCCCACTTGCTATAAATGTCATCCTTCCCTTCCTTCCTTCCTTCATTGTTCAGATAAAAGACCCAGGAAAATTCTAGCTGCCTTCAAATCAAACCAACCCTCTTTTAGTCAATGGATGGCAATTTCAGGTTATTACATTGCTTTACAGGTTGAACCAGCAAGGGGGGGGGGGGGATCCCACAAAGAGAAAAAGGAGAATCCTACATTCAATTTGAGAATATAGCAGGCTGCAATCTTACTTTGCTTCTTATACCAGTGGATATGGGGGGCTCCCCCCAAGGTACCCAAGATGTGACCCTCTGTGTATTCAAGTTGCTCTTCTAGTTTTTAGTAACTCCAGGAAAATTTGCAGATAAAACTGAAGGAGGAAACAACTTCATTGACAGCTTAGCGTTGTGGTTCTGCCTCCAACTATTTGTGGGTCTGCTTTTTCTTGGCTTCCTGTGATGGTAGAAATTGTGGTGGGGGGAGGATCTGGCTAGAGTTAATTGTTTTGGCTGTAATGAATGAAGGGCCACGTGGCCATTGAAGTCTATTGCGCACTCAGAATGGGTCGTCTTTGAAGTCTGTACCCCACCTCTAAGTGTGTCATTGTCTTCTCATCCCTGGTGCAAGTCCACACAACCTATGGGGGCAGGTGTGAGTATCATGGGACGTAAACAAAGAGTCCATGAGATGGAGGGGGATTTGCGTCAAGGGGGGGCTCTTCCCCAGGCAGAGTGATGCAGGTTCTGCCTGGAATAAAACTTTGGCGCAAAGGCTCAGAAACCCTGCAGGGGGAGGGGGGCTAAAGAGGAGGCGCCCCCAGCGTCCCAGGGCTTATTTAAAAGCATCCGTCCTTTCACCATTGGGGACTCGACTGTCTCCTCAAACTGGCAGCTTGCTTGCTTCTCACGCCATCTGCTCTCGTTCTCTTTCGCTCAGCAACCAGGAAGGTGGCGGGGGAGAATCCTGCCCTTGAAACCCAGCTCTTCTGCAAGGAGCCCCTTCTATTAGGGCCGCTTTCTAGGGGAGCAGCGAGCGCTTCCCCCCAAAGTCGCTTTCACCACTGGGGACCCACAACACTTTAACTCAGCCCCCACAGACACAATGCTTTAAATATTTTTGGGGTTCGGTTTTGAATTCCCCCTCTGTTTTTGCTCTTTTTCTGCATGAATTTGCAATTCTTTTTTTAAAAAAGCAAGGGCATTATTGGTGTTGAACGCAGGTCTTTATTATTTCCTGGCACAAATGGGATTCTTTTTTTTTCTTTTCTGCAAATGATGCTTCGTGGGCATGAAAAACCTTCGTAATTCAGAATTTGACCTAACAGCTTCTGAATGAACTTTTTTCTTAACATGCACATTTTAAGTGTATTCTAGGTTACACTGGGAAGCCCGGAGCCCCAGCAGCCCCCTCCTCACACGAGCCCAACCTCCCAACCTCTTTCTGGCCCAGGGGCTTCTTTTTAGCCTGCAGGTGGACAGTCACCCTGAGCTCCACAAAGTTGGTCAACGTTTCATAAACTCCGGGAAAACCTTCTCATTGATTGATGGCCATGTTGGTTTCCTTTCGCTCTCTTGAGTGGCTTTCAGGGAACTAATCTGAAATAACATCACTTTCTTTCGCTCCGTGTCCTGCATCTTTTTTTCTTTTAAATTACCGCTGGGTTTCCTGGGTTTCTGCCTGTCTGATCGTGTGTGTGTGTGCTCTTATTCTGCAAAAGAGGGTCCACAGGCAACCAAGCAAGCTTGAAACACAAAACAGGAGAGATTTGCAGATCTGGCAAGAAAACCAAAAGAAAGTGTGAGAAAAAGTGACTTTTGTCCTGCAACTGTAACCAGAGTTAATTCCTTTATTTGAAGGAATTTGTGTGTCCAATCACACTTGACCATTAAAGAAGTCTCTCCTCTCCTCTCTTCTCCTCTTTCCTTCCAAGTCCAAAGTGCTATTGCTAAATTCTATTGTCACACCTGCAATTGCTTCTTCTTCTTCTATTTAGTTCTTTATTTGAGCTGCTCGGAGTCTCCAGACAGGGGCGGCATACAAATCTAATAAATTATTATTAATTATTATTATTGAAGCCCACTCTGGTTGCAGTCAGGAGGGGCCGTCGGCCACAGGTGTGGAGGGACCTGTCATGTGCCGTTGTGTTCCTGGGCAGTTCATCCCCTTCCGCAGGGCCTTGGGGGGGGCCTGCCGAGAGAGACCCTGTTTCTCCAGCCGTCCTGTGTCGGGAGGCCCCCGAGAGAAACTGCGGCTGGGCTTTGTTGTGGGAAGAAAAGTTCTTGCAACAAAACAGACACCCTGAGGACCCTTTGAAGCTTCCCCATCTCAGGGTCACCTGCTGGATGTCTGGACGCTCAGAATCATTCATCCTGACACGTCCGGCGGTGGGAGACGCAGCAGATAACGTTGCCAGATCACGATTCACACACACACACACACACACACACACACACACACTGTAAATGTATAGAAAAGAAAGAGCAGTTCCTGGGCATAGAACCAAAGTTACTATAGAAATGCAGTGTTTGCCGGAATCTTGTGGCCGCAAAGCCCCTTCCACCCCAGAAGCTGAGCAGAGACCCTCCCAACGCCTCTCCTGGCTTCTCTTGTTCCAGACCACGCAGCCCCCACCCCAGCCCCCAGCCCCGCGATCCCTCCTGTCTGCTGCTGCTTGTGGGTCTGGAACCCTGAACTGTTCGGGATGAGGACTCGGATTGCAAGCAGATGTTGCCGTGTTGGACAAGGGTCCTCACCTGGAGCTCTCCTTGCCAGCGATCAGCAGAGGAGGAGCCTTCGGGGCCTCCTCCTCTGTGGGGAATGGCTGAGAGAGAGATGGGGTGGCGCAGTGGTTAGAGCGCAGCCCTGCAGGCCCCTTCAGCTGACTGCTAGCTGTAGTTCAGCAGTTCAAATCTCACCACCAGCTCCAGGTGGGCTCAGCCTTCCGTCTTTCTGAAGTGGGTCAAATGAGGGCCCAGACTGTTGGGGTTTGCAAGTGTGTGATCCTATAAACTGCTTAGAGAGGATGGAAAAGCCCTAGGAAGCAGTAGATGAGTCTAAAGTGCTGTTGCTAAAGTTCTGTTGTCACTCCTGCAATTGCTGCTTCTTTTATTTAGTGCCCCCTCCCCCCCCCCGTGGCACCTGCCCTGGGTCTTTGGTCTGCAACTGCCAGAAGGAAGTGGGACTCTGGGGTGGGGGGCGTTGCCTTTAACAAACCGGCACTCCATGACCCCCCCTCCCTCCAGGTGAGGTTCACAGGATGGGAGCCTGTCCCCCTCCTGGGTCTCCGTTGGAAGCCCCTCCGTCCGTCCTGAGAGGATACCTGAGAGGGGAAGCTGGGGGGCTCCTACTGGAAGGCGGGATGGGCGCCAGTGGAGCTGAGGGGCCGCAACGTCCATCCTGGAGCTTCTCTGGGCTCGCCGGGGTCTTTCAGAGGGACCTTGCCAGGGCTGCATGTTGATGGACCTGAGGCAGGAGACCCCTCGCTTTCCTCGCAGCCCCCGTTTAATTTAATCGAGGTCGGTTTACAAAGCCCACAACCGTCTGAAAGCTTCGTGACAGGGAGGGAGGCCCACCGGGAGCCCCCTTCCATGCAGGCCGCCTGCCAAGGAGTTTTCCCAATTTATTTTATTACGTCGTTATAAGGCGTGCATAATAAATTGTGGTACTTTGATACGGTGGCATTTGTGCAGTGCTGACTGGAGGCTATTGGTGATGTAATGTTCAGGTGATTTAGACCGTGAAGGATTGGTCAAAAAGAATGATATCATTGTTGCTGTGACTGTGATTTAAAGGTGGGTTTTAATGAGCGTTGGGTTCCGATCCTGGACTGGAGGAGCGACCTCGGCTCTTTATAAGGTTACAGCAGCGATGGGCCCCTACGGTCAGGGAGGCAGAACCGGTAGAAGGAAAACTTTGGATTTTTTTCTTCTTTTTTCCCCTTCTGTTTTTCCCATCGCACTAAATGAGGCTGAATGTGTATAATTTTAGGAGAGCTGTGTGTGTGTGTGTGTTTGTGTGAACATACACATACAGTTTAAATATTGGATAATGTACAGTATATTTTTGTGTGCCTGTGTGTAATATGTACGTACACGGATGGCATATATGCATAGAATTAAAGTGTATATTTTGGATGTCATAGTATAAACAGAGAGGGAAATTGCATCTCTCTGAGGCACCTTAACTTTAACCCATGAGTGACAGTCAAGTTGGCCACCTTTAAGCCAGTCACATGACCTTTAAGCCACTCCCACCCCATTACATGATCGTCAAGCCACTCCCACCTGGTCACATGGATGACAAGCCACACCCACAAAATAAGCCACGCCCACAGTGTGGTAGTAAATTTTTTGCAGCCCTTCACTGGGTTACAGGGAGCGACTCCCAGCAACCGGGTACAAAAGGCAGGGGGCTTAAATGGGGGGCCGATCCGGCAGGGACACCGCCAGAACCTTCCTGCCTTCCTTCCCTCTCGGACTGGAGTGAAAACTTCCCAGGTTCTTCCGGTCATAACAATCGGCCCAGGAAGGTTTAGCTTTGAGATTCCGCCCTAATTACACGGGGGGACAATTTGGAACACAATTCCTGTTGAGTTTGAGTCTTGAGCTTCTCTAGAGTTCAATGGGAATGCCGGTTTCAAAACTGCAGTTAGTTCTCTTCTGCCACATCAAGGTTTTTCTCTATACATTATACTGTATATATATATAGATAATATATATAAGTATATATGTATAAATACTGTATATAATATAGTTAATGAGGCAACATGAGCATCCAATTGCATTTCTGACGTAGCCTTCTTGCTAACTTCCTGGAAAACCTTGGGTGCAGCCAGTGATGAGCAGGGGGAGCGATTCCACCAAGATTTGAAGGCCATGGAGGCAGATGGGATCAAAGTAGACCATGAGATGTACGTAGGATACCTGGAGCATCAAGCATCAAATGCTCCAGAAAAAGCTACAAGCAAAAGTTTTTTATCTTAATATGTATAATTACTGTTCGATAAAAAGACAACTATTTGTACGAACACAATTTAACTTGCAGTAACTATTCCGAATAGTTTGTAAACAATTCTTTGTAAACAGTATAGTTGGTAAGTTTTAACTTTCCTTTCCTTTATGTGCACAATCTTTTGAGGGTCTCCTGTAGCTTAAAAACTTGACGGGACAGACAAAAACTGTGGTTACTTTTGGGTCCAGAGGCCAAAGGTTAATTGAAAACGCGTCACAGATTTAAGACAACGAGATTGCTGTTCCGCAGTGTTGCTACATGAAGAAGGTCTGGTTTTCCCTCCAAGGGATGATGACACTGGGTGCCATGGACAAAAGTACCATAGAATGGAACGGAAGCAGCATAAGCCCAGACTAGAACCATGGTTAGCAAGGATGCTAGGCTAGTGGAAGGATCCCGGGGAGGGTCTGGTTCAATGTGGCAGCTCTGACTGTGAAGTTGTGAGACCAAAGGAAGTGTGGCACATCGCTAGTCACTTTTGGGTGGCCAAAAATACAGGAATTATTTAGCAACTCCTTAACTGATAGACAAGGAGAGATTCAGAATAGTGGAAAGCGGTTTTTTAAACAAAGTTACCCTGAAAATAAAGAGATGGGAGCACACATTGTGGGTGCTGAAAACACTTTTATCACATCTTGCAATGTGCAACATTATTTTTACTCAACTTACTTTAACAAGTTTTGCACAAAGTCTGGAGCCAAAACTTTTTATTCAGGCCTTGGGCTTAACAATCCCCAGTGAAAAACGAGTCCTTCTTGCAGCCACGAGTGAACCATCTGTATCCGTAGCAGATGCCGGGATAGGTTTAATTATAAAGGTGATGATAAACCCAGGTTGCAACATGTCCCTGGCAGAGAGAACGGAGGAGCTATTTATGTTTGCACCTGGAGGAGCCTCTGTCGGTTTCCAGAAGGCATTTGGGTTCCAGGCCCCACTTTTCATGTGGGGAGATCCAGGCAGAAATAGCCTTCAGTTGTGCAAAAGGGCGTCACACTCAATACGTCCAGACAAAGTCCAGAGGTTAAATGGGAGGTCTGAGTTCCTTGTGTCAAGATAATATTTACTAGTCCCCAAAACAGCTGGTAGCACTTAATCGGGAATTGGGCGGTGGAAATGCCCGTGTAATCAGATGACCCAGGGGGAAATGATTTCATGCGGAGCTCTTAATGAGGTCTCTCTCTTCTGTCGCATGCATGTTATCCCACAGCCTGGCTTCAAACAATGGTGGTAATGAGCATTATGCGCTTGTCTCTGATGATTCCTCCATGGGAAACTAATCCCAGTGTCAATATTTGCACGGAACTGAGAGAGTGCGCTCCCAATCCATCTCCCCCCGTCCTCGCTTCATGCTCGTCTCCCTGTGATCCTTCGATGGGACCCAGGCGGTGTTCCTTGTTCACTCTGGTAGAGTTTGTGCAACGGCCTTTCGTGCGCGTCTTACCTCCGTGAAGGGGTGGGAAGTGGAGGGGAGAAGGTGGGGTAGTTCCCTTCCAAGCAGGTGTCCGGACTCACCCAAAGGGACAAGTCCACGGAAGACACACCAAAGTGCATCTTGGACTCGGACGTCTTTTGGGGAAGGCGGCCTTTTTCCTCTCTTTCCTTTTCTTTACCTTTTTAAACTTCACGGTCTCACCTGCAGTTCTGGAATTTCCTGGTGGCCTCTTATCCAAATAGTTAATAGGTCCTTGTTGTGGGTCTTTGAGGTGAGTCCAGGTCCACCAGATGAGCCGAGCTGGTGCAGCAGGTAGAGTGCAGTACTGAAGGCCACTGAAGCTGACTGTAGATCCTCAGGTCAGCAGTTCAAACCTCACCACCGGCTCCAGGTTGACTCAGCCTTCCATCCTTCCGAGGGGGTCAAATGAGGACCCAGATGGTGGTGGGCAATAGGCTGGCTCTGTTTTTAAAAAGTGCTATTGCTAACATGTTGTAAGCCGCCCTGAGTCTAAGGAGAAGGCCGACATTAAAAAATGAATAAATAAATAAATATTGTTGCCTAGTTCAAGACTCCATCAAAGTCTCAAGACGTTTGTGCCAAATTCACTTATTCTGGTAAAATATGATGACTCTTCTCTTCTATCCTGGCTGTAAAAAAGAAATGCAATAACACACTAACACAAGTGCTGCTGGCTGGTCTTTTCTGCAGACCCACCACCTCGGGTGTGTGCGTTGGAGACACTGCAAACGAGACCCCGTGTCCTCTGGGGCGGCAACACCCACTTTGGGGGCAGAATCTTGCTCCGTTTATAGACCAGGGAGTTCAGCTAAAAAACCATTATACTGAACAGGTCAGAGTTATGTGTTGGGCTTTGTGTTTAGTCTATATGTGTTTTATTACTGTGTTTCCTTCTACCTATTTTATCTCGGAAATAATGGCCCTTGTATTCTGCCTTTAATTCATTTTCTTTCATGCCACTGTGAGAAGAATCCATGGGCAAACTAGCCACCCAAGACACTCCAAGCTCAGCTCTACGTCTCACGTCCCTCAAGGACTCTTTCCAGAGCTTCAGGCTATACAGACTGAGAAGAAATGTCCATCATAACTGGACAGGCAGAGACTGAGACTCCCATTCAGGTCAGTGCAGAACCTGGCAACTTTAAGGCAAAGCGTCAGGCAGACGTCACTCTGGATCCCTCGTCCCCTGCTTGGTTCTCACGGAATGGGCCCGACCCGTTCTCTCTGGCGCCCCTTGCCTGCCTGCCTGTGCTGTTGCCCTTTCATGGATTGCCATGGGCTGTGGGAACAACCTTGGGAGATAAGAGCATAGTTGTCTCCAAACATCAGAACCTGAGAAGAACCCTGCTGAATTGGCCCAAAGCCCCTTGAGTCCCACAGCAGCCCCCCAATTGTCCATGGGGATCTTGAGCAGAAAGAGAAGGAAAGACCCTCCCTTTCCCTTCACCCCCAACAAAGGGGACCCAAGGGAACCCTGCCTGCCTCAACCCACATAGAGGCATAGGCACATGGACCTCCGTTTCAATCACCACCATTGATACACTCGGCATCCATGAATCTGTCTAATCCTGCCTTGAAGCTCTCCAGGCTGACAGCTGTCACGGCCTCCTCTGGAAGGGAATTCCATCAACCAAGGCCCTGAAGCAACAACATTGTGAGAGTGAAGCTGTGTGTAATGCTTTTGTGGATCCTGTAAAGATTGCAAAGGTTAGCTGTGATTATAGTATTTCATTATAATATTCCAGGCACTTTAGGGTAGTGGCTTAATTTCCTCTTGAGCC
The DNA here is from genome assembly GCF_031021105.1 of Erythrolamprus reginae. NCBI lineage: Eukaryota > Metazoa > Chordata > Lepidosauria > Squamata > Dipsadidae > Erythrolamprus > Erythrolamprus reginae. The sequence goes on along the minus strand of NC_091955.1, from coordinate 357,039 downwards.
GCTAACCAGCTTTTGTGAACACTTAAAGACTTAAGTGTGAAATGAGGTTTAAGTGGCTATTTTGAAATTTTCTTTTCAGGATTCCTCACAGCCCTTGACAAAACAGCCTGCGTGGAAGGGAATTGCAGGTGCACTTGACTCAAATTAGACATAATGGTTTCAAATTAGGAAATGAGGAAGAGATTCAAATTGGAGCAGGAAGAGATAAATTGATTCAGGAATATTCAACATGTGAATAATTGTTTATTTATTTGCAGGGCTTCTATACCACTCAGTGGAAATTGGCCGTGTGTGGCTTACATTGTATAAAAATGAGATTTTAAAAGGGGCATATTGTGAAATGCAAAGTGTTGCACCAGATGGGAAAATACCTCTGCACTTGCAAATCTCCTGATTACAGGAAAGAGAACTTAATATCTCCAGCCCCAAAACCTATCAAAAAACTCTTTCTGAAACCCAGCAGAAGCATCCAAACCAATTTGAAAAAATAAGCGGTGACCCAGAGTTGCTTTTGCAGGTGTTCTTTATATCCTTTTATACCTGTAATAAAACATAAGAAATATCCAAAGATATACTTTGGAGAAATGATTTGGACCTTAGTCGGAGAAGATAGGTTCCAAAACCTAGCAAGCATTTGCCTTGCCTTTAAATTGCCTTTGCGATATTAGGAGTAAAATGGTAGGATAAAAAATATCCCCAAGAAACAATATTCCAAAATCAATACAAAAGTGCTGCTAATCTGGATGGCTAAAATTATTGTTTATGTCCAAATTAGCCTTCCTACCCTTAGCTCATTTTTGGACTACAGGACCCATCTTTCCTCCCAACCTGTCAGGAGTTGTGCTCTGTAGCAATTGTAGAAATGAAAAAGTTTGTATTTAAAAAGGCATCTTAAGTTTTAAAGCATCCCCTTTAGTTTTAGCAGAACACAACCACAATTAATTAATGGATACAAATCAGATAACATCAGTGTGACATCATTAAATCCAAACAAATGAAGGGGGGATTAGGTCTTCCTGATTTTAAATGCTATTATGTAGCTGCCTCTCTAATATGGATTAAAGACTGGATCAAGCTATCAAATAAAAGAATACTAATATTAGAAGGACATGCCCTGCAAATGGGATGGCACACCCATCTTTAGTTTTAAAGCATCCCGTTTAGTTTTAGCAGAACACAACCACAATTAATTGATACAAATCAGATAACGTCGGTGTGTGACATCATTAAATGCAACCTGCATTAGGTTTAAATCATTGAAGTAGCATGGAATGAAGGAGAGGCGGAAGGAGAGGGGAAACTTTACCATATCTTTAATTCGGTTCCCCATAAGAGGGGCAAAACCAGGGCCAGGCAGGCGTAGCTGCAAGGATCCTATCAGTCAACAGAAAGAGGAGAGCTGGAATTGGCCACAGTTGTGTAAATCTGATGGGAAAGGTTAAAATCAGAGCACCTTCCGCTCCAGTTCCAGAGCAGAAACGCTGCAGGTGCCCCATCTGATCCTCGTCTCCTTTGACTGCACTGAGGCTCCAGATGTTTGTGTGGTGGGCGTGCCAGTAACACATCTGCCTCGGCTACAGTTGCTGACAGGTTAATGTTGCAGTTGTGACTTGGCGTGTGTGTCCAGCCCCTTCTTCAAAACAGCTGCCGAGGATACCTGCCTGCCCCCCCCCCCCGCCTTCCTCTGGTGCCTGAATGGGACCTGGGAGCATCGGGAAGACTCGCCACTCGCTTCCTCCTGGATTCCTCTGGCAGATTCCTGGCCCAGGAAAGGCTCCTGGGGGGGGGGGCTTTTGAAAGGGGAGACTGGCAGGGACAGCCAAACAGGAAGGATGGTTTGTTTCACTGCGATTCGCAGCCCCCTTTGGAATGTGTCTAGACCTGAGTGAGGCTGGCCTTTCGGAGGAAACGGCTGTCAGGGTTTCAGTGGCTGCTCTTCAGAAGGGCCCAGGATCCCCTGTATCTCTGATTCAAGATGACCCCTCACATCCTGGACACAAACGGTTCCAGTTTCTCCCCGCAAGGAGCTGCTAGAGGGAATTGCATACGCAAACAACGAGACACAAAGAGCGTTTTCCCCTGGTGCCATCACTCCGCTAAACACCCCGCAATATTGTCTTTTGCCAGAAGATATTTTACCCATGTAGTAGGGCCATATTACTACTATCCTTCTCAGCTCCTCATCTTTCCTACTTCCTTCTCCTATGGATATACTATGATTATCCCTTGTTTATATCTTATGATTTATAATCTATGACTTATCAGTTTGTTGTTTGTATGTACACTAAGAACTTCGGTAGTGGAGACAAATTCCTTGCACGTCCAATCACACCAATGAAAAATCTGTTCCGCTCTGCTCTGTTCTGCTCTATGTTGGCATTTCACTTTCACAAAACTCTACCAAGCTCTGCACTTGGAAATTTGATTAAAAATAATTCAGCAGAGTTCCCAAATCAAATCATGTCTTTAGTCAGACTGGCAGTGAAGGAGTCTATTGTAGATACTGTGTGGTCTACGATTGTGAGAGGTGGTACCGTGTTTCCCCGAAAGTAAGACAGTGTCTTACTTTCTTTTTATCCCCAAAAGCCCCACTATGTCTTACTTTCGGGGTATGTCTTATATTGGAAAAAAATTGTCAAATTTTTTGTTTTAACCATAAAATTAACATTTATTAACAACCTGAACAGTATTGTATTCACCACAAAACAGCAGATGATACCCCAGTATGCCAGTGTGTATGTTTTACTGATGTATGATTAATACTGTGTGCATTACCGTATTTTAAGCAGGAGGCGGCAGTGACAAGTGCAGGGGACGGCGCGGTGACGTATGGAGAGGGGGACGGTGCGGACGTGGGCAGGAGGCGGCACGCAGCTAGATGAGAGGGAGGCGGCAATACCCCCGTGTTTCCCCGAAAGTAAGACATATGTCTTACTTTCGGGGTACGGCTTATATTAGCCGACCCCCCTGAAACCCCCGATATGTCTTACAATCGGGGGTGTCTTACTATTGGGGAAACAGGATAGTATGGGATGGTTTCTCCTAAAGTCTACCACAATTTCTACAGCTTTGCGTGTGTTCAGTGCCAGATAGTTCTGGTCACCCCAGGAGTCTAGTTCTTCAACCTCCCGTCTGTATGTGGATTCATCATTGTCTAAATGATCCCTGTTGCGAACTTCAGTAGTTTAACAGATGGATCGTTTGAGCTGCAGTCATGGGTCTATACAGGAAGAAGAGAAGGGGTGAGAGTACACAGCCTTGGGGGGGGGTGTATGCTAATTGTACAGGTATCTGATGTGATTCTTCTTAACTTCACCTGCTGATTTCCGTTTGTTAGAAAGCTTTTGACCCACTTACGTGTGTGTCCAGGTACCTGCTAGCTGGTTCCGCTTAGTTGGACGAGTGCCTGGAATGATGGTGTTGAATGCAGAACTGAAGTCTACAAAGAGGACCCTCGCATGGGTCTTTGGAGATTCCAGATGTTGTAGGACGTAGTGCAGAGCCATATTAACAGCATCATCTGGTGATCTATTGGGTCTTGAGTGGGAGGCCAGTTTGCAGAACAAGTCACGTTTTGAGATTATTTCTCTAAATACAAATCCTCTTTGATGAGTGGGAAAGGAATCTTAAGAGTTACACACACACACCCCTAACGTTGCACAAGGCTGCAGCTTTTGTGTGCTATTTGAGGCTTGTGTTGATATTCTTGTGGCACAAAGGGGCTGCTGGTGACCCCCACACCTGGAGGGCCTGAGAGGAGGAGGAGGAGGAAGGGGGAAAGGCTTTAACAGGGGCAGGGGACTCATGCGAACAAACTCTACCAAGCTCTGCATTTGGAAATTCGATTAAAAAATAACTCAGCAGAGGGCCCCAATCCAATCATGCTTTTGGTCAGACTGGCAGTCGAGGATTCTTCAGGCTCAGGTGGTTCCAGGTGACAATTAGATTGCAAACTTCCCATTGGCTGGTTTTACATACATAGAAACACAGAAGACTGACGGCAGAAGTAGACCTTCTGGGCCATCTAGTCTGCCCTTATACAATTTCCTCTATTTTATCTTAGGATGGATCTATGTTGATCCCACGCATGTTTAAATTTTGTGACTGTGGATTCACCAACCACGTCTGCTGGAAGTTTGTTCCAAGCACCTACTACTCTTTCAGTTAAATAATATTTTCTCCTGTTGCTTCTGATCTTTCCCCCAACTCACCTCAGATTGTGCCCCCTTGTTCTTGGGTTCATTTTTCCATTAAAAACACTTCCCTTCTGAACCTTATTTAACCCTTTAAGATATTTCAATGTTTCGATCATGTCCCCCCTTTCCCTTCTGTCCTCCAGACTATACAGATGGAGTTCATGAAGTCTTTCCTGATACGTTTTATGTTTAAGACCTTCCACCATTTTTGTAGCCCATCTTTGGACCCGTTCAATTTTGTCAGTTTTCCCCAAGTCAACTGGATGCAGACCAGACTGACTCAAACCAAAGGGGCTTTTCTCACAAGGCAACTGGACTTTCTTTAGGAAAAAAAACAAAGGAAGTCCAGCTGCCTTCTGAAAAAAAAGCCCCTTTGGGACCACCGGGACCCGACTGACTGAGAACCTCCCTGGACAGATTGAGTCCACCAACCGGATCTCAGCCACTTGGCCAACATCTCCGCGTGGTCCTAGATCCAAACTCTGAGATTGGGCCTGGCCGTCTTCCTTCCAAGCACACACACACAGAGAGACACCCTGCTTCTTGCCCCAAAGGAAACATAGCCTGCCTAATAAATTGGAACACACATACACCCGTCCTACCCCCCCCCTTCCAAAGAGCCTGAGGGTGGGAGGAGGGGGAGGAGGGAGGGAGGGGGAGAAGGGGGGAATTGAGAGCAGAGACTTGCAGTAAGTGGATTCGGAGAGGCCAAGACAGAAGTAAATGTTTTTGTTTAGCTTGTTTTCCTTCCAGTATACAAATTCTCCCAATTATGGGAGTTTATCTCCTTGGATTAAGGGGGAATGCGATGACAAAGCTGCACCTCTTTCACTCTGAGTCTAACTGCTCCTGTCATCACATTTCACCTTAATCCTATAATATAAACTCTCGTGCATGTACAGTATATTCCTTCCTGAGTATTATTTTCCTTTACTCTGTTTTCTTCCCTCCTGGCTATACGTAAACGCTGTTGGATTGGCCACAGTTCTCCAGTTGTACCACGTTCCTGGAACGACTTCTGGAAACAAATGAAATATTGTTGTAAATCTGTAACCCTCTTAAGGGCATTTTTAGTCCAAACTGAATCGCAGTAGCTTTAATAGGAAGGAATTTTATACTTCTGACTCCATTTAAAAATTAGGAGCAATAACAAGAGTCCATTATTAACAAATCTTAGACACTAAGCTTTAAATTGGAGGCGGTGGACTTGAGGTGGAGGAGAAAATCTTTATAGATGTTATGGAATTCGCAGAGGAGTCAAGATTATGCTAAACTTTCCTACAAATCATATGGACATGTTTTGGACACAACACTGAATCCGTCTTTTCTTGCCAGCCCACAATGAATGCTGGGATGTTGTTAATTGTAATTGTTCTGCTTCTCTGCTACCTTACTCTGCATCATTCAGTACATTGAAAAAGGAGTCAACCTTTAGATTGCTCAGCTAAACTGAAATAGCAGTTAAAATGTCCCATTTCTATGCTCAGTTGTGTGTTAAGTTGAAGGACATTTATAGATTGAGGAGGCCAGATTGTTTTTAGTGCTTTGAACATCAGAAAGATTTGTATATTTTAAAAACCCCAAGAGCATTAGATTGCCTATTAATTCTCAATGCATTATTTATTTTACTCAATACTGAGTCAGACCTCTGTACATTGTTCTCGTTACTTTTGGTTCGTGGATCTTTTAATAGAGCGGGATGGGGAGAAAGAGGAAAAAGTCATATTTTGCCCCAGAAAAAAATTGTTTTAAGCTCTCCTGGGGGAGGGACAGATCCAAAAGACATTTGGTCCTAACTGGATAACTGGCCTTTGGGTCGGTTTCTAAGGAGAGTGGAGGAAACACTCCCCTCTCCCACAGGGGTTTTCCTCGAAAGGCAGCTGGACCTCCTTCCTTCTCACTTCTCACCCAGGGCAGCGTCCTCAGTTGTTGGCTGAAACTTTTTGGGTGAGACACAAAATGGCCTGGACGTCTGAGAACCTCCACAGACCATGCAGTCAACCTTTCCTCTTCTACCTAACGGAGAGACAGATGGAAGCGAATGCTCAGCCAATGGACACTGCAAGGGGCATCCTTTGACAAAGGCATTATAACCACTTCTCCAGAATATATACGGTAACTCACCTGACTGGCGAGACATTGAAGGAATTGGGGGCCTGTTAATATCTTCTTTAAAGGCCAGAGGCAGAAAAATGAATGCCCCCCCCCTCAAAGATCCCACCACCCTTTGGCAGAAGAGCACTGGAGCAAGAGATCTCAGATACCTCTAGATAAACAAGTCTCCAATGTGCCATCCAAGAGGCAATAAGAGAGGTCCGAGGGTGGGGTTTCCCCCCCCCCCATGGAAAACCCTGATTTGTGGCTTGTGGAAATGGAAGCGCTTAACCATTTGTTGCTTCTAGAAAGCTCCCAGCAGCCTACAGAAAACATTTAGACTCTAATCCCCTAATAATATTAGAAGAATGTGTTGAATTCAACATTTATGCTCAAACCAGCTGCTTCGTCATACAGAAAATGAGACAATGCTCCGGTCACTTCAAAATTGTTCTGTTTTGACCTCAGGAGGCTCCTTTCTCCGAAGCCTCGAACCCTCCCCAAACCGGAACCGTTATTCTGAGTCCGGGGACTGAAGAATTTGAAGTCCCCTGATCGGTTCAGGGGGTTTTCAGATCCATGATATCAGGCCTATGTTTTGTCAACAATGGTAGTATATTATATTTAGCCTTGTGCTTGGAAAACATAATTATCTAAATATTCCGCACCCAACCTAATTATGTAAACTAGACAAGGAAATTGCATAATTAAAGCTTGTCTAGAAGCAAAGTTCTCACTTCTGGGTGTGCAAGAATAATTTGAGGGGTGTGAATCTAAAATCTCATGTTGCTATTCTGGAAGCTGCATCACTGTTTTGAACAAAATATATTCAGCTAAGTGGGGCAAAACACCTCCTGGAAGACGATATATTTTCTGCAAACGTGCAGCTTTCACTCCAACCTGAGCAGTGATTTAAAGTCGATCAATACAATCCAGGGAACGGAGGCGATGGAGTTATAGACGTGGGTTCTGCTTCACCTGAGAGTAGACATGGAAATGGGTTGAATATAAAAAAAGATCCTGTATATACTAAACAAATTGAGCCCGTTACAGGGGGGAAAACAACTCAGAATGTGCTGGTTTCCTGTGAGAAGAGCTTTCAAAAATATGGGAAAGCCATGAAAGGTTTGATTCCTCTTCATTCTGAAGTGACGCGGGCCAAGCACAGACAAGCGCTGTCGGAATCTCTTTAATCCCAGGTTTTGGCTTTGACGTGTGGATGAAGAAAGAAGGGGGGGGAGCCCAGATGTTAGCAATATTTGATGTATATGTAGCCTGATGAATGTTGATCGCGCACAGATCCAGAAAGAAACAAGAGCTTTCAGCCAAAACCTCTTTAAAAGCCACGATGCTCACAAGGCAGGAAGTCTGCGGTCAACACCGGGTGGCGGAAAATCACCCCAAATAGCCAATGGCCACCACTGTCCTTCAGCCTCGAGGCCAGTTTGACACCTGGCTGGGTCCTTTGTCTGTCGCTCTGGGGCACCCACCAAGGAAGAAGAAAAAATATTTACTTGTTTATTTTATTTATTTATTTATTTGTTTTGTTTTGTCAACTACATATTGGTAGTATACAAAGAAATAACGCTGTTTAGATACATGTGATGGGTACTGATAAGAGGGAGACATTAGGACAGGGGACAGAAGGCACGCTGGTGCGCTTATGCAGGCCCCTCACTGACCTCTTGGGAATTGGGAGAAGTCAACAGCGGACAGTCTAAGAGTATAAAGTTTTGGGGGTTTGGTGATGAAACTACAGAGTCAGGGAGTGACTTCCAGGCATTAACTATTCGGTTGCCAAAGTCGTATTTTCTACAATCAAGTTTGGAGCAGTTTACTTTGAGTTTCTATCTGTTGTGTGCTTGTGTATTGTTGTGCTTGAAGCTGAAGTAGTTGTTGACAGGAAGGATGTTGTAGCAGAGGATTTTATGGGCTATGTTTAGGTCATGTCGAAGTCGACGTAGTTCTAAGCTTTCTAAACCTAGGATTGTGAGTCTAGTTGCATAGGGGGTTCTGTTGCGAGTGGAGGAGTGGAGGGCTCTTCTGGTAAAGTATCTCTGGACGCTTTCTAATGTCTTTATGTCCAAAATGTGGTGTGGGTTCCAGAGAGATGAGCTGTGTTCAAGGATTGGTCTGGGGAAGGTTTTATATGCTCTGGTTAGTTGTGTGATATTACTGGAGCAGAAGCTACGTAGGTTGAGGTTATTATTATTATTTATTAGATTTGCATGCCACCCCTCTCCGAAGACTCAGAGCAGAATACAAAACACAGAATCCAATGATTAAAACAGTAGAACAGTTTTTAAAAAGCCCTTGATTAAGAAACACTCTAATGTTAGCAACTCTTGAAGCCCTTTTGGTCATGTTGTTCGGTGGGGTCTCCCTGAGCAGCTCCAGGGATCAGAGATGTTTAGCAGGAAATATTCCAAACAAAGGAAAATAGCATTCCATAAATTGCAAGTAAAACATACATTAATTTAGGAAGAATTATCTTAAACTCTCCTGCCGTAACTCTCTCGTCTCTTCCCCATGGAATAGAACGAAGGCTGACGAGGAGGTCCGTCTCACCTGGCCTTTGGGGTAATGAAGTCGTTCCTACTGGACAGGTGACCAGAGGGGAGGTTGCACCTTGGAACATATTTTTACAATCCGACCAATCAGATGCTAACCTGAGAAAGGCTGCTGGTCACGAAGTCTTGGCGGTGGGCTGCCTGAGGGAGGAAGAGAACCTGGCCAGGCCGGTTTTCCGAGGACGAGATTGGCTGCCATGTGACTGATGGCTGTCATCTTTGCATTGATCCCTCAATGCCTAAGTATCATTATGCACCCATATCTCACCCGTCGCTTTAAAAATAAAGGAGACCGTAATTTCTGAGCGGGAAGCGAGAAACCCATTCTTAAATCCAGGGAAAGCGAAGGGATGGTTGACGGCATGATTAAGATTCCAGAGAGATTCCACTGTTATTACTCATTAAGTCAATAATACAAGCTTTAGGCAAACGCTATTAAATTGTCTGCTCGGTACGGAAACACCAGCTGCTTCCCCATTGTGCTAAGTGAAATATGGTTTGTTTATTCTGGCTTAGTGTACTTCACCAAACTCTGTCCTTGTGGCTTGCAAATCCTGATTTATGGTTTAGGAGATTATATGAGCAAGCCATGGGATCTTCTCAGCACATGTGTACTCGTTGTGTGCTAAACTGTTATTTATGGGACACAATGTCTGGTTGGATAAATCCCAATACTGTCCTGTGAACGACGGCCGATGGCTTAGCCTGTTGTGAGCACCTCACCCTTTGGGTTCTTCTCAAGACGTTATGATTACACCACCCTGGCTTAATGGGATATATGAATGCAGTCATTGTGTAACGCCGTGTGTTTACTACCACCTTCCAGGGGCGCATTAAGGGTGTGCCTCACTCTGACATGGGCCTGTTGTTACTTGAGATTGGATGCGGATGTGAGACATTCATCAGAACATTGGGATGGGACTCCGCGGTGTCTTGCCTGAGGTCTCTGCCTATTGTTCGAGAGGTCTTCAGGTTGTGTGGGCAGCCTTGCCAGTTCATCCTGGCGTTTATTTAAAACACACTTTTAAGCAGATCTGTCCTGACAGACACCAGCCCCCTTTTCCTCCGTGTTTTTTGGTCTGTCTTTAAACTATGAGTAGGAAGTTGAGCCCCATGTTACATTCCCTGCTACATACATACCGTACATACAGTCAAGAGTTAGTTGACTTGGATCGATCTTGAAAGGAGCTGGCCCCAAAATCCCAGAGTTAGTTTGGGAAATTGAAGAGGGGGGGAAAGGCATTTCTGTCTGTGGGGGGAAAAAACCCACAACTCTGTGATCCAGACATGTTCTTCTAATTACCAGAAGTTGAAATGAAACCCAGAAAGAATTTAATTTTGCCTTGAAGTTAAGCCAGTGAGAAAAACAGCCCTTCAGAGCTGAAGTGTCATCGAATTCAGGAGCTGACGTCAAAACAGAAACCGGTGCTTGGTCCAGGCCATCGCTGCTGCGTTTGACATTCTAGGGATTTGCAACTTCTCTCTTCCAATGTGGGGTTTATAATGCATATACTCTGGTCACGGCATCGTTCCTCACAAGACGCTTGAAATGAAGCAGAGCCTGGAAAGGAAGCTAGCAGACCCCATTTCTACAGAACAAGCCATTCACGGAAGAGCCTTAAAGGAAGCAGCCAGGGCCAGGCGACGGAAGCTCCGCCCACAAACAATAGGGGCGTGGCTTCAGTAGCACAGTTGGAGTCATCCTCAGCCCTGCCAATCATCCTCCTTTGCGCCTGACCTCACAGCTGCTGGCGGCGTGAATTCATTGCCCTCCATTTAGTCCTCGGGGTCTGTGGGACTTTTACAAAGATTAAATGTGATTTTTTTTGTTTTAAAGTAATTGCATTCTGTTTGGGAAATTACTCTGGATTGAAAAATGACTGTATGGTACATAGTTGTTGTAGTTGTTGTTTTTTCTGAGCAGCAGTGGCAAAACTCCTGCTAGATGTAAATTCTGGTGCCTGATGACCTTCTTCCCGTATTTTCCTACTTTGAGTTAAAATTCATGCTCAAATTTTGCATTTCTTATTCTGTCTTTAGTTTTTCCCCCAGGCTGGGCCTGGCTAAGCGGAAGAGAGACGTGTTTTATGTTGATATTATATGCATTTCTTTCAACAAAACCTACCTGTTCATAGGTATTTCTCAGATCAGTGTGTAGGTGTGCTATTTTATCTGTTTTCTTTACCAACATGAATCTTGGGTGAGTGTGTGCGCGTGTGTGTAAGTATAAGTGTGTCTATAACTATACCTGTGTCTAAGGTATAGTTATAAATGAAGGTGCAATAGCCATCGCAATCTCCAAAGCGTTTAAAATTTATTTAAAACTACTAAAAACTACTTAGCTTCCGTCAGTTGTCTACTGACTTTGCCAGAGTATTAATGGGGATTTTAATACTCTGATGAAGTCAGCAGAGGACTGACGGAAGCTAAGTAATTTTTAGTAGTTTTAAATAAATGTTATACGCTGCAGAGATCGTGATAGCTATTGCCTCTTTATACTGTATATATACTGCTAAAAAAAATAAAGGCAACACTTAAACAACACAATATAACTCCAAGTCAATCAAACTTCTGTGAAATCAAACTGTCCACTTAGGAAGCAACACTGATTGACAGTCAATTTCACGTGTTGTCAGCACATTCAATTTTGTACAGAACAAAGTATCCCATGAGAATATTCCATTCATTCAGATCTAGGATAGGTTCTTTGAGGGTTCCCTTTGCTTTTTTGGGTAGTGTATATGTATATATGTATACACACACACACACACATTTGTGGTAATATCCACGATAAATGATTTTTTAAAGCAATGGTTGTCTGTCTCAAAAGTTAAAAAGCAAGTTTACGTATCAATTCAGTCCGGTGCAGATGTGGGCCTCTTTTTCTTTTCCACTTTTCAGAAATCGGTGATTGGCAGTTGTGATGATAACGTGGGATGAAAGCAGGGATTGATTGAACAGCTGCAAAAGGTCTCTCCCCCTGTATTTATTAGATGAGTGACGGGATGATTATCCCGAATGAACAATGGAGCGGAATAACAGGCCCCACGGAGGGAAGGGGTGGAATGGGCTTATTTTCAGGGCTGGGCTGATGTGGTGTCCAGGGGAGACGCGAGTGTGGATTCTGGCTCCGTCTCAGCTTCGTGGCTTTGGCCATTCAGTCTGCTGTCAAAGATGGTTCTACCACTTCCCCAAACGAGGGTCATGACCCAAAGGTGGCTTTCTCTGACACCCAGATCTGCTGTTGATTGGGACCCTCCCTCAGTCCTAGTGAATGGCAGAGATCACTGGATTTCCTCAGGGGGTCCTGGACTGAGGGTCACACTTCATTGTGAGTTGTTGTGCTCATAAGTCCAGTCATGAGTTGAGTCAAGCTGCCCTCCGTTGAGTCATGCCATTGTAAGTACAAATCCGGCTTAGGCCGTTGTATCTTTATTTATTTTTTGACTGGAAATTGCCAGAAAATGTCACCCATCACAACCATGTGCCCCTGGGATGCTGCAAACCAGAAGTGTTTAGTCTACAAAAGAGACAACCGAGAGGAGGTGCAGCAGCACTTTTCCAATATCTGGAGTTGTTACAGGAAGCGGACTCGGAGAACAAAACCGGCGGGTTAAAACTAGAAGGAAGGAAGCTGCTGTCGGGAAGAGTCTCCTTCCTCTGCGACCCACCGCTCCATGAAGTGGTCCACGTCGTGACCTCTTTTTCCTTCTCTTCTCCTGCTGGAAGCCTACAGACAAGCTGGGTGCTTATATCCAGAGATCTCTCCTGGACTTTGTTTCATTATCATATTCATTTATAACAATATTCATATATATGATGCCAGTAAGAGAGAGAAGCATGAGGACAGGGGACAGAAGGCACACTGGTGCACCTATGCACGCCCCTCACTGACCTCCAAGGAATCAGGAGAGGTCAACAGTGGACAGTTTAAGGGTTTAGGTTTTGGGGGTTTGGTGATGATACTACAGAGTCCGGTAGTGAGTTCCAGGCATCAACTACTCAGTTACTAAAGTCGTATTTCCTCCAGTCAAGTTTGGAGTGGTTTACTTTGCAATGGTTTACTTTCCACTGAAGGTAGGGTTAAATTCTAAATTCATTTGCAACACTGGGACTTCATTGCGTAGTAGAGATTTTTATGATGCTGTTTAGGTGAACAATCCATAAGGGAGGAGGTTTTCTCCTCTCAAAACACTCTTGAACCAGGGCCAGACCATGAAGTTGGATTGGGGAAGCCAGACTCGATCAAAGGAAGCATTGGCTCACTTGGTCCCTAAAGAACTTATTCTTTCTCCATCCTGGGGTTCCGCAGCGTTCCCAATTGGGAGAATGTTCAAAGAGTGCGATAGATACAGAGCAGCACTAAGACAGCCCAAAGCTATGGTCCTTGAGGGCTGTCTAGGCCGTCCAGCCACAGAGGCAGGAGGCTTCTCACCAGCGGGACAAGGACAAATGGGAAGCGGCCACAGCATCTCTATCCCGCGTACGGATCCTCACGGGAGGACAGCTGCCGTCCGTCAATCGGTCCACGCAGGGCAGTGGTTGAATGTTGGATTGGGACTGCCGGGATAGATTCAAGTTTCCAGCATGGGGTTCACCAAACATCTCTAAGCATTAGTTCAACATGATTCACAAGGATAATTATGAAGATACACTTAGAGATATCACAAACTCTTGATATATATTTTACAAATGCATACTATTGGTATTTTAATTTTGTCATTATTTGCTTGAGCCACAGAGAAAAATAAAAAAAATGACATGGGAACTTTTTCAAGCTAGGTTGAATAATAATAATAATAATAATAATAATAATAATAATAAGAAGAAGAAGAAGAAGAAGAAGAAGAAGAAGAAGAAGAAGAAGAACAACAACAACAACAATAACAACAATAACAATCCATTCTAGAACATTGTTTAGAATGAGGTAGTCACTTTTTTCAGCTTCCTCACTTAAGGGGATAATTTGACTCCTAGGACACTCATTCAAATGCCACCTTCAGATCCATTTGAGGCATCAGATGTAGGTCTGAAATATTGTTGTAACTTGGGCAAAGCTGGGAGGAGAGGCTACTCTGGTTTAATACTGAAACCAGGATTCATTCAGACCATCATATCACCTCTACAAATCTTGGGGCTGGGTTCATACCTCACACCTTTCCTAAAATGTGCTTGGGTGGGTTCATTTGGGAGAAGAGTTGCGTGTTTTTTCTCCAAAGAGACTAAGTTGTTGGCCCAAAAATTAAACCTTCAGGTGTGCTGGATTCCTTGATATTTAGTAAGAATTTACTCTTGAAACGTTTTTAACTGTTACTAGTTTCAAGATGGAGTAAAAGGGCCATTGCTGTTGTTTTTCCCCCCTTCCATCTTGCTGTGTGTCTTAGTGTGGTTCAGGGGCAGAAACTTAAAATGTAGCTTACAGTTGTGCAATGAAAGTTTGTAAATTATCCACCTGAAATGTTCTCTATCGCCTTCAGATGAAACCAACATCTGTCTTGTTTTCTCACACTGGTAAAAAGTGTGTAGGTATCTCTAGGTGTTTGGGTATTTCTGTATTACAACAGTGCCCATGTTTTTGTCACATACAAATCTATTTGATCAAATGTATCTCCCATTTCAGGTGTGATTTGACTTTTTGGTAGCCACTAGCCACTAGATGTGCTTGTTTGGGCAGAAGTTTTGGCCCAGGGTTTCAAGGGGAATCTGCTGTCTTTTGTAGCTGACCGATAGAAGCATCTGGCAAAAGGGCTGTTCTTAAAAAGGTTCAGAAATTGTCAACACACAAGCAAGTTTCTTTCTGCATCCGAGTGGCTTGACCGAAAGAAGATTTGTTTTTACACCCGTTTGTCTTTTGGAAACCATCCCTCCCATGAACTGAAGAAGTGTTCAGAGAGGTGATGACAATGGACATCTCACATCCAATTGGCATTTGTATCTGATTAAATACAATACAAATTTACCTGGCAGAAATAAGCAAAAGAGCCACTTGTCATTCAAGGTAGTATCGGCAGAGAGAAAGGCAACACCTAGACCGAAACTTTCACAAGTGCACTGGGTGAAATAATCCATTTCAGAAAACCCCACTGCAGTCCCATAATCGTATTTATTAAGAAATATTATATCTCCAGGCAAAGCCATGATGATGGAAAAATTAGTGTGACTGGCAGCTACCACTCGCTGCTATTAAGCAAGTTCCAACACAGGCATCTAATATCGGCTCCTGTGATTCTAAGCACTTGGAACCAGTCCAGTTCTCCTCATCTCAAAAGAAAACATGTCAATGGAGTCGGTTCATGATCTGGGGTGCGACTCTGCACCAGGCTTTGTGGGGGGGGGGTAGGGGGGGTGGAAAAGGAGATGACAGAGACCCAAAAATGTAGTAAATGGGAAGACGGCAGCTCTTTGTACTTTTCACTTTCTTAGTGACTTTTTCCTCTTAAAATGAAGATGCTTATTTGCTGCTCACCTGGGCATTTGCATAGCTCTACGCAGCAGTGGGGGTTTCCGAGCTTTTCCTACGTCCCAACTGCAGAGGAGACTAAGGGTCTTGTGTCATTTCAGAAGGAAACGGGGCAGGCATGAAATTGGCAGACTTCTATGCCATGTTTGTTTGGTGGTTGGTTGGTTGATACGCTGCCCCTTTCCGAGGACTCGGAGCGAGATACCAGATACTGGATGCTTCTGTTGTCATCCCTGATGCAGTGGTAGGTGAGAAAAGGCTTTGAGAGGCCAGGGGAGGGAGGGGGTGATGCCTAGGGAAAGGCCATAGTTGTCGGAAGGGATTGTCAAGGTCTTCTTGTACAACCTCCTGCTCAAACAGGAGAACCCAGACCAGCGATGGTGAACCTTTTCCGGTTCACGTGCCACAAGGCGGGCGTGGGTGGGTGTGCAAGCATGCCTACACGTGGCCACACCCCTTCCCTCCCCACCACACATGACACACGCACACACCTTGTGCTGCCCCTTCTTGTGTGCACAATCCCCCCCACGCATGGACACAGGCCTCACTGAAGCCTGGGACGGTAAAAAACAAGAACAGCCCAACAGGCAAATCAGAAATTCAGGAACCGCACTTGCAGTTTGACCATTGGGCTGTTGTTTTTTACCCTCAGGGGCTTCAGGAAGCTTCTGGAGTTCAACCTCCCCCCCCCCAGCACAACAAGCAAACAGGAAGTGCATTTCCCAAACGTCCGTTTTGCCTGTTGGGCTGTTTTTGGCACTCCGGGGCTTCAGGGGAGCTTCCTTGAAGGGCCTGCAGGGCGGAAAGTCCATGCGCCCTGGAGTTGGCGTGGGGCAACCTCTCGCAGGCCCTCCGATAGGGTTCCATGGGGCACCTGTGGGTCACGTTTTGCCATAGTTTCCGCCATCGCGGCCCTGGACCGTTTCAGACACGGGACAAGTGAAATCGCCGCACTCCGGACAGCCTGAAAGAGACAGTGGAGCCCCAGAGCTGGACAATGGGTGGGAAAAGAGGGCCGGAAGGGACCCCCCACTCCCACCCTGTTTTCTCGGCCTGTAAAAGAGGCAGGCGGGGGATTTGTACTTGCGAGGTTCTGTTCATCTTTTCTTTCAGTGAAATAGAATTTAGCACCTCCGGTCGTGTTTCTGGTCTGGTTGATCTGGGAAGGCCGAGAATTGCAGATGGTTCTCTAGTGTGTCCCCCTGTTTTTCCACCATTTCTTCATGTTAAGTAAATCGTTATTCATTTTAATAAAGAATTGTATTTTTGACTGGGCATGGCTTCCTAGGCTGTGGCAAGTGGAGAATGTTTCTATCGCCTTAGCAGTCGTTTGTGCCACCCGGCAGCTTCAATGGCATCAAAGGTCAATTATAAATTCTGTGCATCACTCAGCTATAAGTGCCAGGCATTATATAGAAAAGTTAATAGAGTGGCACATTGAAACTGAAGTTTGTTCTTCCGGTTTGAGGTTCTAGAATGGCCATTAACCAAGGGACTGAGGCCTGAGAAATGCTGCCCAAATAAATTAAGAATGGTCACTCATTTATTTATTTATTGTTCATTAAACAAGGTCATTGTTCTTTGCATTAACCATATTTTTTTTTCTTTTGTCTTGCAGAAATGCATGAAACCAGCAATATAGCCACTTTCCATGGACTGGTCAACAGTTCTAGTTACCACACCTTCCTTTTGGACGAGGAACGGAGTAGACTCTATGTAGGAGCCAAGGACCACATATTTTCTTTCAACCTACTCAACTTCAAGGATTTTCAAACGGTACTTTCCATCTCTTTTCATCTTTAGACGTATGTCGATGTATGTAAGATGACCGGTGGGGTATGAAGCTGAGCGTTGAGCCACTTAGTTAATGTAGGCAGGTCCTTTTGCAATATTACAAAGGCTCATGAAAATTATTGGGCGTAGGTAGAAGACGTGAACCCCTTCCAAGAGATGCAGGACACGGAAAAGCTGAGCAGGAAATACAGTAGCTTCCTTTTCTCTTCAGTCTTCTACATTTTGTATCACTGTAGTTGGAACTTCACCTGCACGAAGTCCAAGGCAGTTTGGGCAAATGAAACCTTTGAGTAGGATTTTCAGACTGAACTGCAGAATTGGTTTGATGAGTTGAACTTTCAAAAGCGCATTCAAAGGAATCCAAAGATTAGATGGACTTTTCCCCAGATGTCCTGAACCTTGTAGAGTTGGGTTCAGATACCTGAAGATCACTCGTTCTCTGCCTGCCCCCTGGGGAAGAACTGGAGGGTTAAAACTACAAAGAAGTAGGCTCAAACTAGGAGGAACCTTCTAACCAGTAGGTGGAAATTTGTCAGAGCGAGATCCAACCTGGAACTAAGGAGAAAGTCTCTCACTGATGGTGAGAACTATTCATCAATGGAGCAGCTTTCTTGCCAGAGTTGTGAGTACTCCATCGCTGGGGGTTTTCGAGAGCAGGCTGGACAGCTGCCCTTATGCCTGGGATGGTCCAAGGGATGCTGTCTTGGGCAGTTCCATGGTCCCTTCCGGCCCTCGGATTCCATGACTGCATGAGCTGTCAACCAGTGGAACAGCAGGCCACATGAAGGCAAGGGTTTTCCATTGCTAGAGGTCTGCAAATAGAGGCTGTGCGGTGTCCTGCCAGGGATATTCTAGTGGACCCTACACCAAAATGGACATTTGAAAAGGGGATGTCTACGCTAACTCTTCCAACTCTACAGTTAGAGTAATTCAGTTGAGTTTACTTCCCTTCTGAATCACAAAGTTCAAATGAACCCTTTGAACCAATTTGCGAATGTGAATCTACTCTTGGTTGATTCAGGCAAAAGGGTCGGCAGAACAGGGGTGTTGTTGAGAAAACAAACACAACATTTTACAGCATCCTGAGAATCTCACAGATTTTACCTTCATCCGTTCCTGGTGTTGGGCACCAGATTAATCAATACACATCCAATCCAGTGAATGGTGATCATTCATCCAATGTTCAAAATCTTTTCTGTTCCTCTACGGAAGGAAAATACGGACGATAAAGGCCAGAGGCAGTTGAAACCACTAAATTATATAAAGACAATGAACCTGATGATTTAATTCTCCATTCTGTCACTTGAGATGCTCCCATCCAGAAGATCAAATCTATGAATAAATCATTTTAGATTAATATTGATGGCAGCCACATGATGGACAATTTTGGATTTGATTGAAAACAGAGATTTAGATTGGAAGCTAATAGACGTTTCATTATGAAAGCATACGTGTAAATAAAACATTAACAATATGCATAGCATAATTATATTTTCATGAATCCTCAATGCTTTAAATCTGGCTAGGTTGCTTCTACTTTGCATTAATCCATGACCCATTAATTCTTTGCACGATAAACTATTTCTTTCCAAGTCCTGAGTGAAGATTTGTGTTTTCTGAAGATCAAGATCCAAGTAAAATTGGCCACTTCCTATTCTCTCAAGAACAACCATTAAAAAAAAATGAGTTTATTTATTTGGATGTTCTGTGAGGTTCAGGATGTAGTGCAGAAACATCTGGAATCATTAGAGAAACAGACTACTGCTCTAAGTTTTTAAAAAAAGAGATACACAGTTTAGGGTGAATTGACACGTTCCCACCTGTGTGTGTGGTGGCCCCAGGTAGTGAGTTGTGGTCACAGATTGTGGCCCAAGGTGCCTGGACTCCTCCTGCAGCCCAGCTTCCTAAAAATGCTCTTGTGTTTTTTGTGAGCAATGTGACAGTCTCCAAATCCACCACGAAACCTGCAGTTGCCTGTGCTACCTCTTGCCCCAAATGACCTTAAATGGACTTCTTCTTGCTTTATCTGCAAATTGGTTTAAGATGAAGGTGATAGTCCAGTCACGTGCCCCATTTATATTGCATGGTGGTGAAATTTGATCATGTTTTATTCTATGTGCCATTCTCAAAGCTTTTTAGAAGACATCAATAATCAACTAGAAGGGGTTTGGGGGCTTTTGCACTAGAAGGTGAAATTGATGGTTAAGAATTAATCCCAGGCACCACCAGGAATGAAATTGTGAATCGCTGTAGAATAATTGGGACAAACCCTTAAGGGCAACAAGTTCAACCTCAGAGCATCTTTCATGCAGGAGGTGCCACAACAGATTCTTTCCCCAAAATCTACAATCCAGCAAAAAAATTAATTCATCCTCTATTTATGTTGATATTTATCATCCATTCACAGAAATGACATTTCCAAATTCTGTTTGATCATTGTGCTGTAGTGTGTTTGGGGTTTGTGGAGGGAGGGAGGAAGAGAGACAGAGAGAGACGGAGGGCAGGAGGCTGCCTGTGTATGGAACAGTCCACGTATGTGGTTTATTCCTTGTTTGCACAATTTCATATAATTTTTCCTTTCCTCTTGCGTTTTCTTTTACCTGAATGTGCTACATTCTGGCCACCTGCTCTCTAGCTATAAATAAAATATTACTGTGGCTGTTAAGGTACAAAACGGGGTCTGACATGCATGGCACCGTTTGTGACATCATGTGTTCCAGGCCATCTAGGAAAACAAGACCATCTTTCATGTAGAATCCACCCCTCTGCTGCTCCATCCACCCTTTTCTGAAGAGAGACAGACAGACAGACAGACAGACAGACAGACAGACAGACAGACAGACAGACAGACAGACAGACAGACGTTTGTTTTCATATGTATATGTGAATAAATGCACATCCATTGGAAATGGCCCTGAGTTGGGCCGAGAGGCAAAAAGGAACCTGTGACGCTCCTTCAATATACCAGAGTGATTCGACACAAAAAACATGTAACCTTCCCTGGTACAGAGCTCAAGGGATTGGATACTGTAGCCTAGAGGTTAATTCTCTGGCTTACAAGGCAAAGGCTGCAAGTTCAAGTCCCAGGGAGGGTATGGCTAACTGAGGAGGCCAGAACAAGGCCAAAATAGATCTATCCTAGTCTCTCTTAATTTTCAAATCCAGCAAAAACATGTGGCACATATTTTAGATAGATGGATAGATAGAGAGAGGGGGGAGAGGGAGAGAGAGATAGATCTGTTTCTATGTATAGTAGTGCAAAAATCCAGATAAAATCGTGCACAGTAGATTGACAGGGGCAGATCATAAAAGGGAGAGAGAGAGGTCATAATCCTAAAAAGAACAAGGCAAGAGCATGGCCTGGGTGGAGATGACCTTCTCTGGACCGCCAAGTGACCTGATGCCATTGTGTCCTTGCCCCCTTAGATCACTTGGCCCGTGTCCCACGGTCGGCGGGATGAATGCAAGTGGGCCGGGAAAGACGTCTTGGTAAGTAGAGACCTCTGTCCACTCTCCTTCTTCAGGCCAGTCAGGATTTTGTGGCCTTTTGCAAAGCTTTGGTTTGCACTCACTGGCTGCCTTTTCCACAGAGGTCAAGCTCGGACATCGGTCAAGCTCCGTTTTTTCCCCATGCGCTCCTGCAGATTTACATGTGGCGGAAGGAGGGAATGAATGAGCGTCTAATTGTCCCCTTATTGAGGAGGTCTTAGGAGCTTGACCCCAGGACGAGGCAAAGGGCCTTTGGGAAGGCAAGGAGGGTCATTAATGCCTGGAAGCTTTGAAGGCCTCAGTGGGGGGGGTCTCTCTCCTGACAAGAGCCCCCGCCTGCCTCCCCCGCATCAATTTCCTTCTTCCTATTGTGGTTGACAACGGGGGATGGGGGGGCTTTATTGTCTGCATTCCTTCTGGTGTCCTCCCTCTTCCCTCCTCGATCTTTCCAACCCTCCCATTAGATAATAGGGGAAAATTGTGTGGCTGTCGGGTGTGATGATTGCAATGCTGGCAGAGGATAAATAAATAAAAGGGGTGGAATTCACTGTAATTATATACAGAGACCGGAACACATTCCTTCGAGACAAAGGGGGAGATCACCACGGTGTTTGCCATGGCCAGAGACAGCCCGGAGCTCGTCCCGAGTGAATCTTTGGGGAGGGTTTGGTAAAATATTCATAACAGCAGCTGGCCGAAATCTCTGCCCGGTCATTGGCCAGAATGGGCTTCAGGATCGGACATCCAGTGGTTAAGATAACAAGGCTGGTTTGTCCACCGAAGGAATTTGCAAACATCCCTTGAATAAAGAAGGGAGAAGGTCATAAATAACGCAGGGGCCTCCTTTTTAAGACCACGCTGGCTGGCTTCCCTTGCAGAGAGTGAGCCTCATCCTCAAGCCAAGCCTCGACTGCCCTTCCCCCACAACAAGCAAGCAAGAGTCGCTGCATTTCGTAAGGTCCAGTTCTACCAGCAAAGAAAGGGAATCCTTCCTTTTGGAAGTAATATTCAGTGGAGTTTCTCTTTCGTTACTCTCAAGGTAGATAGTAGCATTACAATGGGACCTAAAGAAGATTTAAATCAATATGGTGAAGGTATTCCCGTGATGATAAGTATTTTGCCTGTCTGAATGGTTAGAAGTTAATAAATCACAAATTGGTTGTTTCACATTTGTTTTATTTGAATGGAGTATTTATGAATCTCAGTTATTAACTGTTCTATGCTGGTCACCTTTCTCAGGAATCGCCCTTTGCAGCTGCTTTGTGGCTTATATGAACTAAGGCATAAAACCCATCAGGAAAGACTTCATGAACTCCATCTGTCTAGTCTGGAGGACAGAAGGGAAAGGGGGGACACGATCAAAACACTGAAATAGGTTAAAGGGTTAAATAAGGTTCAGGAGGGAAGAGTTTTTAATAGGAAAGTGAACCCAATAACAAGGGGGCACAATCTGAAGTTAGTCGGGGAAAGATCAGAAGCAACATGAGAAAATATGATTTGACTGAAAGAATAGTAGAGGCTTGGAACAAACTTCCAGCAGACATGGTTGGTAAATCCACAGTGACTGAATTTAAACAAGCCTGGGATAAACATACATCCACCCTAAGATAAAACACAGGAAATAGTATAAGGGCGGACTAGATGGACCAGGAGGTCTTTTTTTTCTGCTGTCAGTCTTCTATGTTTCTAGGTTTCTAAATGTGACCACTGAGGACACACGTAGGGTGCGTGGACCCCCCCCCCCCCCCCCGTTGACCTCAGCCCTGACCTGAGATTGAAAGGGAACCCTGCCAGCTAGCAGGCGGTGGCTTCACTCTGCTGGAGTCCACGGCTGCCTTCCCCCTTCACGTCAATCATGCAGTGCCATGAAACAGATCTTGCTGGGGAATCTAACATTTCAAGACCCCCAGACACTGAGGAATGAGGAGGCTCCCCGACAGTGCAGACGAGGGTCTTTTCTCCCACCAAAAACCAGGAGAGATAATGGTTAGGAGGAAATGAAAATGTTTCTCAGGTTTCTGTAATGCAGCCACTCACCTCTGTGGGAAACGTCACCCAATGTGCTGAGTTGTGTTGCACTGGGTGTGTGTTAAGAACACTCCAGTTTTGGAGTCTCTGGTTTTATTAAGGAGTGAGCAGAATAAGCCCCGAGTCTTCGGAGAGGGGCGGCATTCAAATCTAATAAATTATTATTAATTATTATTATTATTAATATTATTATTATTATCATCATCATCATCATCAAGGATGCCCAGGCACAAAGGAAACGGGGAGTTTTAGCCGATATCCAGCTGACAGCCCAGAGATATGAGTAATGGTTTAGTCAGACAAACCAGATACATTAAGGGTATAAAATAATATTTACTTTGACAAAGAACAGACCTACTCATACGCATAAATACATAAACAATACTATAGGTCTTATTTGTCAAGAACAGACCTACTCATACGCATAAATACATAAACAATACTATAGGTCTTATTTGTTCAGCTTACAAACACACAAACCAGCATTTAACACAGAGAAGAGCAGAGAAGAATCAGTGTGAGAATAACGCTTCTGGCGCCCCCTTATGGCCATCCGCAACACTAACTCTTAAAGCTATAGTGTTTTAATACATTGAAGCATACATTGTTAGTTTGTTTATATATTGCCAAACCCAAATCAGTTATGTACACAGTACTAACAGATTTGATTCTGTTGGACCCACATTTCTGATCTGATTCATAAAAACTCATCCAACTTTATCTAGATGCCCAAATCAGACCAGTGCACCAAATCACTCCAAGAAAAAGAAATATTTCTGGTCATGCCAAAAAATGCCCCCAAATCATTGCAAAGGCACTGAGAAGACCTGGATCCTGGCCACGCGTCAACCAGGGGAGCCCCATGAGCCATCTTTAGCCAGTCCCGCTCTCTAAGTCAACGCTACCCTTGCCAGGTAGGCAAAATAGCCAGCAAACATACCTAATATCGCCTATTTTTTTCCATACAAGCAACTTTGTGAGTTGACAGAATATCTATACATGGATTAATATTGGGAAAGTCATGTGTGCATAACATTCAGACTCATAAAATCCTTCCTTATTTATAGAGAAGTGGCCAACCTCTGTGGCATCTATGGTGCTTATTAGCTTTTCTCTCCACCCCCCACCCCCCCGTGCTTTGTGGGTTTGTGTCGGTGTGCATGTGGGCATGCATCTAAACCTTGTATTTGGCCATTCAGAAATGAAACGTTGGGGGGGGGGCTTTGTCACTGGTCAACTTGTGCATCATGGATTCAAAAGTTGTTTTATGCATATTTATATCCCGCCTTCCGATTTAATAGTCCTCAGAGTTGGTCATCATTCATCATTCATCACACACACCCCAATCACAACCCCCTGGTCCCCTCCTTTCTTGCAAGGAGAACAAGTGGGACATCTTCCTTTCACCAAGAATGAGAAGCCAGGTGATGCAAAGGGTTTTCCTGGAGGGCGGGGAGCTGGTTTCTGGGGGAGGCCAAGACATTTCCAGTCTTTGTTTCCAGTCTCCGCAGACCCTGCTTCCAAAATAGAAAAAGACCCAGTGATTCAGAGGTGGCACCTGCGCTTCAATCCACTGCAAATTAAGAGCCTTTCGTCTCTTGGAATCTGTGGTTGCAGTCGGTTGCCAAAATCCTCCCGTTTCACTGACGTTTCCCCAGATACGTGGAACAGAAATTTGGATCTGAGGTGACTGGATGCCTTTATGGAACATTTATAAGTATTGTTCTATAACAATTGTTTACAGTATTGATTAGGGCTCCTCAGATGAGGAATGCTCTGAATCAGATCCAAAGCTTCAAATGGGTTTAGGAAATCACATTGATGGGTTGAGTCGGTTCATCATATCGACTGCATCCAAATTGGTTGGGAGTGACGGAGGTTTGATGCTTTTCATAAACGGAATTGGACTTGACCCAACTGTCTGTCCGTCCGTCCGTCCGTCTGTCTATCCCATCTATCCATCCATCCATCTATCTATCTATCCGTTTATCTATCTAGAAGCCTTTGTATTAAAGTCGTGAAAGCTTTTCTTAAAAGCAATAAAGTGATGGCTGAAATCCACTCCTGCTTCCCAAATCCACGCGTGGTCTGCTTAGTTTCCTAGGTTGTCAGTGGAGGCCCTTGCCTGAAACGTGGTGCCAGGGAAATGGCTGTTATTGTTCTTTCCATGAAGTCAGCCCTGGTTGAGCGCCAGCCTTCGTAATCCCTCAAATGTGCTAAGCTCAGAACGTCATGAGAATCATATCCCGATGCCAGCGTGAGAAACTACAGTCTCCCATCCCTTCCTGAATAGTGAGAGTCCTCACAAAATGTCAAGATTGCAGCTTTATAGGAAAAGAGAAACAGAGGAATATACAATGCGCGCAACCTTCCATGCTTCAGCCTGTGGAGAATGAGTGCGGCTGAGAGAAGCACTCTGGGTTTCCGTCCAGAACAATTGTAACAGGTTAAATTGTCCAAACTGTAGAATAGAATAGGATTCTTTATTGGCCAAGTGTGATTGGACACACAAGGGATTTGTCTTGGTACGTGGCTACTCAAAAGTAAATCCCACTGATTTTGCAAAGGTTACGCTGCTCTTTGGAAGCCAGGTGAGGTCTCAGAAAGTACCTTTCACTTTTAAAAGGATCGGTTGTTGTGCTGCGAAGAAAGGAAAATGGGTAGATTTACACAATCCAAGGGTGAATTGATGCTCTTTCTGTTCTGAGGCCGAGTAACCTCATCTCTGTTGCAATGGAACCTACCTCTGCTTCCGGCCTCACTTTGTCTCTTCTGGATTAACTGATTTCCACAGCTTTGTAACCTCTGAGGATCTTAGAGGCCTGTTTGAAAGAGCAACTTGGCAACTCTTGTTTAAACAAATGTGACTTGATGCCAGATCTTAATTGAAGAGAAACTTTAAACTTCCTTCTATTAAAGGTGTTTCATTCTCATTTCTCCTGTGGGAAAGTGAGGAAAGACAAAATCAAAGTTGCCTTAAACATTCTGCAGTTGTGGAGGGAGTTGTGTTGGCAAGGGCTTTGTTGCGCTTCCGTGGGGTGTTTGTTGAAAACATATAGACATTGCTAAGCAACTGCCTGGCCGAGACTCACAATCTGTTGCTCTCTTTCAACACTTGTGTGTCCCCCCACCCTGTTGGACTGAGAACTTTGAAGTGCATTGATCACCAAGGGCTGCATCTGGAAATCTTTACCGGATATGTAGAAACTACCTTGGGATTAAAAGCACCGGCTCATTGATGCAAAATCTGAGTGGTTTATAAGCTTGGCAAAAACGGCCTTATGTACGCGCTTTGCCAGGAGAATCCCTTAACACGGCATCGGTCGTGATCCAAGAAGAACGTGGGAGGAGGCAAACCCACCGTCTTCTGTAGAGTAGGCTGCAGCATTCTACCAGGGTCGCCCAGAAAGTAATGCACCACTTCTTTTTTCTCAGCCTATAGTAATGGTACGGATGTGAAACTTTAGATATACATTATTTGAATTGTCAGGAGTGCGTGTGTAAATGTTGCCTTTCTTCAGGCAGATAGCGTAGCTGCAGCCGTGTTTTGAAATGGTGTCTGTAAGTGATGGACGTTACAAGCAGCGTGTGGTCCTTGAATTTCTCACTGCGGAGAAAGAAACTGTTGGGAACATTCACAAATGTTTGTGTAGATACCGTAGTTTGTGGAGAATTTGCAGAAGTCGACAGAAGTACGGTTAGTCGCTGGGCACAGAGGGTGTGAGGTCATTAGAGGCGATTCGGCCAGTGCAGAAATGGCTTCGTGACCAGAACCAGGAGTGGTACCGACAGGACATACGCACCCTTGTGTCTCGCTGAAGGAAGGTCACAGAACGGGACGGAGATTACTGGGAAAATAGGGAGTGTAGAAGAAACATCCTTCTTTCTTGTGTGTAAGTTCCATTGTGTTCAATGCGCTTTCTTATAGTTTAATTTCTTTGATTTTCGTAGGAATCTCTCTTTCTCACAGGTGAGGTTACAGAGAACGTCATTTGATTTATCTGTCAATGGAAATGTTGGGATCCTCTTGGTTCAGAGTCAGACCGGTTCCATAGAGCTGGGAGTAACTTGGCGGCCTGGGTGGCTGGAGCCGGCAGTGACCCAGGCCGGCCACACCCATATGTATTTAGTCAGCTCTAAATGGACGCTGTGAATGTTGCCATCTATTTACTGAATCTGTTATTTGGGATTCAGTCTATGCTTTTGCGATGCTGGTTCTTGGGCAATTTTAAGACATTGTGTTCTTGGGTCATTGTGTTCTTGTTTATTTTAATTTCTTATTGAATATTGATTACTGTTGACATTATAGCCTCATTTGATGACATTTCAACCATCCAGCATTTTTTAATTGCAGCTGGAAGGAGGCAAAACCACTCTCTCTCTCTCTCTCTCTCTCTCTCTCTCTCTCTCTCTCTCTCTCTCTCTCTCTCTCTCTCTCTCTCTCTCTCTATCTATCTATCTATCTATCTGTTGTGAGTGGTCCTCGACCAACTCTGGTAATGAGATATGTCATGCCAAGATGAACTCACACGCATGAATTTAGCTTGTATAAATGATGCTTTCTATATAAAAAGATTGATTTGAAATATCAGCGTGTGGATTCCTCCTTTGTTTTCAATCTGTGTAGGCCCAGGATAGAACACTATCTATCATCCATCCATCCATCCATCCATCTATCTATCTATCTATTCCATCCATCCTTTTTAAGGATATTAAGGATAAGGATAAGGATATTATCCTCAAAGATAACAACACTCTTCCATTGAATCATCATTTTATAGCAATTTTTTAACAATCATTTGAAGTTACAAATCCCAAAAACGTATCCTGGAAGTCGCACTAATGATGAAGTTACGTTCCGTGTGCTTGGAAGGCAGCTGGCGTTGAGGGCCGGTTGCAGCCCCGCTCAGTTGCACGACTGGGATTGTGTGAAGGGCTGGAAACCAGCCTTGTGTCGGGTGTGCCTGCATTTCAGAGGTCTGCGTCTGTGCACATAGACGTTGCCCTGCTGTGGGCCCTATCCCAACCGCTCTGGATGGCTGCCCCTGGTTTTCCCATGAAGGGAGGCAAGCCCCCTGCGCTTCCTTGAGGGAGAGGTGGCAACGGTTGGGGAATCCCAGTTTGAGGTAGGCTGAGCCGTTCCAGGCTCCAGGCCAAGAACATGAGTGGATGCTTTGCACTGAAGCTGTCCTGCCTTGTCCCGAGCATTGAGAATAATCCTGAATGCCAAATGTCTCGGCTAAGACATGTCTGGGTATTATCGTGGCCGTGTTTGATGGAGGGAAAGGAAGAGTGCTCACACATTGGCAGAGTCTTGGCAACATCTTAATGAACAATCTGCCTCCTGGGTGGCTTTCTTTCTTATACCACTTGGCAACCCCATCGCAAATACAGATGGAATTAGGTTTAATACTCACCTGCATTTATAGGGTTGTTGTGCCCGTGTAGTTTGATCTCTGCTTCCCAGCGAATGTGTCGGTTGGATCACTAGACGGATAGCATGGCTTGGAGGGAAAAAAATGATTTGACAACTCGGATTAAAGTTGATTTAACCGAATCCCCCTTTCAATCGACTCCTCTAACTGAAGCACTGAATCAACTTGTTTCATTGAATGAAACTGAACTGGGCACCTGCCAGTGGGTTAGGAAATTTTATAGTTTCTGTAGGTGAATCCTTGTCACAAAACAGGAAGTAGAGAAAGATCTTTCTTTGATTAGCTCCACAACAATTTATTTCGCAATACTTAGGGTTATTATTCTTATCCTTTTGAGATGAATCTCAAAACTAGCGCTATATAGTTACAGTGCAAACCTTCACAAACCCAATCGCTGGTAGAAAGTTTGAATGCCACAGAATAGGATCCGGGTACATAGATCTGGCGACTCCTAATAAGAATGAAGCCAGACATGCACTTAATCCTGGCAGAAAAAATAACAGACAGACACCCTCTAAAAATTGGAAATTTGTTCCCCTGCCCCACTGGGGCAGAAGTCATAATTGTATAAAACCTCCATTGTCATAGAGACATGACAATAACTCAACGTCTGTCTCTTCCTCCTGCGCCTTAAGGAAAGTCGAATTCTCTAGATAAACATTCTGGTCGATCGTATGTGCAGAAGATGGATATTTGCAATGCAAACTTGCATTTTCCAACCAGGCTATTATTATTATTATTATTATTATTATTATTATTATTATTATTATTTATTAGATTTGTATGCCACCCCTCTCCATAGACTCGGGGCGGCATTGCCCTCTAGATACATAGAACATATTTCACATCTAGACATTCTCAGCCCTGGGGGCCACGCTAGCGATGGAGCCCATGGATGTGGTCTACCCAAGTGGAAGAGAACCACCTCGTACAAGGCTGGGACTGTTCTTGTATTTACGTCCTTATAACTTTTTAAGAAAAACTTAATAACTCTAAAGCACAAAATCACATGGTTGGTCGAAAGTGGGAAATGTTGGTGAGGCACTTGTGCATTGCCATTTATAAGAATATTTGACCTCAGGTGTTATTGGAGAGTCTCATAAGCAACAACACCCGGTGTGTAGGCTCTGCAAAAGTCTGTTTTAACTGAAACTTAACTTTCAACCACACTGAGTTTGGTTTCCACGGCCCTTGCAAAGGATCTCCTGGTTATCTGCATTTGGGTCATTGGAAGGAATAGAACAGAATATGGAATAGAATGAAATAGACTATGGAATGGAATATGGAATGGAATGGAATAGAATTATTTCATTAGCTAAGTGATTGGACTCACAAGGAGAATCTGGTGCAGATGTTCTCAGTGCACATAAAAGAAAATATAAAGTTGTCAAAAAGAATACAATAGAACAGAACAGAATTATTTTATTGACCAAGTGTGACTGGACACACAAGGAATTTGTCTTTGGTGCAGATGCTCTCAGTGGACATAAAAGAAAATATACATTTGTCAAGAATCATAAGGTCCAACACTTAATGATTGTCATAGGGGTCAAATAAGCAATGAAGAAACAATCAATATTAATAAAAATCCTAAGGGTACAAGCAACAAGTTAAAGTCATACAGTCCTAAAAGTGGGAGGAGATGGGTGATAGCGATGATGAGAAAACACTAGTAGTAATAGAAGTGCGGACTTAGTAAATGAATCTGTGGCTTCATTACCAACGTGATCGAGGAAGAGTTGGCTCAAACTTTGGGTTTTCTCTAAGCCTCCGGGGTCTTCCGTGCTTGTCTGCCTACAGAACGTCATGTTGAGTGATGGAGTGTCAGTTTTTCTCAAGAGTCTAAAAGTGCCAAGGACTTGATGAGATCTAAACATCTCCTGTTCTTGTGAATCTACTAATTAGTCAATAGGAAATTACCTTTCAAAGTAAACCTGGGTTATCAGTTGCAAATGTTCTTGATGATATTGTTTTATTTCAATGGATGGTGTGTGTGGTTTTTAATCCAACTGCTTGTGTTTTGTGGAAAGGGAGCATGGCAGTGCCTTCACATGGTGCTAAGTAGTAAAATATTATATTAAATTACAACATCACAAATTAATACGAACCCCAATTCAGAATGGCTCTGGGTGAGCGGTGTAACTGAAAGAGGAGAGAAAGCCACCAAAGTTTTGTGTTGCCTTCTTGTCGTTTCTCTGCAGAAGGAATGTGCCAACTTCATCAAGGTGCTGAAGGCCTTCAACCAGACCCACCTCTACGTCTGTGGAACTGGAGCCTTCCATCCCATGTGCACCTACATTGACGTTGGGGGGCATCCAGAGGTAAGGATACGGTCTCATCCTCTTTTTGCAAGTCAGATGTTTTAGGCCTGGTGTTGTTGAGTGGCAGGCAAGGGCACAATCTGTATTTCATGGTTATTGAGCCGAGCAGGGTGCAATCGTGGTGGAAGTGCTTCAATGAGGCCTGGAGGAAGCTCATAGTGCCTATTTCATCCGTGTCATTTGCCTTTAAAGTCCAAGGCCTTTAAGCCCCATGCAAGCAATACTGGAGGCTATTTTACCTTGGCAATGAGTTTGTCCACGGTCGAACTGCACCCACGAGGCAACTTCCTCACATCCAGTTCAGTGTCTGGATGCAGAACTCATTCAAAAGTCTCAACCCCCAACTGGTTTGCCAAACCGTCCGTCCGTTTTCCCATTTCCGGTTAATAAGTGATCGAATGTCTCCGGGCTTCTGCGCTCTCTGCCCTGAAGTCAGTTTGCCTCCTTCCCTCCGCATGGACACCAGGACCACAAGACAGGTGGGCAGGGGCCTTTGGCCACCACACTTTGTGGCTTTGTGGCCGGGGGTTCCGCAGGAGAACCTGAGAGCGGCAGCACTCCTTCTTCTGCTGGGTTGACAACTTCAAAATAAGAGTTTTTAAGAGCCGGGGTGGCACAGCAAGTAGAGTGCAGTACTGCAGGCCACTGAGGCTGACTGTAGATCTGCAGGTCAGCAGTTCAAATCTCACCACTGGCTCAAGGTTGACTCAGCCTTCCAAGGTGGGTCAAATGAGGACCCGGATTGTGGGGCAATAGGCTGGCTCTGTTTTAAAAAAGTGCTATTGCTAACATGTTTATTTATTTATTTTTATTTATTTATTTTGTCTAGTACACAATAATACACAATGAAGGTTATAGAGGAAGGTTATAGAGGATACACTCGAGTAAAATATATCAAAGAAAGAAGAGAAGATATAGGAATAAAATATATCAATGAGAGCATAGAAGAAAAAATATAGGGATAGAAGAGAAGATACAGGAGAGACGATAGGACAGGGGACGGGAGGCACTCTGGTGCTCTTATGTATGCCCCTTACTGACCTCTTAGGAATCTGGAGAGGTCAACCGTGGACAACCTAAGGGGAAAATGTTGGGGGTCAGGGGATGATACTACGGAGTCTGGTAATGACTTCCATGCTTCGACAACTCAATTACTAAAGTCATAGTTTTTACAGTCCAGTTTGGAGCGGTTAATATTGAGCTTGAATCTGTTGTGTGCTCTTGTGTTGTTGTGGTTGAAACTGAAGTAGTCATTGACAGGCAGGACATTGCAGCATATGACCTTGTGGGCAATATTTAGATCATTTTTAAGGCATTGTAGTTCTAAGCTTTCTAGACCCAGGATTGTCAGTCTAGTTTCGTAGGGTGTTCTGTTGCGAGTGGAGGTTGTGTAGAAGGACTAACCAGGTTTTATCCTACTCACAGTTTGTTTTTGTTTGTTGAGCTAAGTCAAGGACACTCAGGGTTATCACCTGCTGGGTAGTTAGATAGCCGAGCCAACGACCTAGGCGGGCGGTGGGACCTTTGTGAGCCCAGGTAAAATCTGGACATCCCTGACACCAGTCAGTAAAGTTTGAGTTGGGCTTCTCCATGGAGTAAGAACTTGGCTCTACGGCACAATCCAGTTCGATTATATTCTGTTTTACGTGACACATAAACAAAACGATTCTAACGGTGCAGAGGTCTTGGGATGCCGGTTTATTCACGCTGCTCAGTTATTCTCGGTCCTCTCAACGGAAATGTCCAGATCCATTTATTTAATTTGGAATTCAGAATCAGAACCCCAGCTTCTTATTCTGTTAACAAGCCACAAACAAGCTCTAGTTTATTTAACGGCCCTTATTGTCGGGGGAGTTAAACAAGAAGACAGGATGGAAAGTTTGCAAGGAATTCTTGCCACTAAGCAAGGATTAATTATGGTTTGTGAAGACGGTTATGACCCAAAATAGGAGCATTCCGCTTGTCTCCCAAGTGACCTTTGCAGGGAGGATGGCTTCAAGAACAATTCAAATCCCGCATTAGTTTAATCTTTCATTGCAAGGCTTGTGGTTTAATTTATGGAGCTGTTTTTCAGCCGATCATTATAGAGCAGTTACTTGCTAAGATATTAGCAGCCTTCTTACGGATTTGACATTCAAGATTGCAAATTAATGTGAAGAGAAGAGAATATCATTATTCAAGTGAATGAGGGCTGTGCCCAATCACTTAAACATCAGATTACTGTCTACCAGAAAAATTAACATATTAAAAGCTGTGAAGATTATTTTTCTCCATCTATATATAATTTTAAAAAAACTGTTATATTTTTTAAAAAATGCTTTTTCCTTCCCCAGGACTTTTTATTTCTAGGCGGTGGGTTTTATCGTAGAGGAATTCAGCCCTCGCTCGTTACATGCTTGGATGCTTTGCTTCAACACTTGTTAATTATCAATTGTCCCTCTTGGAGACAAACTCACACCCCCCCCCCCCCCAGAATGTGGCTGATGGAGGCATCAACACCCTTCATTTGGGATCTGGGAGACACGTCAATTAACTCTGTTAACTTTTCTCTCAAGTAATTGATGAAAAGGTCCTCAATTTATTTTAGTGTAGCAAAAAATGGTGCAGGTTGCTCCTAACCCCCCGGGGCTTTCCCCCCCCCCTCCAGAAATCCACCTTTTAGCAGTTTCCATCAGTTAATGCGATCCATTCATTCCCACAAATACCTGACTCCAGTCTGGGTCTTTCTAAATATGTTGTAAGTTCTATTGGTCACTTCAAATATTCAACGTTTTGAGGATCAGAGCCTCTGTGCGAGAGGTAAAAATAAAAGTGTTGCGAAATACCAGTTCTGCAGTTGTGTTAACCGGCACAAGTCTGTAGGTAGCACAAGCTGTTCAAGTGGCACAGAAGGAGGCTCTGGAAGCTTCCGAAACTATTTCTAGCAGCGAAGCTGGGAAAGTATCGTTGTGCCTGACAAGATAAATTATATGTCATTAAATGAACCCCACGACATTCATCAGCTCTGAAAAGTCTTTCGCATCCTTCAGAATTATAGATGGCTTAAGGAGAGCCCGGGGGGGGCAGTTCCCCCCCAAGCCCCAATTTTAGCACGCAAAGGATGCCAGCGCTAACTCTGCGGCTCACGGGGAGGGGAGGAAGGGGGGGCTGCCATGGGGATGTGGAAATAAGGCAATAACGGTAAAAAGAAATAAATAACCGACGGCACGCGGGAATAAATCAAGTCTTTTTACCCTGTGGAATTTGGTGGGGGGGGGTTAATCAATTGCCTTTAATTTGAAGTGGAAATTCTTGGTAAAACATTTTATGATTTGCCCAACTTTTTTCAAAGAGCTTCCAGATGTTGACATGGGTCCCAAAGCCCCCTCCCTACCCCACTTCGGGGGACCCTCAAGATGAACTGGTGTGTGTGTGTTTGTGTGTGTGTGAAAGAGCCCCCAAAGCCTCCTCCCCCCACACACTTTGGGGACCCTCCACACGAAGGGAGGAAGGAGGGAAAAGAGGCATGGGATCGTCTAGATGCCCAGAGCCTGAACTGACCCCTCTCTCTCTCTCTCTCTCTGGGAATAGGGCTGGATCATTAGACCTCCTCCTCTTTCTGTGCGTGTGTGTGTGTGTGTGTGTGTGAAAGAGGCTCATCTAGATGCCCCAGAGGGTCCCTGGACCTCTCTTGGAATCAGACCTCCCCTGTTCCCAAATTCGCTTTTTAAGGATCATCGCTCAAGAGGAGGCGAACGGTCCCCTTCTTTCTTTCCTTCCTTCCTTGTTAGGACCGCCCTGGTTGGCTGGTGGTGAAGTGTCCCACGCGGCCAAAAGGCTGAGGCTGGACGTGGGTTTTTGGGTGGCGGAAGGGCTGTGTTGTGTTGTGTTGCTTGGCTCCTTGTTTTCCTGGATCTCAGAATTACAAAAAAAAAAATAGTGCCTAGAAGATAATGTCCACCTAACAGGGCCCAGAAGTGATGACGAGAGCAACTCTTGGCCATTGTCCTAGAGAGAGCCCTTCGCACATCCGTTGCCTTCTCAGCCCTTGCTGTCGGTAAGGCACCGTAGTAACCGAGAGAGACATTAATCTTGTCTCCTCCCTCCCTCACCCTCTCTCTCACACACACACATGCACAAACGCACACCTTACAATGGAGCCACTTTTCATTCCCCTGTAAAGTGTAGCAGAAAAGAATTCGCAGCTAAACGTTGACTCTGGCTATTAAAGAACGCTCAGCCCTCCTCCCTCCTTGTGTGTGTGGGGTGTGTGCAGGCATGTGACTTCCCATCAGGGTCGACGCCTGGCAAATGCAGGTTTTCAGGGGGGATTTGCCCCCATCTGCTTCCCAGGGTTAAGACGACAGAGGGTCCGGCTGCCTTTGGGCCTCAGGGGGAACTAGACTTCGCCGTCTCCCGGTTCCTCCCCTTTGACATTCACCCAGTGTCCCCTGAGCACTTTCTGGCGACTCCGTTGGCCCAAGTGAACGGCCAGGCGCCATCCCATCAGGTTTCACTGATTCCCGTTGGTCCTTCCTATGTTTAAAGGATATCGCCATATTTCCCGGTGGATGTGGCTTAGTTCATAAATGATTGTGTGCCAATCAATATCCAGTCATCTCAATGATCATGACTGGGAAATAATTGCTGGGATATCTAGAAGAAGAGCTGGATTTTCTGGTCTAAGTGGTATTTCAGAAGAGCACAGAGGTGGCTTTTAAGTGTCCCGACATCTGTTGAGAGACAAACGTTGCCAAGTCGACTCACCAGTCGTGAGCAGATGAAGGCACAAGTCAAGGTGGCCTTGGATCGATTCTCCTCTACGAAGAAGACAGACCGAAGGGGAAGATGACGGAGGGCCCACCTGCCGAGCGGTCAGTTGTATTTACTCTTCAGTCTGGCCCTTCAGCTCTTCTCCCAATGATGCACCCATCACAGCTGGCCTAAAGTCCATCCACCTTGATCGTGGCCTTTTATATTTATTTATTTATTTTGTCAAGTACGTATTGATAATATGCATAGATATAACATTTCTTATATGCACGAGATAGGTACTGATAGGAGAGAAACATGGGGACAGGGGACGGAAGGCACGCTGGTGCACTTATGCATGCCCCTCACTGACCTCCAACAGTGGAGAGTCTACGGGCAAAGTTTTGGGGGTTTAGTGACAAAACCACAGAGTAGGGGTAGTGAGTTCCAAGCATTTGCTACTCAGTTGCTGAAGTCGTATATTCTACAAACAATTCACTTTGGGTTTGTATTTGTTGTGTGCTCATGTGTTGCGTTTGAAGCTGAAGTAGAGTCAGTAGCAGATGATTTTGTGGGCTGTGCTTAGGTCGTGTTTAAGGTGACGTAGTTCTAAGCTTTCTAAACCTAGGAGTGTGAGTCTAGTTGTGTAGGGTACTATGTTGCGAGTGGAGGAATGGAGGGCTCTTCTCGTAAAGTATCTCTGGGCATTTTCTAACGCCTTTATGTCTGAAATGCGGTGTGGGTTCCAGACAGATGAGCTGTATTCAAGGATTGGTCTGGCGAAAGTTTTGTGTGCTCTGGTTAGTAGTGTGAGATTAGGATTAGGTGAACAACTCTTGCAGCCTTTTGGGTGATGTTGTTGCAGTGGGCAACTTTGGCACTTAGGTCATTTGATAGGAGTCATCCAAGGTCTTTTACGGAGTGAGGGTCGTCTGTAAGGTCTTGACTATTCAAGGTCTTGTACTGGGTGT
The DNA here is from genome assembly GCF_031021105.1 of Erythrolamprus reginae. Lineage (NCBI taxonomy): Eukaryota > Metazoa > Chordata > Lepidosauria > Squamata > Dipsadidae > Erythrolamprus > Erythrolamprus reginae. The sequence goes on along the minus strand of NC_091955.1, from coordinate 320,950 downwards.
TCTGATTCCTTTTGCCAATGTTGAGGACAGAGCATTTGTTGGTTGAGATTTGGAGTTGCCAGATGTTTGACCATTCGGACACAAAGTCAAGGTCTTTTGGGAGGGCAGCTATGTTATCGGTAGTGTTGGAATTCCTCAGATTCCCTCAACTTTCCCAGCAATTACACACCTGTCCAAAACTCTCCACAACATGCCTCCCAAATGGAAGGACTCAGCTATGTCTTGAGTGAGGACTCTGGGCTGATCTATTATTCAATTATCACTTTGCTTATATCCTGGCAAAAATCACCCCACCGAGCCTAATCAAGCGTTTGCCTTGGACTTCAGGGAGAGAGAGAGTAATAAATCCAGAGGAAAGATCTGCAGGATCCCTTTAGGCGCGAGAGAGGTTAATGGGAAGAGAGAGACCAACTCAAGGAAGAGATGAAAAGCACAACAGGAAATAATTCACTGGATTTTAATCCCTGTGTTTTGAATGCATGGAGTGTTAAGGATGGTGTATAATTGGGGGCAAAAAGGCCAAGATGGCAGCCACAAATATGTGATTAAAGGTCAGCTCTCAGCAATCAATAATCCTAGCTTGTGTTTTGTCTGCATTGATGCTAAATATCAACTATCTGAATATTATTTCTGGGAATCTAGATAAACTCAATGAAGAATCACACGCAGTTCAAAGCTGTGTGTTTCAGAGGCTCAGTGTGACCCCTCCTGAAGCCATGGTTGTGAGTCCTGTTGGAGTCCTTCTTCCCTTTTGTGTTTGCACACTCACAACAGGAGGACCTGTTGTCCAAACTCTGCATTTTAGCAAGCATGAAACTCCATTCTGAACTCTTGCAATGGAGCTCAGTGGGAAAAACCTCCTGCAAACGTGGACCCGTCCAGGGCTCTCGGCAGCCTTGATATGTTCATGATGACCTGGCCCCTCACCCTCAGGTTGACCCACTCCGGTGGTATCACAGCGCAGGGTAACCGTGCGTGGCTCAGACACGGGATAATTGCAGTTCTCTCTAACGGTCACTTTCTCAATAAATGTCACTGCTCCGTGTGCGTATTGAGGGAGTAAACTCTTCAATTGTCACTCATTTCTGGGGAAATCTCCCACGGATACAAACTAGGTGGCAGGGGAATCATATGTTGGTTCTGGAATAGGGAAGATGCTCCGGGGGGGGGGCACTCTACAGTTTTCAGATGGTGGAGGACCAAAGGGGGGAGGTCCACTTGCGCAGGTTCATTTCGAGGTAGGAATTTTGGGGCTGTTCTTTAATTGCCATATACATATTTTTAAGCCTTGTCTTGAAGTGTTTGTGTATTTCTCAACTCAGAATGGAAAGAAATTATACTAACATTCAAATACCTTTCAAGAAATTATATCGTTTTGAAATATCCGTGACCAGTGGGCAATCTGAAAATTAATATGACTTGGGGGCTTTCTACAACTCTTGGTTATCCATCTGGTTGGTTATCAATTACTTTGATTGATTATTTACATGAAAGAAATGGTTTAATGTCCAATAAGCCCCAACCTTCTTTTGTTGTCTTCCTCTTGCTCAACTGCCGACCTGTACGCTGCAGATTTAATGGGTCAAGAGATGAAATGCTGATCCCTGGGAGCCACAAATATGAATGAACGCTCCTTGAAGCACCACCTTCACAATACTTCGCCCCTTAGAGGGAGGTTGTGTTATCGTACAGACCCGTAGTCTTGTGAAAGCTGCGCGTAACACGTTGTAAATCACAAGGGAGTCTTAGAACACAATTACAGGAGGTTCCTGGCTTCCTCTCCTCTGATTTATTCCAGATAAAGCGATTAAATCTGGATGGCCGTATGTCCAATTCCGCAGATTAAATCAGAATGACTTTAATCAATGGAATTTGATTATGTAATTGACTCCTTAATAAAATGGGCTCAAGAGTTCTGCAGAGGATGATATGAACCAGATACCTGTTTTTTAAAAAGGGGGGGAAGCACATGACCCCATAATTCAGACAGAGGGACCCCGATCTTTTCTTCCTTTCCAACGTCCTCGCTTGGATGGCGCAGCCTTCACCTTCCTGGAGACACGTTAGAGGCCGAAAGAACAACCGGTCAGACTAACGGCAGGGACTTTTCCCTGAGGGTTTTTTTTTTGCCAGAACCATGAAGTGTCTGTGTGGTTCTCTGCTTTCAGAAAGAAAGAAAGGAAGGAAGGAAGGAAGGAAGGAAGGAAGGAAGGAAGGAAGGAAGGAAGGAAGGAAGGAAGGAAGGAAAGAAAGAAAGAAAGAAAGAAAGGAATCCAGTGTAGTGATAAATGGCGCTGATTATTATCCAAAAAGTTACTCAATCCTGAGACCTTTGAAAAGACTTAGGGTGGAATACAATCCCCATTTATGGCCTCATAAGGAAGAAGCAGTTATCTAAACCAATATCAAGGCTAATTCGAATATCGAATCAAATAAGCCAGGTGCCTTTTTCCTAGAAGTCGGTCAGAAGAATAATAAGACAATGATGTAGTAACTTTCCTTATGTAATGCAATTTTTAGAATAGAATAGTTTTATCGAACAATATCGAAAAAATTATATCAAGTTTTTAAAAATCACCATATCATTCTTCATAAATAAAATACTGCACATATATTATTTTTGTAACTGATGTAAGTCTTGTCAAGGTTTAAGCTCAGTTTATATGATGCCGTGATTTGTCCTAACACCAGTAATTAACCAACAGCAGTTGTAAAATATTTCTTTTTAGCTGAACTATTTGAAGAGTTTGTTCAGCCATTTGAAACTTAAATTGGGATATTGAAATTTTTACAGGTATAGTTTTTCTCAGTGAAAGTATCATGGCTAGTAACAAGAAGGTCATTATTGTTACCTGAAGCAGTTACCATATCTCAATGCATTGGCAATTTTTTGCATGAAGAATAAGTTGATTGGTGAATTGGTATCCATGTAGAATGAATGAATGAATGAATGAATGAATGAATGAATGAATGAATGAATGAATGAATGAATTAATTAATTAATTAATTTCAGATTTTGGCTTTAACTTCATTGATTGTATCCCGTCTTCCACATGTCTTTTTGCTGCCTTATTAGCATAAATGAGGTGGGGCTTCAGATTCAATCATAAATAAAGTGCAGGTGTATGTCAGAGAGTGAAATTGCATAGAGATAAGGATGCATTGAAAAAGAGACCCAGCTGGGCCCCTTGTGGAAACGGCCTTTTCACTGCCCCTTGCCTCCGTCCGGGGCTATTTTTTCCGGTTTATGGCCCCAGGTTGCAGAATGAAAGGCTGAGAGACCTTGTAGATTGTCCAGCCTGAAGAACTTCCTAATGATGATGAGTTGGTAGGTGAAGCAGTGAGTGAGAGAGAAGAACCGGACACTGAAGCTGTTGCCGTCTGCTGAGATCTTGGAGGTAGTTTTGGTGGAGTCATATTTGATAATGAAGGGTTTTATTCTAACCTTTCTGTTCAGGATAATTGTACACGGCATTAATGTCTTGGAAAGAGGGTCGCATTTAAAGTTCTGTGTAGCACTTTAATTCCACAACGGTCCCTCATTACTTTGGAAATAGTTTTGCTTGTAAAGATCCAAATAAGTACAGAAAAATAGAATAAATAATGTAGTCTTGCAAAGGAAGGAAAGCTGAGAGAATTCATCTCCCCCGGGCTGCTCAGGCTGTAACCTGCCTGCATTCCTTGCTTGATATTGACCCCCGTGTTCACCCGGGTCAGGGATGGGGCTCCGGTCAGGTCTGGTTTTGCCCCGAGGAAATAAAGCCGATCCTTCATCTCACCACACAACGAGTCCGCTTCCTCTGTCCACCTGGGCTGCCCCGAGATTTGGACTTGGGTCGGGAGTTCCTGCTCCAAAGGATCCCATGAGTCATTATTACGGGTGTCTCCCTTTGCCTAAATGCCTTCCGCCTCGTAGGCCGTGGCTTTCGCTTGGATCTCTTGGGAGACCAGGCCCAATGTCTTTTCATCCCTTTTTCTTTTTTGATTAAGACACAAAAACATACACTGGTTGGGATACGTTACGTCCCCATTTCTATCAGAAGTTCAATCGGAGATATTTACATTTTTACATTATAACGTTTATGCTTGCACATTTTTTATTTAAACTCCAAAAAAAATTACTTTTATCTATTGCTAATCTTTTAGGTGATATTTCTATTTAATTTCAATACTTGATTATCCAGATCTTGAGAGTGGCGAGGATTACCTACGCCCCCAGCAATGGAAAAATGAAGAGATACCAAAAAGAAGGAATGATAACAAACCTACTTGGCTGCCCTTGAGTTCTCACGTAGGCCCTGCATGTATCAAAAGTGTCAGACATACAGCAAGGCAACATATTGGAGACGGGAGGTGTTGGTGGGTTCTTGCTCTGGCCTAAGTAGAGGCACTCAGTAAGTATCGCAAAGGAAACCCCCAGGGGACGTTGGTTCCGAAGGTGAAGGCTTGGCCCTATTAAATACTGTGAGGATTCTGATCATTATTCCAGGAGACAAGCAACACCTCTTCCACGTCAGAATCTACATTCAACGGAGAAACAGAGTTTTGGTTCTTGGAGGGGGAAAAATGGCACCCTGGAAAATGTCTTCATTTTCCTGCCCCACATAGTCCACTTACTGGCCAAGATCAGGCCACTGTTGCTGATGACCAGGATCAGGGGTCAACGGAGAAAGAACTGGGGCAAATCTGGATCTCTCGTGAACTCACTGACAGTAGGAGAGGAGATTGTTGACTAAGTAACCCACTCAACGGACCCCAAGCCCTACACTGAGAGGAGGCCTCAGAGAGGACATTCGGAAACTCTCCGTGGCCACGCCCACCCAACAACTGGGCAGAGACCCCCCTGCTAAAAATGCTGAAGCCCCCCACCCCCCTTGGCTACAACGGATCAAAAAGAAAGCAAAGTTGGCAATCATACCAGGTGGCTTTGGGGAGGCAGGTTCCTCAACAAGGGAAAACCTGACCAAGGCTGCTGGTCATCTTTTAACACAATGATTAGGCAGTTAAGGATTTAGCCCTTGTTTCAAACTGGCTGAAAAGACACTTGGGCCCTAAAATTAGGGGAATCCGGCTGCTCTCGAGAGAAGACACAGTTGTCGCTTCAGTTGGATATTGAACCTATTTGCCTGTGAAAGGGAGGAAGGCCGAGTGGTGAGAGGCAGAGTCCGGAGAGAAGGTGCACCGAGATAAATCCCCCCTCCCCCACCACCCTTTGGGTCAAGAGAGCTGGCCTTTGCTTTGGCGGGAGGGTCTCCCCTTTTCACCACCCCTTCCCCTCCATCTGGGGGGGGGGGGGCGTGAGTGTTTGCTGAGCCTTATCTTGCCTTCCAGCCAGCCTCCCTATCTTCCTCCTCCTCCTCCTCCTCCCCCTGACATCACCACTTGGAAAACAGGAGAGCTGAGAAACTTCTGGGGGAAATGTGAAAGGGGGCAGGAGAGAGATAACCAGGGTCCAGCTCCCCAATTTGTCTCCACAGATTTCTTTCCCTGGAACTGATGCCCTGGCGTGTGGGTGAGAAGGGCCTTCTTGGCTGCAGCTCCCAAAAACCTCCACAGGGTCTGCAGATTGTGCAGTCTCCCTCCTTCCTTTTTATTGCTTCAACCCAACCCCCCCCCCCAAAAAAAAAGAAAAACAAAGCAAGGACTGCAGGAAATGACAAAACAACACCAAACACAGACAGAATCCCTCCAAACTCCCCTCCAGATTGACAGGCAGAATCAATGAAACCTCGTCCACACAAAACTCTTTCCATCTAATTCACAAATAACAGCTTGTTTCTTCAAAGACAACTTTCCTGCTGACAGTGCAGAATTCTCATTTCTGGCTTGATGTGTCCACATGTAATTTCATCTGGACTTAGGTGCCGCCCAACCCCAGGGGACTGAGTGGATCGGTTACACACTCTGACACATAAACAGTGTGTAGAGGCTGCATTGAGCCTTATTTTTCTTGTAAAAACCGTATTGACCACCACGTCAGTGTTTCCCCCAGACGGGGCAATCGCAGAACAAATTCAAATCCTGTGCGTAACACACCCCAAATGTGTGATGCTTCCTACCCCAAACACGCTGTTTCAGACATCCCATAAACATGAGGCTGTGAGAGAGACGCAGGGGCTGCAAGAAACATAACTTTAAATGTATTTAAAACATAAGTGAGCATCGGTTTGACGTAGCAGATGTTCTGGCTCTGGTTTTCAGAATCCATGCAAATTGCCAACATTTATCAAGCCAAAGATTGGCAGAGAAACAAGGCTGCGCAATCTATCACACAGGAGACACATATTGAATGAAACTGGATGGGAAGAAGAAGAAGAGTTGGATTTAAAAGGGGATAAAGACACTTTAATAACTTGTATTACGCTGGTTATTTCACCACCACCACCACCACCCCATTAGCTGAAAGTGTGAACTCCAGTACTGGAAGTCAGAGGGCTTAGTGTGAAATGGAACTACAATTAAAGTGGAAGATGATTCAATCAATGTCAAAAATAATAAGGAAGATGCAATATTATTCATCTCTGATCAATCACCAGAACAAAAACTAATAATTCTCTCTCAGAATTTGTCTAAATAGATTTTTTTTTTGGTCAAAAAGAAAAAGCAGACTTTTGAATAATAATAATAATAATAATAATAATAATAATAATAATAATAATAATAATAATAATAATATGGTTAAACGTTTTTGAAATATGTGTTCCAGGCCACTTTTATTATGATTATTATCAAGAGAGGGTTATCAAATGTCAGTGGTAATTTCTATCTTGTAGTTCATTTCACAACCTAAATTTAACTCTATTACAATGCATACAATTATTCACAGGAGCTCTGAATCGAAAACAAATCTCCAATATCCTATGTCCGGAGTCCACTGAAATAGATATATTTTACTGCCTACGCCAGTTCTGTATTATTCAGAAGGGAACCATTTATATATTCTTGGAGAAAAAAAATCCATAAGCTTGTTTAAAACCGAATTCTATAGAGTAATTTTAACTTGTCAAAGAAGACATTGTAATTATGTCTGCTGGAACATACATCTCAAAGGACGCCAGTGCAGTCAATTTTTCATAGCTGATTTTATACTCCAACCATGCTATTTATGAGTGGAAAGTTATTATTTCTTTTTGAAAGGGGGAATATGGAAAGGGCGTCTCTTTCTTGACAGCCCCGAGGGAGCTCAATCGAGTCAGGCAACAACAGCCAGATTGTCACAGCCATTCCCCACTCGAGGACTTGATCTATACAATTCAGGACCATCGTACAGCAAATGCATCTATAATTCCACAATTGGTCCAACTATTTAAAGCAAAGCAGCTCCTACGGCAAGACCTGAACTCAGGTCCCTTCACTCCTGCGCCAAGTTGGCTTCCTGCACAAAATATTATGAAAGCTGTTGGATATATTGCGTTAGAAACAAATTATTTTTGCTACGTAATACGTGGTGCAAGTGGGCGTCAGAGGTGATAGTTGTGTGGGCAGTCAAGTGGACCTGGCGACTCCCAAGGCCTCCGGACACTCTCTGCAGCTGCTTGGTTCCTAGCATGGAGTCGTCATCAGCCGAGTCAAATTGAGGGGTTTTCAGCCATTTGCAGGTTATTAAAGTAATTGCGTTCCCCCTAGGTTGGCAGTTGTAGCTCATGCATTGCACTGTGTGCAGGGTGAGTGTGGCTGTTGTGAGTTAGATGTGGGAGACAGCAGGCGCGTTTTCACTCCATCTGGATGGTTTGCTCTGAGTCGGAGTGACGCTGCGCTAGGGCAAGGACTGCGGGCGATGAACGGCGACAGATATCGGGAGCTTCTGGGTTGACCCTCTTTATTATTATTATTGTTATTATTGGCCACGATTCCTTTGAAATTAATTTAACTTTTCCATTTGTCGACTTGTCCTGCGTAGAGTTGTTCTCCTGCCGTGTGAGTTGTCCCAGACCCACAATACCCACTAGGCTGCACTGCCGCTTTCCCAAAGAAATCCAAGGGATCAGACAAGGAGCCTCCGTCTTGATTTCTTTGTCCAGCCAAAACCTGGGCAGAGGTGGGCAACGTTTGCACCACCAGCCGCCCTGCAGGTCCAGAATCTCAACATTGATGGAGAACTACATTTTATAGATACATTTACGACCATTGGGAGGTCGAGTGGACCCTGGACTAAAGCTTCTGAAAGCCTCTTTGACTGTAGCAAATCAAACTAAACGGTTGCAAGAAACGTAGAGGGCAAAAGAGGAACAGAATGATATTAATTTTGAAAATCATTGCAATTTTGCAGGATTCGCTTAAGAACAGTCCCTGCAGAAACAATTATGCTTGATAAATTCTTGTCCAAATGTACTTTGAGAAACGCAGTGCAGGATTCATAATAACTCAGGCCCAGAGACGGCTGCGTATCTCACGGTGTTGCATCTGCCGGCTATTTAATAACTTCCACATAGGAAACAGGCATTCATCACAGGGTAGCATTTGTTTGTTTTTGTCCAGAGATTTTTCCTGTGTGGAGGCGATAGATGACGCATGACAAAGCTGCATGTGGTTGCAGAGAGATTCCAATGCTCAGGCTCCTCCGAGGATTGTTCAGTGTTCCTGATGGTATCTTAGGTCAGGGAATACGGCATTTCTGACGTCCTCACACAGTGTTAGGCCCTCGCCCACCTCTGTGGGGTCACCTTCGTGGGCCTTCGTCTAGTAACAAGGGGGGTGAGATCCTCTACTTGGCGCCCATCTCCTCCTCAGTGTCAGCCCTTCATTCTCAGGAATGAAATGACGACTCTCAAGTATTTCAAGCCCATCAAACGTTTTGACTGCACCAATCGGGGAGTTTCCCCCCACCGCATGCCTGGTCAGGGGGCCCATTCATCAGCTCCACTTGCCAAGTTCCTCCCCCCTCCGCTTCCCATGGCCCCTTCCTCTCCCCAAAACTGGCCAGGAACCAAAGAACAACGCATCTCACTCCGTGTCCCCAAGGAGTGTGGAGCGCATAGAAGTGCGCGCACTCTGGAATCAAGACGTAGGAAGACATTTATGGGTCTAGGAGGGAGCCCCAGTGTCAGGGAAACGTGCAGAGATCAACTCCAGGCCATTCGTTCCAAAGCATCCGGTCTAAAAGTGAAGGTCCCTTCATGACGGGGAAAATATTTTCTCGCTTTCTATCTCAAGTGGAGCTTCGTGGCACCAACGTCCACATCAACGGTTCAACAACCAATGGGAGGCTTTCGCTTCCCTACTAACCCAAATCTGTGTGAGGGTCTGAGCTGCCATTGTCCTCACCCGATTTTACTGGCCGGTCTCCTACCAAAGGCATCCTGCCCCTCTTAGTCCAGGAACCGTGTCCAGCTGACTTTCTACCCCAGGAGCAATTGGCCGAGCTACAAAAGCTCTTTCCTCGATTTCACTGCCACCAAATTAAATCCACGTGGTTGCAGCGGAGAGACAAGGCTGAGCAGGCCTAGAAATTGTCCCCTTGTATTCCAGGAAACAGGCAGCATAAAAAAACAGGTCTCAGCTTCTGAGCTCAGAATCGCACAGGACTGTAATGGGGAGGGGTATGGGAGGGTCCTTCCAAGGGCCTGGGCATCCAGTCCAGGGAGACGGGCGGACGGTAGCTGGTCCCATGGCCTCTCTTTAAATCCCCCCATCATCTCTCAAGGCAGCTCCACCCTCAGCATTTCACCTTCTGCCCAGGTAAACTGGGCCCCTTGTGATTGGACCCCATTCTTCCTTCTTTTGGGAAAACGCCACGTGGTTCCTATGTAACGCAGAGTCCAGCGCTTGGCTTGAAGGCGAGGGTCAGGTCGTGCGGTCTTCTCCTGGACCGGATATTATTATTAAGTGCGGCCTGACCCATGAAGCATTCGGAAGCATATCGGTTTTTCTTAATTTCTACTAGAACTTCATCTGATCTCTCAGCTGCATCCCCTGGTTATAGTTGGTAAATATAAAACTTTAAAAATAAAGTTGCTATTAACCGAGTAAAGTTGGATGTTGACAGTGTGCTGAATGATAAGCATCAGGTCTTAAACATTAGCAAAAGCAATAACACTTAGACTTATATGCCGCTTCTTCCTACTGCTTTTAACAGCCCTCTCTAGGCAGTTGACAGAGAGCCAGCCTTTTGCAAACCCCAACAATCCGGGTCCTCATTTGACACACACACCCCCTGGAAGGACGGAAGGCTGAGTTGACCTCCAGCCGGTGGTGGGATTTGAACTGCTGAACTACAGCTGGCAGTTAGCCGAAGGAGCCTGCAGGGCTGCACTCTAACCAATGCGCCACCCCGGCTGTTGGCGGGTGGTATACCAGTAGAGGGTAGTTCTCACGCTACAGGCCCAAACTTCTGAGTTTCCCTAATGCGTCTAGTAGGACACAATTTTTTGGGATCAATGAATAAATCCAGCAGGGCTTTACGTAAAGGATTTGGTGGGTCCGTAAACCTGGGCTCAATTCACGGTGCTGGCTGCTGCCTTTGAGGTTCTCCATGGGTCAGAGAGAGCCACAATGTTCATTTCCTGATCTTGTTTTTATCCCGACATTAGTTGGCTGAGAATGACTGGAGTCGCCCCTTGGAGGAAGGGAGGGGGCAAGGGGAAGGGGGGAAAAACACCCTGAAAATGGGAACTATTCCACCGAGGGCAGTGGTAGCACTTATGGTATGTCAGGAGTGGCAGCAGGGCTACAACCTAAGAGCGTGAATGTCCGGGGGTCAAAGATGGTCTTATCTCTCAGCCAGGCTGTTTCAACTGATTTGTAGAATACGGAGTTGGGGAAAGTTGAGTTAGAAAAACCGACAACGGGATGACGACTTAATACAAGGCAGGTTTCTTCCTCTTTGTTCCCCTGATATTTTCTTTGCTAACAAACTTACCAACTTTTCCTCTCGTCCTTCCCTTCAAGCGGTCAAAAGCGCCGACTCTGCTCCTCCAAGCAGCTCATATATCTACACAGCTGATGTCTCAGGGGCAACTTGTGCATGGTGACATTATCGTCCAAATTGTGCAGTGATGTATTTGCGTCATGACTTTTGATAAAGTTGTCAAGTACAAAAGCTCTACCATTTTTGTGACGACACCTTTGTATTTTCCTTCTTTTACACACAGAGAGAAAGGGAAGGGAAAATTGCGCACAAGGAAGCTTTTCATCATAATTCGTCCCAACTTTTTTCTCTAGGAAACATCCAGAAGCCCAAATCTGTTTATCTGTGGCCTGAAACAGACCCTCCCCCACGAGCACCCTGTGATTTTGCTAAAATGTGTAACTGAGTCTTAAGAAAGGGAAAAAAGGAGAGTGTGTGTTTTATGATCCTAAAAAAGAACTAGAGGGAAAATGAATAATATTGCAAATCCTTTGCTCCAACCGCATAGATGCATGAAATGATGCTGTAATTCAGCAGAGCACTTGATTCATCTATTGAAGTGGATTCCAATCCACAAAACCATTGCACCAAAAATAGTTTTGCTGGTCTTGGAGATTTTAAAAGGGTTTTTCGTTGGTTTGGTTTCTTTTCATCCTGTAATCTTTAATCTGGGACTTTTCTTTCGGCTGATGTATTTGTGCCGGATCCTTCGGTGGGTTCCTCTCACTCAAGTCTCTTTCCTCCGGCCCTTTTAGTTTGACCCATGGGCTCCATTGGTGTCTTTTCCCTCTTCTTTTCGCTTTTCCTTAGCTGCTTACCTGATAAACCTCTTTGGAGTCTAGAGTCAGTCTTTCCTTTCCCAATCAATAGTCTTTGCCTCTCCCCCACCCTCTCAGGTGCCTGAAAAGTCAGTCTCCCTCTCTTCCCCTCCCTCTTTCTTTCTCTCTCTCTCTCCTTCTCTCCCTCCCTCCCTCTCTCTAGCTTCCTTCCTTCCTTCCTTTCTTTCGACAGGGATAAATTGAACTCCTGGCAATAAATGTCACCTTCAATAATCCCAAATTTATTTTTATTTGTCGATATTGGTAGTATACAAAGAAATGACAGTTTATATTCACAAGATGGGTACTAATGAGAGGGAGACATGACTGAGGACAGGGGACGGAAGGCATGCTGGTGAACTTTTGCAGACCCCTCATTGACCTCTCAGGAATCGGGTGAGGTCAACAGTGGAGAGCCTTAAGGGTAAAGTTTTGGGGGTTTGGTGATGATACTACAGAGTCTGGTAGTGAGTTCCAGGCATCAACTACTTGGTTGCTGAAGTCATATTTTCTACAGTTAAGTTTGGAGAGGTTCACTTTGAGTTTGTATCTGTTGTGTGCTCGTGTGTTGTTGTGGTTGAAGCTGAAGTAGTCGTTGACAGGAAAGACGTCGTAGCAGATGATTTTATGGGCTATGGAAACAAAGGCATTGCCGCAATTGTGTAGGTATCAAAAAGTCTCTAAAAAGAGTTTGAAGACCCATGAAACCTCTCTGATGATGAAAGCGATCTAAGCTTCATAGAAACTTAAAAGCCACTTTGCAGAAACACACCAGGAAAGAGACTTTGGTGGCCCAGAGGCTTAAAAAGAAGTAGAAAGACGTCTCTACTTAGTCCACCAGAAAGCAATTCACCCAGTTCTATAAAGTCACGCTTGCTTTGTTATCTGGTACATTGACCATCAAATAAGAAAGAAAGCGTAAGAAAGAGAAATAACAATAGCTAGCTGGTGGGTTAAAAATAAATGCACAAATGGTTTTTATGAGTTACACATCTCCAGTAATCAGTCTGCTAAGATCCACCATTTGCTCGTCCCTTCTTCTCAACAGGACAACAACATCTTCAAGCTGGAAGATTCACATTTTGAAAACGGCAGAGGCAAAAGCCCCTACGACCCCAAACTTCTGACAGCTTCTCTCTTAATAGGTATGTAGCATGAAGCAGCTTCAGACACACAGACACACACAAACACACAACCCAAAACTTCTGCCTCTGTTCCTTCCAATTATTGTACCCAGCTCTGATTTGACTCAAAGTTCAGATCTGGAGACAGGACAAATGAGTTTGATTTACAGCCAAGATCTGAAGACAGACAGATTCTTCAAGATCTGAGGTTGGGGGCAGGGTTATAAAAGAAGAAGTAAAGGCCTTTATGTTCCATTGGACAATAACTGGATGCCCAGAGGAGGCCTCCATCCTCACGTGGACAGAAGCGGCAAGGACAAGGGGGGGGGTCTTGGGCAAGGGCCGGTTTCCTGGGCTTGAAGCCCCTCAGAAAGAGCTGGGCCGCCTGGTGCTGCCGATTGAAGCACCAGCCTGGTCCCAGCAATTGGTTCTTCCTGCAGACGAGGGTTGGGTGCTTCTCCTTATGAGGGTGCGAATGTTGCCTGAATCAACGGGTGAGCAGCCACCCTGCAGAGCTCTGGACCCCCCAAAGACCCCTTTAGACAACCCAGTGTTTCCAAACACAATCCTCGGGCACCCTCCCCGCAAATAAATGTTGCATTTCTTGAATTGCTCTCAATACGAAAAATAGAGAATCGATTTGGGGGGGGAGGGGGTCATATTTCTCCCGCTGTGACTAACTCCAGGCTCTTTTCTCAAAGTTTCAGGCTTCTTATTTATTTATTTATTTATATAAAAGTAAACTTTATTTAAACCCACAAAACACAACACATGACTTTGCATGACTTTACAGGGTCCTTGAGGAGTTGAGCGGCATATAAATTAGATTAATAGATAAATAAAATAAATGTCAGCGTGGGGGGATTTGCAGGCGAAAACCACGTAGGGGCTTCAGTACTGGCTGCCACCTGCTTCACCCCCTCGTTGCCCCCAACCTCATCGTAGCAGAGAGAAATAAACTATAATCCTGTCAATCAGAGAAGGACGCCAGCCCAGGCCTGGGAATTCGGCTCCACTCGACTGGTTCCAAGCCTGGAGATTCACCTGAGTTGTTTTATGGCCGTGGTCTGTTTTATGGCTCTCCAAAGTTGGCTGGTCAGCCCCGGTGGGTGCCTGGATCCGAAGACCTTCAGAAGGTCTCACGCCTGGGACTCGATCTGCCACGACCGTTGCCAAGAGGAGGAGGCAGGTGCGCCCACCAGCCTCCCCCCTTTGCCTCCTGGCCAGCCAGCTTGCAAAACACTTGGCCAGTTCCCCTTTGGCCTGTGGTCCTGGGGAGCGGGCAGGCGGCTTCTGCCTCAGAAGAACAGGGCGGCATAGTTGGGTGGGACCTTGGAGGTCTTCTAGTCCAGCCCCCTAGGCCATTCCCGCCTCTTGGAAGCCTCCCGTGTCGGCGTATGCACAACGTCTGCAGGCCGCGTCATTCGGGGGGCCTTGCCTGGGATTCAGGGACTGCTGTCACTAAATGAGGCCAAGCGATGTGGCCGCGCTCCAGGACTGCATCAATCCACAATGGAAAGGGCTGTCCCGTGTCCAGCACTGCCCGTCACCCAACTCCCTGCTCAGCCGGAGCAAAGAGGAAAGCGGCTTTCCAGGCAAATAAATTAACCCCTGCAGGTTTTTCAGAAGAGATTGGGCAAGAGGCAAGGGGCTGGACTAGAGGACCTCCAAGGTCCCACCCAACTCTCTGTTCTTCTGAGGGCGCCCAGTGCCAACCACGGAGGCCCAGGGAATCCAGAAACAGTTCATAGTTTGATGTCACTTGAGCGTCAGGAAGAGAGTGGAAGTGGTGTCTCTCCTCCAGATGTGCTTTGAAAGATGAAAAGTATTTCAGGGCTCTTGTTTTTTCGACTGCAGCACTTAAGGAAAGGAAATGGTTCCGTGTTTTAACAAATCCTTTGTGCTCTTAAAAACGACACCAGGGGGGGGGGGAGGAGTGCAGGGCAGGCTGCCTCCGTTTGGAAACCGAAATGATTGGTGGGAATTACCCAGAGGGCACTTCCTGAAACACACACAGCCCTTCGCTTTGCAGTAACTTGCACCTTGGATTTACTCGAGGGAGGAGGGGGGGGTCCTTAAAAGGCAGGTGTATAACTGAGCGCCTGGAGCACAAAACATTTGTGTGGTGGAATTTCTGGGCCAAGATTGTCTTTGAACGAAAAGGAAGAGGGCAAAACCAGCCCAAAGCCTGTGATGGCACCTGGCCACATGAAGTGCACACAACTCAGCTTTTCGTCTGCACTTAAATATGTATTCTTTGCTGCATAAATTTGAGTATTTGTAAGTAAAACCGGACACGGCAGAGTCCGAGAGTGTCTAAAGGGGCACAGCCCACTCTAGATGGCACACCGGTTTTGCCTCTGGCTGACGTTTTCCGTGGCAAATCCAAAATCTCAGCAGGGTTAGGGTTAGGGTTAAGGTTAGGGTTAGGGCTAGGGGTTAGATTGGGGTTAGGGCTAGGGGTTAGAGTTAATGTTAGCGTTAGGGTTAGCATTAGGGTTAGGGGTTCGGGTTCTGCCCTGGGAACCCATGGTGGGAGGCTTTCTCCTTTGCCGTTTCTGACCCGCTGCAATTCCATGTTACAGATGGCGAGCTCTACTCAGGAACAGCGGCAGACTTTATGGGCAGAGACTTCGCCATCTTTCGCACCCTGGGGCAGCACCACCCGATCCGGACCGAGCAGCACGATTCCCGGTGGCTTAACGGTAAGTCTCCTTCCCCCTCTCTGTTTCCTTCACGTTCGCCAGATTCTAGCACGACGGACTTCCTTTTGGCACCAAGCGGCTGCGCGATAAATATGTAAGAGGTCCATAAAATTCACGGGAGTCACATCCATCCCCTCGATGGAGATCTCGGCCTCCGCATGGATTGCAGGGTTGTTTCTGGTGCCAGGGAGCGCGTAAGAGAGCGCCACTGCTGTCGGCCTTTGGAAACAGACTTTGTACGAGATGGTTTCCTTCCCTTCCATCGTGAGACCAAAGGTTGCCTTATGCTTTGCACTGACTTTCATTGATGTACAAAGGTTGGCTGGCTCCCACACATCCGTGTCCTCTTCTTCAGCCAGAAGGACTTTTCACGTACCCGGAGTCCGTTTCTAACCTGAGGTTCTTGAGGAAGCGTATTTGCACGCAGGATGGAGAAAGAGACCTTGATGTCCTCCCAACAGAGGCGCTTCCAGAGGCAAATCTGGTCTCGTTTGTTGGGTCCCAACACGTCCATCCAAAAGGGGGGAGAGAAAGGGAAGGTCTCCCCGTGAATCTGCCCTAGCAGAGAGGGGACATTTTGTCCCAAAATCCAACACAACCGAATTAGAGGGATCTTTTCTTCTGAACGCAACTCAATCAGGCTGCAGGATCAAAGGGAAGAGGCTGTTAAGCTCCATACTGGTTCTCCCACCCAGAACCTGACAGGCTGGTCCTTCGACTTGACCATTCCTCTCGATTCAGATGTTCCCTTTTCTTTCTGCTTCACTTTCCCCGCAGCCTCCTTGGGAAGGTCAGGCATCTTTGAAGGATGGCACCCATAGGCAGTTTATTAAAAAAAAAAAAACACCACCAGATGGCAATTATGCCCTCACCGTTGCAGCCAACACTTGATTGTTCTCGCTCTCTCGCTCTCTCTACACACACACAAACATGAGCAAAATAAGTAAGGTAAGTGAAGGTTGCAACTCCACGTCTTGTGGGAGGTTTGGGGCCTGGTGTCTCCACTCTGACATTTTTATTACATTTTGCAACGGATTCTTTTCATCCCAAACATGTGAATTTTATCCGCTTTAAGCCCCGTCTTCATGTACAGGTTCATCCTGGGTCCCTCTGGGCCTCTCAGAAGTTCCAGCTCAGAGTCTACGTAGAGTGTAGAAGCTGCGTCTCTGAAAACCCTTGAGCTGCAAAGGGTTGTTGTTGTTTTTCTTTGCAAAACTAAAGAAGCTGGGAAGCCTTTTGATTAAATCAGCACCTGCGTAGCTCACCAATTGGTCGTCCTGTAGGCGCTCATGGTAATATAAATAAAACAACGGGGAACCTCTGCCAAACTTCCGGTTCTGCTTGGTGTCTGCATAAGAACAGTCCTGGGCAGGTGTGGGTGTTATTCCTTCTTGTCTATATTTTAATTTCTATTACCACCAACGCAGGGGAGGCTCTAGGGCGCCTATGGGACAGACCACCAGTAGCTCCGCCTTGAGCTGTGTGGTCCTTTCTTGCAGAGGGCTTCCTAGTCACCAGGTAGCACCTTCAGTGCCAGGAGGGGGTGAAGTTTGCTGTTTTCTTATATACCGTAAGTTCTCCTGCCAGGGTCGGTGGAGACGTCGCCTTCTCGTTGGTGGTCCTTTTCATTCGGCCATGGTTTACTGCTTTGGTTGTTTCCTTGGTGTTGCTGCTGGTGGAACCCTTTGCTCATCTGGGGGTTGATTGCTGCTAAGAAAGTCTTTCCGACTCTTCCGGTGTGTGAACTTGAACGTTGATTTGTCTGAGTGCCAAACTTGTGGGAATTCCCTCATGTTCAGGGATTTCGCTTGGCCCAGGGTGGCCACAGCTTCCCAGGTGAAATTATGGTTGCCTCCATCAACCGGGTGTTGTGAGATTAAGGTCTTCATATCCTATTTTCTGGCTACTAGTTGGTACTACATGGACCTTCCCTGCTAGTTTGCCCTACGTGGTGGCTGGCAGAGTCCGTGCCCTGTACGTGGTAGAGGGCTCTTGTTTTTCTCTCCCTGGGTCTCCTGGTTTCCCCAAGATTTCTTGGAGGCCTTCAGCTGTTTTGCGTGCTACACTGATGCCAGATGGTTGCAATTGTGTCATCACTTGTGTTGGTTTTGCATTGGTGGGTTGAGTGGTCAGCACTGTATCTATTTTTATAATGGCTGATGTTGTAACGCTGGTCTGTCTGTTGTGGCTGCAGTGTGTTTGTAGCCATCTGAACAATGTGCTTACAGGGCTTCTGTGGTGGGAGTGTGTGTTGCCGCTTCTGTGCTGGGACAGAGAAATGTTGTCGCATCAGGTTTTTCTGCCCTGGAGAGTTCCTGCAAGGCACGAATCGAATCAGCTGCTTCAGTCGGTCGTTCTAGGAGGAGATCTCTCTCTTTTTTTAAATAATTGGGGTTTTTAGATTAGATTTAGATGAGTTTTAACATTTGGGTTTCTTCCGTGTTTCCATCTGTATCTATTCTTGTGTTGTAAGCCGCCCAGAGTCTACGCATAAATAATAAATAATAAGATCTTTCTGTGGGGGCCAAAAACGTAGTAATAGTAACTAGTAGTCCAAGGTTCAGGGCACAGAAAATGTCTTTTAATAATAGCTAAGGACAAGCACTCATTAAATCAATTAAACATGGGTTAGATTTCTGGTGGTTGAAAGCAGGCGATGGTGAGTTCTTGCCCCCCGCTTAGGGCATGAAAGCCCGCTGGGTGACTTTGGGCCAGTCCAGTTCTTCACTTTCTCTCAAACCACGATTCCAGGCTTGAGTGACAAGCCAGTACGTCAACCCTTGCAATCTTCAGTCGACCAGACAAAAGTAGATCCTGCACTTCTGGGGAAATGATGGGAAAACGCTAAGCTTTTCATTAATTGCATGAAGGAGCAGGATTAGAAGCAACAGCTACAGAAGGTACAGAATATGGGTGGACAGGAAAAACCGTGTCATGTCTGGACCTAGAAACCCAGTTTGATGGTGGCTTGGGTTCTCTGGGTAGCCACTTTGCAGCCATGTTCCCTTGTGGCGGAACGGAGCCAAAGGCTCAGTGGGAAAACTTCCCTTTTCCGCATTTGGCATTGATTCTCCCCCAATGGTCCTTGTCCTGCAAGAGCTCCTTTCCCAGAGACACCATCTGCAGACAGATGGGCCTGGCAGCTCAGCAACATTGTCCACCCACCCATCTAAATCTGGATCACATCTGCATGGTGGTTTGGCCAGTCTTGAAGGCAGCGTGCACCCAGTAAGATGGCTGTGTCTGGTGTTATTCCATTCACACCAGGGGAAAGTGAAGGGTTTCCCCCACCCCCACCCCTACAAAACCCCCTTCCTCTGTTGGCAACCTCACGCACCGTGGATCAGAAACCCCAGGAAGTGAGAGGTGGGAGGTTTCCGTCCTCGGCTGGCCCTCTGTGGGAAGGCAAACTTTAGGTGCCGCTCCTATGCGCCCTCTTATGCCTGTTAGTCCCCCTGCTCGGTTCTGTGCCCTCCTGGTTGGTCGCCTATTTTCTTTTCACGCTATGCAAGAGTTCCAGAGGGATGAGCTGCATCCAAGGATTGGTCTGGTGAAGGTTTTGTATGCTCTGGTTAGCAGTGTGAGATGACCGTAGCAGAAGCTACGTAGGATGAGGTCAACAACTCCTGAAGCCTTTTTGGCGATGTTGTTGCAGGGGTCTTGCTGGCTCTGAGGTCACTTGATATGAGGAGTCTTCCGAGGTCTTTGAGGGAGTGAGGGTCTTCTGCAAGGTCTTGTCTATGCCGAACACCTGCTTTTTATCCGATGGAGCTGTTTCTTCCCTCGCCCCACTCGGTGCCTCCAACCAACAAACCTCCTGTTCCGTTGTTTTGTGGTGAGTTCCTGGAAAGCCCCTTTTGCAGGCTGTGCTTACGCTCCACCTCTTGTGTGCAAATACACACGGACTGTGTTGTCTTGATTGGCAAGGAGATCAAAGGCTCCCACGAGGGTCCCACGAGGAAATGAGAGGACGGGAATGAAAAGACGAGAAGAGGGAACCGGAGAGGAAACATATCGCAGGAAACGGTGGAAACAAGACACGGGGGGTGGGGGTGGGCCAATCAAGCGAGCTCTGAAGAAGTTGAGATACTGTCTCTAAGAGGAAGGTTGCGTGGGGGGAGGGGGAGACTTTTCCATTATGATCCGGAGGTGGAAGCTGGGAGTTGCGCATCACCTGCACATTCACGGCCCAGGAAGATTCACCCACAACGGCGCTGTCAGGACGAGGCCTCTGGTGATTTATTTCCTTCCTCGCACAGCTTGTCTCGATTTTGTAAAGAGAATGTATTTCCAATTACTTTAAGAGCAAGATAAATGAAGTGGAAGAGTGCGGTGTGATTACCTACCTAGAGGAATAAAATTTCCACGTTAGAGAAAATAACCCCTTCTTTCCTTCCTTCCTTCCTTCCTTCCTTCCTTCCTTCCTTCCCAGCCTCCACGCAGCCAAAGAATTGGGCTGCAATGCAGGGGGTGGCTGTTGTTGCTGTGGCTGTGGTTGTTTTGCAAAAGTCTTCCCCATTGGCTGTGGGATCTGTTATAACTTAATAACTATTCCTAGTTGTTTCCAACACCCCAAGTGCCAACACCGAAAACTCACCCCTGTCAGAGGACCCACAAATAGGTGAGAGTGTTACACGTTTCAGAGAATATGCAGGAGGGAATCGTCTGCACGACAGATTTTGTGAACTATCATTCACCTTTAAAGTACAAAGGAGAAGAAGAGTGGGTGTGTAGTGACAGGAAGATGGATGGTGTGAGGAGGAGGCACTCGGTCCCCTTCCCTTCTTTCTCAGGGTAATTCTGGCCATATTGACCCCACTGGTTGGTTGGTTGGTTAGTTGGATGGAGAGACGGATGGATGGATGGATGGATGCTGCAACCCAACAAGACCGACACAGACTTCAGAGGAGAATCAGAACTGCAGAATAAAACCATGGCTGCCAACCTGCCTTCCATTGAGGACCTGTAGACTGCATGAGTCAAAAAGAGGGCAGGGAAAATATTGACGGACCCCTCGCATCCTGGAAATAAACTGTTTCAACTCCCTCAAAACAGCACTACAAAGCACTGCACACCAAGACAACTAGACACAAGGACAGATTTTTCCCGAGCACCATCACTCTGTTAAACAAATAATTCCCCTCAACACTGTCAAACTATTTACTGTCTGCACTACTATTACTAGTAGTTTTTTTCCCATCATTCCTATCACCCATTTCCTCCCACTTATGACTGTATGACTGTAACTTGTTGCTTGTATCCTAAGATTTTTTATTAATATTGTTTCTTCATTGCTTATTTGACCCCTACGACAATCATTAAATGTTGTACCACATGATTCTTGACAAATGTCTCTTTTTCTTTTATGTACAGTGAACGCTTATGCACCAAGGACAAAATTCCTTGTGGGTCCAATCACACTTGGCCAATTAAAAAAAAAATCTATTCGATGGATGGATGGATGGATGGATGGATGGATGGATGGATGGATGGTTTGCTTGTTTATTTGCTTACTTACCTACTTACTTGCTTACTTACTCATTTATGGGGGAAATTAACAATATCAATCAAGTGATTCATCCATAAATAATGACACTGTGAGTTAAAACGCTGAGGTTTATTCTTCACATTTTTACTGCTAAACTAAATTGGAAATTACACGTTCTGTCAACATGACTACCAGGCAGGGCTGTCATAATTGATGCAAAAACACTGAATACCCAAAAAGGGTAATGAAGATTATTTTTTTGTGCTCATTTCTGCCAATTGTTGTTTCTGTGCTGTGATGAATTCCAGTTACATGACAAGTTAGTGTAAAAAATAAAAAATAAAAGCCAAACAAAATAATTCAGGCAGAGCTTATTTCAAACTTTACTGCACTGTGGATTTAATCTTCCTTTAATAGATTTTGTGTCAAGTTTGTCTACACTAGCTGCGAAAATTAATTATAAGCTCCACAAAAATATATTCAACGTGATCCCAGTTTTGTAGCTGTCTTTGTCTACAAGGAGCAGAGAGAAAATATATCTGAGAGGGGAGTGAAAATGAAAGACTGAGAACTAAAGAATCGGGTCTAAGACAGGTGTGGAAATACTTCAGATATCTAGACAGGTGTAGAGGTATTTCGTGCTCCCCACCCACATTCCACCTTATGTGAAAACCCTTCAGGAACTCAGCTATTGATGCAAATCCAGTTCAGTTTTGTATTATTGTTCAACGTGAAGGGGTTAAGGATTGTGTTATCAAGGTATCAAGGATGCACATTCACAAAGGAAAACATGGAATTCCCGCAGATATCCAGTAGATATTCAGGAGATACGAGTAATGGTTCAGTCATACAAACCAGATACATTAAAGTGTATAAAATAGTCTTTACTTTACCAAATATCGTAGTCAGGTTAAACAGTCCGGTCATACACAGTCAAATCAGTCAATAACTCTTAATACATTAACGATACTACAAGCCTTACTTGTACAGCTTACCAATACATAAACCATCACCGAACACACAGTTCTTACTACAGCAATCAGCAATACTAAACAGAGAAATAACAGAGAGAGAATCACGCTTCTGGCTCCCTCTTGTGGCCATCTCCAACACTAACTCTTAAAGAAGCCATAGTACTTCAAGTCATACAAGCATTCATTGTGAGCTTTATATATTGCCAAACCCAACCAGTTATGTACATAGTACTAACAAAATGCACTTCCCCCCACCCAACCCCACCCTGGTTTTCAGTCTATTTAGGAGCGGTGCCAGTAGTTCCCATTCCTGATGATCTTCCAGGGTTGAACACCCAGGTAAAGAAGTGAACAGAACTTTCTAAGCATTTTCATTTCCAGTCAAGAAATTGCAGCCTCCCTTCTGCAGCACATAATTCAGGCAAACCATTAGCAAGAGCCATCACGGCCCTTAGACTTGTATGCCGCTTCACAGTGCTTTCGCGCCCCTCTCTGGGTGATTTACAGAGTCAGCAGCCTCTTGCCTCCCCCAACCATCTGGGTCCTCATTTTACCCACCTGGGAAGGAGGGAAGGCTGAGTCCACCTGCAGCCGGTCAGGATCGAACTGCTGGCTGTGGTCAGTGAACCAACCGGCAAGGCTGTGCCCACCCTGGCTCATTTCAAAGATTGCCAAGTTTCCGGCAGAGGCTGGGTTTGCAGGAGCTGGGTGGCCTCCTTCCCTTGCTATTGGTTCAGGTCCTTTTGCTTTTCTTCCGTTCCATATTTTAAATTTTAAGAGCTGTGTCCCAATTGGTGTTTCTGGATTTCAAGTTGTGGATGTCTGTTTTATTGGTCTGTTTTGGGGCATTCGTGTCTTCTCTGTGCCACTATAAT
Source organism: Erythrolamprus reginae (assembly GCF_031021105.1). Classification (NCBI taxonomy): domain Eukaryota; kingdom Metazoa; phylum Chordata; class Lepidosauria; order Squamata; family Dipsadidae; genus Erythrolamprus; species Erythrolamprus reginae. The sequence goes on along the minus strand of NC_091955.1, from coordinate 298,120 downwards.
TTCGTGCAGGGGTGAAGGGAAAAGAGACGGTCAGAACATTGTTGGCATATACAGAAAATCAGTTGGCATTTGTTGGCATATACAGACCACTCCCGTCTAGGACGGGGCGCCTCTTCCCTATTGTCTGCACACCCTCAATTCTTAGATGACAAATTTATGTGTGTATGTAAGTATGTATGTATGTGTGTGTGTGTGTATGTGTGTGTGTATGTATGTATGGGATTTGAACTATCTAGTGGCACCCACTGAGAAACACTACCTGAACTACCTGGGCATAGAAGTTTATACTAGGACAACTGAATTAGCCAAATCGCATGCAGAATCCAGCGGTCTTTCCCTCCTGAAGATTCAGCTCAAGTTCTTTAAAGTTCTGTGCACAAATTCGGGTTCCTTCTTGTCCTTCCTTGCTGGAAAAGGAAACTGTCTCCTTAAAATTCCACAGGCTGCGCAGCTGAGAAGAAGGACTGTTGTGTAAGGAATCTAATTTACTTGGAGAATTACATATAATTTCACACTTCATTTTTTTCACTTCCTCGTATAATTAGTCATTACAGAGAATCAAAACTATTGTTTTCTCCTTAAGAACAAAGGCCTTGGAAACGGCTAATTATATACTGCAGCTCAACATTTTCGCCTTTCCTTCCTCTTAATGGGCTTTTCTGAATGTGGAGTTTTGCGTTTGTCAATTTTCCAGGGAACAAAAGAAAAGATGCGTACCTTACTTTAAAAGACGTACACAGTCTCCCCTCACTCTAAATTTAGCAAGGGGTTTTAGCTATGGTAATTGTACATTACGCTCACCCCCCTTCACAACTACAACTGTTTGTTCCAAGCAAACAAATGTGGTCTTGGCAATTCTATTTTTGGTGGTTTGCAATTTTTAATTCAGTAGGACTTTTCTCAAGAATAAATCTGAAAATAACTCCTGAATATTGGAATATTTTCCTCAAGAGTCATGCCGTGATACTCTGAACACAAAAGGGGCTAGGACTGTTCCTTGTTGTGGTTGGAGTGAATGTGAAAGTTCTAATATGCTTCAACTTCACATTTCCTGGAAACAATCTTTGATTTCAGTTGGATTTTTCATATTGTACTAGACAGGAATACTGCCGATATAATTTACTTGGGCTTCAGTAAGGCATTTGATAAAATAATCATAACCTACTATTAGATAAAGTAGAGAAATGTGGTTAGAGAGCAACACCAGTGGGACATTCTGCCCCCACCCTTGGCAAGGACCAGGTGGCATCTGCTGACCATCTTCATCATCGTCACCATCATCACCACCCTGCGGCATCAGCCGTGCTGCAGTGCTAAACAATTGTGTCTCACTTTTGTCTTTCCTCCTGTTTTCTTGGCCTTTCTCTCTGTCCCGTCAACGGTTGTTGCAAGACCAGCGTTTCATATGGGCACCGTCTGCCCTGGGGCTGGGAGGACTCCGCAGTGGCCGGTGGCTCCGTCCGCCTTTGATCAGGATCCTCCGTCATGTGGGAATAAATGGGGCTGGTGGGGCTTTTTTAAAAAAAACCACCTTTGTTATTTTTAGCAGACTTCTCCGCAGATGGAAGCCGGGGAGGGCAAAGCGTTTGCCAGCTCTGTGATTCTGGCATGGCCTCATTGTGGGGATTCTTCTTTAATTGTCTTCTCCACAGTCTGGTGTGGTTGGTGGGCAGATGCGTAACTGGCAGGTCAAAGGAGACTTTTTACTCCTGTTGTAACCAACTTTTGTCACTTACACACAGAGAGAGAGAGAGAGCGATTAAAGAGGGAGTGAAACCAAAAGTTCTTGGTAGCCGAGCAGAAGACTCACAATCCCCACAAATAATCTGATTGGCCTGATGAGAGAGAAGTCCAGATAAAAGAAATGTTGTGGATCTTAGCTTTATTTCTCTTTTCTATTTGACTCTGTAATGACTAAAAAGGTTTTCTGTTATTATTTATAATGGATTTCGTTTTTGTGGTTTTATTTGGCTGGCTGTTGCTTTTGTGATCTTCTGAAGGGAGACGCAACAGAAACCATCAAATATTTACCATGTTTCTCGGAGTATAGGACGCACTTTCCCCTCCCCTAAAAGAGGCTGAAAATTTGCCTGCATCTCATAGTCCGAATGTGCCTTTTCCAAAGCTGCTTTTCAGCCCTAGTGAGGTGCTGGCGAGGGAAGTGACTGCGCTTCCCCTGCCTTCGACCATCAGGTGGGCTTCAGCGGCTGTTTTTTCCCCAACCAGGGGATTAAAAAGTGCCCTTGCCTGCTCAAAACCAGCAAACAAGTGGCCTGAAGCTGAGCAGACTAAGGACACTAGCCAGAGGAATACCTCCTGCTGGGCAGAATTCTTTCTCCCTACTTTCCTCCCCAAAACCTAAAGGGCGCCTTATACTCCGAAAAATACGGTAAGACTTTTTCACGATGGAGAATGTTCTTAAAAGTTCCTGAAATGCGCAAAACAATCTTTTCTACAAACCACATGCCAGAACTTGGAGGGAAGGTTGCTTAGAACATTCAACAGCCTGTCAAGATCAAACAGAATAAACCTCAGATGGAAAAACAGGGCCACTAAGCGAGCCAATAAGTTTCTGTAAGTGCAAGAGAAGAGCCAGGTCAGAGCTAAAAATGCAATCCTATGCAGAGGTCCTCGGAAGTCAAGGACTCTTCATTGTTTGCAACGCACATAAGGGATTAAATGCACCTTCTGTAAGGATGGGTTTCATTTCTTTTCTTCTGTTGCACACCAGTTGTCTGTAATTCTCATTATAAAAAGCTTTCAGGAAGCCCTGAAGATGTAACTTGGTTGGGTAAGAAGAACTCTGCAAGGTGAGAGAACATCAAGAATGACATAATTCGTACTTGGAAAAAAACCCATATAAAGCCATGAAAATCATATTATTTATATTCCTACTATAAGAATTGAATCCAATTTATAATAGATTCTTTTTTTAAAAAAACCTCTTGTGTACACAGAGGTTCCCCCCCTTAATTCCTTCCTGCTTAAATCATAGTCAGATTCTTCTCAGACTTAAAGTTGAATTAATGAGATGCGAACTCCTCAAAAAGAATGTTTATTTTCCCACACACTTGAAATCATCTTGCAGTATTTGCTGTCTTCTTAGGGAAATGTAAAATCAATTTTCAGAAGTGAATATGAAGCATCATCGCATGCTCCTGAAAACTCCCCCCATTGCTTCCCAGGTCATTTATATCCATTGTGGTTGAAATAACTTTCAAGGAGAGTTAAACCTGCAGGAAGTTGGGCAGCGTTGGGCTTGAGGGCCGAGTGATGGGCTTTATACTCTGGGAATCAAGCTCCAGAGGCGAAATCTCCAGGTCTTTCATCGGGTCCGTCTTCAGAAGCCGAGCGGTCTCCTCTCAACTCTGAAGTTCATGAAAGGCTACAGCAGAAAATGCCCAAAAACTCGAGGAGTTTTGGAGAAAAGTTATTGTGACCCTCATCGCAAGATTGAACTGCCCCTTGACTGGTGTACTATAGGGTTCCTGCTTGGGCAGGGGGTTGAACTCGATGGCCTTCATGGTCCCTTTCAACTCTAACAATCAATCAATCAATCATTCAATCATTCAATAGTCCCGAGAGATTCCATATAAAAGCAAACTCCTGATACTTTGCGTTTCCTTTGCAGATCCCAGGTTTATCACGGCTCATTTGATCCCTGAAAGTGACAACCCGGAAGATGACAAGATATATTTTTTCTTCCGAGAAAACGCGATAGACGGGGAGCATGCTGGGAAAGCCACACACGCCAGAATAGGACAGATCTGTAAGGTAAAAACCATGCCAGGGGCCTTATAAACAATATAATGTCCCTTTGAAGTCTCGTGGCCATAATAATTACATTTACTTGACTAATATTTATTTGTTCATTCCTTTATTCAGCTCATGTGGTCTTCCAATTGTTGTGTTAATTCTACTCCACTTGGCTTGATGGCAGCAAAGCCGCTGGAGAATTCCTCTTAGGGAAAAACTCCGGTCCGTAACTCGGGCTCCGGTGTTGTGTTTGCCCCGGGGGGTAATTCCTCCATCTCCCACGGGGATATTGCACAAGGCTCAAAGTTGTCGTTTTCGATGTCGAAATCAGGGCTGAGACAATCAGGAGGCTCTTAAAATTCCGGTGTGAAATTTTCTTTATTTGACAGAACGACTTTGGTGGCCACAGAAGTCTTGTCAACAAGTGGACGACCTTCTTGAAAGCCCGGCTGATGTGTTCTGTGCCCGGACCGAATGGCATCGACACCCATTTTGACGAACTCCGTAAGTGTCAGGGCCAGATTTGCGAATGCAACATTTATTCCCTGGTCAGCTGCTGGTCGTGTGTTTCGTTGATGAACTGAGCTGCTCTAAGTTGCTTTTCCTTCCTCCTTCGGTTGACAGAGGACGTGTTCCTGATGAACTCAAAGGATCCCAGAAACCCCATCATCTACGCAGTGTTTACCACCTCCAGGTACGGTGTGTGCTGCTCTGCTTAGCAGGGGGAGCTTTCTTGGGGGGGGGCTATTTTGAGATGCCTTCTTGGCTAGGTGGGGCCTGGAAGGGAGGGGGGCTTTTTCTTCGGCTTTGAACCAGGAGAAATCCAGCGAGTGTGGAACGGCTAAGGAACGGAAGTTTTCCCATGAAGAGCCATAAAGATTCCGGACAGTGCAAAAGGGTTCACGGGCCGTAGACAGATGTTGGAGGCAGTAAAGGGCAGCCAAAAATTTTATTGCCACACTGTGGGTGGGGCTTATTTTGTGGGCGTGGCTTAGTGGTCATGTGACTTGGGTAGGAATGGCTTTCCGGCCATGTGACCAGGTGGGAGTGGCTTGAACGATCAACATTGTTCAAGTGAACTGTTAAGTCCTCGACTTACAACCTTACCAGTGTCTCTCGCTGGGGTGACAATTTGCTTCGCGCTTCCCGCACTCTCCTCCCTGGGTGGCCCCCCCTCCTCAGGCTGCATAGCTGGGCGAATGGGGGCTGCCAGAAGCATAAACACTGCCAGCGCCGCTTCCACCCTCGTCTTCTGCTGGCACTCGGGTGGGAGGTGGCCGCGTGAGGCTGGAGGGCAGCCGGGCAGGAGAGAGGGAAGCTTGTCCGAGGCCAGGAAGGAGGAAAGAGGAAAAAAGCAAGGAGCGCAGACGCAGCAGCAGCAGCAGCAGGGGGGGGAAAGAAGAGCCGAGCCGAGACCAGTAATCCAGGAAGTGGCTGCGCACGCATCTTCATTTCCGCCGGTGGAACTGTGTTCCACCCCATCCTGCCTGCTGTCCACCTCTGGTAGAAATTTCACATGGCCAAGATCTCTCTTGCTTGGGACGTTGGTGGAATATATAGCACGCTGGAAGCAGCACCCGTCTTCTCCTTGGAGCCTTCTGGGGTCGATGGGGGGCGGGGCTTTCCATCACTCAAGGAATCTCAGCATTGAAGCCTCTTTCCCTGGGGGTGGGGGAGGGGAACCAGACCCAAAGCATCAAAGCAGCAGGCGCATAGAAATGAGGGCAGTACTCTCCATCCGTATGGATCTCACAGGGACGGTGGGCCTAAGACCTTCTTCACGGAGAGAACGGAATGGCTCAACGTTCTTTCTTCTTCTTCTGCTTTCCCCCCATGCTAGCAACATCTTCAAGGGCTCAGCGGTCTGCATGTACAGCATGGCCGACGTGAGGAGGGTCTTCCTCGGCCCCTACGCCCACAGAGACGGCCCCAACTACCAGTGGGTGCCCTACCAAGGGAGGGTCCCCTACCCTCGCCCAGGAACCGTAAGTGGGGCCAGGATGGCTTCTCCGTACTGATCTCTCTCTCTCTCTCTTTCTCTTTCTTTCTTTCCTTTCTTTCCCTCCTTCCTTCCTTTCTTCCTTCCTTCTTTCCTTTTTATTAATTAGATTTGTATGCCACCCACTCTCAAGAATCTCAGGGCAGCTTACAGCAAGAATAAAAACAATATAGAATGATTAAATACCACAATTAATAATAATATAAAACCCTTAATATAATCACAACAATCAAACCATCAAACATCCCAATCAAATCATGTCTAGGCTGGAATTAAAACATGTCAGTTCTCACAGCGCCCCCCTGTCCCCCAGGCCTGTCGGCAGAGCCAGGTCTTCAAGGCCTTTCGGAAGGCCGGCAGGGTGGGGGCGGCACAGACCTCGGAGGGTAGTTGATTCCAAAAAGCCGGGGCCACCACAGAGAAGGCTCTCTACCTGCACTGCTTAGTCGATGGGACCTGGAGAAGGCCGACCCTGTGGGCTCTTATTGGTCACTGTGAGGTGTGTGGCAGAAGACGGTCCCGTAGATAGTGTGGCCCTGAGTCGTGTGGGGCTTTATAGGTCATAACCAACACCTTGAATTGTGACCGGAGACTGATTGGCAGCCAGGGCAGCACACGGAGTGTTGGTGTGATGTGGGTTTACCTAGGTACACCCACAACAGCTCGTGTGGCTGTATTCTGGACTAACTGCAGTCTCCGGACCCTCTTCAAGGGGAGCCCCATGTAGAGCTGGGACATTAGGAATAACCTGAAATAAACGGAATGGGGGAATTGCTCCCCTGTTCAAATCATATCCTTTAGGATGTCGCCTGCTTAAAGGCAGGGCGATATCCTTTGGAAGGCCATAACCCTACAAGTTATATATTTTATATAAGAGAAGTTCTTTTGAAAGGTCCGTGGAGGTGTTGCTGCTCTCGCAATCCGATTTCCACCCTTTGCCTTCAGGGCTCCTACGGGCCCAACTTTTCCAGTAAATACTTTTATTTTCCCCCATGGAAAACTGGCCTGAAATTTAAATGAAATAAGTTTGTCCGTGGCTGGGCCTGGACCAGGGTTGCCGTGCACAACTGGTGCATCGGAAGGAGTTGACTGGTTTTAATTTGACTCTGTATAAACAGTTCAAGGCCTCCCACCTTTCGGAGCCGAGCGTGACTCAAGGTTCTTCACGGAGTTATTCAGAAATTGTCCTAGCAACAGCATGGACGTGATTGGATGCTGGTTTTGTTGCTTTTACCCCAGTTGTGGTCTCTCTGCTAAGCCCACAGCAGCTTCACAGACAACCATGTTCCACAGTATTGTTTGCAGGCCCCTGTCCGTCATTGGATGATGGGAACCATTTTGACCAGAGCATCTGGGCACAACGAGTTAAGCTCGGCTGGAGAACCGGTCGGCAGAGTAGATCAGTCAGTCCATAGATGGACCCAGAGCGGTTGTGTCATTTCAGGTAGACACGAGAACCGAGGTCCAGGGGTTTCACTGGAGGGGGAGATGCCCACTTGGAGAAGTCCCACGTTGCTCTCATTATAACTTTTAACACTTCCTCTGCTTGCTTGCAAACTACAAAGCTGGATCATTTAAATTATAAAATCCGATCACTGAACAAATAAAATACTGAACAGCTCTGGAGGAAGGCTTTTCAACCGCCTGGTCCCTACCTTCTACTTCTGAATGGCTTTCCTTGTTCCGTTCATTCCACGCACGTCCCCTGATTAATCATTGCCTAATCAATGCACGCAATCGGTGTTGCTCTCCCTCTGGAGAATTGGGGTGGGCGGTGTGGAATCCCCTTCAGCAAAGAAAGGGGCCACAGGGCCCTGGGAAAGTGGACGCCGCAGTTCTCGTTGCGCAAGTGCTGACATGGGGCGGCCCAGTTCTGCCCGGAAGGGACCCCCCTGCGCCTCTCACCACGACTGGTCTGAAGCTTTGAGGGTCACCAGTGGATGCGAACAGGGCCAATGTTGCTCAAGTAAACATCGGCTATCACAGTACTAACAACACTTAGTGAAGAGCCCTCCCCTCCTCCACACACAACAGAACACCCTTCACGACTAGACTGACCATCCCTAGGCCTAGAAAGATTAAACACGACCTAAGCAGAGCCCATAAAATCATCTGCTACAAGTTCCTTCCTGTCAATGGCTACTTCAGCTTCAACCATAACAATACATGAGCACACAACAGATACAAACTCAAAGTAAACCACTCCAAACTCAACTACAGGAAATACAACTTTAGTAACCGAGTAGTTGATGCCTGAAACTCACTACTAGACTCTGTAGTATCATCACCAAACCCCCCAAACTTCACCCTTACACTGTCCACTATTGACCTCTCCCGATTCCTAAGAGGTCAGTAAGGGCCGTGTATAAGTGCACCAGCGTGCCTTCCGTCCCCTGTCCTAATGTTTCTCTCTTACTAGTATCAGGTATATAAATATTGTATTGGTGGTATATCTTTGTGTGCCACCAATACGTACTTAATAAAATAAATAAATAAACAAATAAATAAATGTAATAAAATATACAGAACTGATTTATCTCTATCTCCCCCTCCTTCTATTTTTCTTTAGAAGACTTAGTTCTAAGACGTAGAATAACTGTATTGTCACTTTGAATGTCCACTGATCAGCATACATTAAAATGAAATTTTGTTTCATACAGCCCTCAATGGGTCACCACTTCAATATACACTACATAAACATGACAACAAAGGAAGGAAGGGAGGGAGGGAGGAAATAAGTAGTGCCACCTGGAGTGATGCTGCCACCACCGGCCATCTCCCGCCAGCCCCAACCATTCCCTTGACCGCCTTCTGATTCCCCGTCCAGGGTCCAAGGTTTCACTCTCCTCTCTGCTCTTCTTCCCTCGGGGTCTCTCGCCAGTGTCCCAGCAAGACCTTTGGGGGCTTCGACTCCACCAAGGACCTCCCTGACGAGGTCATCACCTTTGCCAGAAGCCACCCGGCCATGTACAACCCCGTGTTTCCCATCAACAACCGGCCCATCATGATCAAGACGGATCTGGACTATCAGTTCACACAAATCGTGGTGGATCGGGTGGACGCAGAAGACGGCCAGTACGATGTCATGTTCATCGGCACAGGTAACTATTCACCTGTTTCCTTTGTCAAGCCTGCCAGGAAGCGGAATGCAACACGGCCAAATTTCTGGGAACCAGGGTGGGGTTTTTTGATTGACAGAGGAGCAGGGAGCGAAGCAAATCCCATTTGTCTCCTTCCAGGAAGGGCTGATGTGCCCACATTAAGACCGAAGGCAGGAGTGCTGTGCACACCATTTTTTCTTAATCCCCAAAGAAAGCTGAATCACGAATCCAACAAAGAAATAAATAAGGAACAGGGGCAGTTTTCAATTGGCAGCTGCAGTAGACAAATTGTTCAGAGAATCTTTAGGGTCTTTGTTCAATTTATGAAACAAGCAGCATATTGCTTGTTTAATCTTCTCCTTCCCACAAGAGGAGCAACGCAAACGTGAACCATTTTTATCACTTCTAACGAGCCACATCCTCTCTGAGTTCTTTCTCTCCCAATAATATATATTGGAATCATTGCACAATGTCACAGTATATTTTTATTAGTTATTACAAGCTATGCTTTAAAACTTCGCTTGGCAGGAACTGGTAAATGGCCCATAAATGTTGTTGTTGTTTTAAAAGCATTTAATCAAACATGTTTCCCCACCACCACCACCAATAACGGACTAAATAAACAACATTGAAAGTGTCTGAGATGCTCCGATCCTTTTCTTCGAGGGAGGGGGGTCTTTGACTGATGAATTAATTAAAATAAAAGGGTGCTAAACATGAGAACTTAAGCAAACATTTCAACAAACAAAGCGGGTTTCCCCCCCCCCTGAGAAAACACACGTAATGGCTGTATGACTTTCACACGTCTATTAGCGCAATGTCATTTGAATGGCGATGCGGCTCAGAAAACGGGTACAAATCGCTTGGGTTGTTTTAACTGATTTCGTTTCATGCTCCAGTTCCGCTCAAAGGATTGAATAGAATCAGGTCAATTGGACTTTGCTGCCCAGATCAATTGGTTGGTTGTCCCGCGAGGCCTGCAAACGCCCCTCCGGCCCTGGGAGGTCCCGCGAGGGCCTTTCGAGCCAGGAAAATTGGTGGCCGCTTTCCTCTTCTGGTGGCGGTGGAATGCCACGATCTCATTTGACCCCAGGGCTGGCCGGAAGCGTTGCTCTCTGGAGCTGCTCTGGAGGAAATGGCTTCCCGGAGGTCAACTCCATAAGGAAACCAGGATCTTGCAATAGATGCTGACCACGTGGGCCCACTCTGTGAACCGTGATTTATGATCAACGGCCTGTCCCTTGCCTGTCCGCAGAGAGCTTCTGCACAGGAGACAAACGTCCAGTCACCCTCGGCCCATAAAGAATGTTCTCTTCTGTTCTTCCATTGAATTGGGAGCCCTTGTGCTCTTCGGCATCTAGAATCGAGGGCTAGATTGACAGGCTGAGACGAACTCTTGCGCGAGGATCATGCGCCTTTTAGTGCTTCCACCTGCGCTTGCAACTTTATACGGAAGTAAAGAAAGGTGATTTATCTCCGTCTGCCCGTACGCAGACACTCACGACACGAGATCTGTCTCTTGTACATGAAGCTGTGCACCATAGGCTTTCTGATCTGAAGAGGAAGCACCTACTCGATGGCGTGAAAGTGCTTGGAAAATTACTCAGCTGAAGCAGCCGGTCCTCAAGGCGGATAAAAGTTTCGTTTCAGATGCTCAGGGCTTTTGATATGCAACGGGTGGTGAACTGGACCTCACCAACGCTATGAAAGGATCACCAGGGAGTTTCATGAGAATATGCGTGGACACATTCCAACTTTATGGAGCCTCGGTGGCTCAGTGGTTAGAGTGCAGAACTGCAAGCTCCGTCTGCTTCACGGTGCTTTTACAGCCTTCTCTAGGCGGTTTACAGAGTTGCCCCCAACGATCTGGGTCCCCATTTGACCCCCCTCGGAAGGACGGGAGGCTGAGTCGGCCTGGAGCCAGTTAAGACCAAACTGCCAAACTCAAATCTATGGCTATATTTTCCAAAAGGTGCAAATTCTAATGTGAAAATAAGACTTCTATTAATTTTTTTAAAAAAAGCCGTCACACGTAGACAAAACTGTTTCTTTCTTTCCTTCTTTCAGATATTGGGACCATTTTGAAAGTGGTTTCTATCCCGAAGGAAACCTGGCACGATCTGGAGGAGGTCTTACTGGAAGAGATTGCCGTCTTTCGGGTGAGGGGAGATACCGGGAGATAGAGGGGGGGCTGCTTTGGGGTGCACTATCTCCCCCCCCCTCAATTTGCTGGAATGTAGAAAAAGGCCATCAGATACGACTGTTTGCAATTTACGATTGAAATCATCTGCAGGTTTGAAGGTCTTGCTGCCTATCTGTTCCCTCCCAAAAATAATATACAAAATTGACTCTACAAGCGTTGTCGAGGAAAAGGGGGCAGCGAAAGGCCTATTTTTCAGCTGTTGTAGGATTCCCATGACAGAGCAGTTAAAGAGCCCCAGTTTGGAGAGTGTTGACTACAGAGACCTTCATTTATTTATATAAACTGGTCCAGGGTTCTTGGAAAGATGTGGCAAGAAACGGAGGAGGATGAAGGATATCTGTGCTACAACTTAATCTACTCAGTTAAATGCTTTTTTCAAAAAAATATTAAATCCAATTAGTTTAAATTTAATTTCATCTAAATGATATAGTAATTTAAAAGTACTTTCCTCCTTCCTTCACTGAGCAAAGCTGACTCAAGGGTTATTTTAATGGCCCTTAACATTATACATACAGTTGGAATCAATAATTCGTACGTCAAATTCCTCCTATTTACAATCTATGTGCATTTATAGTTCCTGTGCGTAGTATTCTGAATCATCCTTATCCTTTAACTTTATTGGAGGGGATTTTTACACTGACTTGTTGGCTGACTGACCGACTGCTTTTATTCCCCCTCCTGGCTCTGAGGCCCTCAGCCGCACTACGCCCCTCTGCCCTATTTCTGGAAGGCCAAAAGGGTAGAAGCCAAGTCAGTTCAAGCAGACAGCTCCTCCGCCTCTTTGAGCCGGTTATATTTGTGTATTTATTCGATTTTATTTACTTTTTAATGCCAACCTTCTCCTTAGACTCAGGGCAGCTTAGAACATACTAGCACTTTTTAACAGAGCCAGCATGTTGCCCCCACAATCCGGGTCGTCATTTTACCCACCACGGAAGGCTGAGTCAACCTTGAGCCGGTGATGAGATGGATGTCCAAGTGCTGCCTCTATGTGTGTTGAGGCAGGCAGGGTCCCCTTTTGTTGGGGGTCCAGGGAAAGGGAGGGTCTTGCCTTCTCTTTCTGCTCAAGATCCCCATGGACAATTGGGGGGCCACTGTGGGATATAGAATGCTGGATTGATGGGCCTTGGCCCCATTCAGCAGGGCTCCTCTTAGGTTCTCATGTCCACAGGGTGGGTCCTGCCAGAAGCCCCCTTGGGACGAGCCCTGTGGAAACAGAGGGGGTGACTGGCTTTCCCCCAGGGCAAGTGAGCTAGGCAGGAGACGTTCCTGAAACTATTGCAAGGCCACATTGCTGAGACTCAGAGAGACCCCTGCCCACCTGCTTTGTAAAGACAGCCTCTCGCTTAAGAAGATACACGGAATTGCAAACCTTTGAGTGCCTCCATAGCAACCACAAATGCAACGCAAAGATGTTTCAAGGCACCCAGATAGCACCCCATTAAGCAGAGCAGCTCCTGAAACCATCTTTGATTTCAACTCTTTGGGGTTTTTTGTTTCAGGAGCCCACCCCTGTTTCAGCCCTGAAGATTTCCACGAAGCAGGTAAGGTATAAACAGAACCTGGAAATTCTTAAACATTTATTGAGTTTTCAAAGGGCTTAATGTGGCTTTCTAGGTGCGAATTCTGCTCCACTCTGTTTTCTCTCCATGAACATTTATCATTTCTCACATGGGATCCTACCAGCAAGAAAATGCAAAGTTATTTTCTGTGCTTTCCCAAAAGTGGAGTGACTTTAACCAGTGCTTAAAGCAGCGACATTTTTCCCTCCCTCCCACCCCCCCAGTCTGTTTCTAGTGGAGCCTGACAGCCCCCCGGCTGAAACCGAGCCTTCTTTTCCCAGGTCCCACTTGTTAAGCATTGAGGAGTGTGCAGAGTAATCTCTGAGTAGTCAGAGATACACATACACAGAGGAAACGTGGAGGCCTAGCAGATACCCAGCTGATAGGCCAGAGATACGAGTAATGGTTCAGTAATACAATCCAGATACATTCAGTATATAAAATGTTATTTAGTTTGGCAAATGTCTTAGTCAAGAACAATCCTAGTCATGCACAAATACATCAGTCAATAACTATCAATATATATATATACAATACTACAAGCTTACTTGTTCAGCATACAAATACTTTCAACCAGCATTTGAACACACAGCTCTACCGCATAGTCACAAAGGTAAACTAACTAGAGAGAGGGAATCACGCTTCTGGCTCCCTCTTGTGGCCATCCCTAACACTAGCTCTTAAATATATTATACTGTATATATATATATATACTGTATTGCCAAACCCAACTAGTCTTCTTCTCTGCCCCCCCCCCTGCAGCAGCAGCTCTACATCGGCTCGGCGGTCGGCGTCTCCCAGCTCCCTCTGCACCGCTGCGACGTCTATGGGAAAGCCTGCGCGGAGTGCTGCCTGGCCAGGGACCCCTACTGCGCCTGGGACGGGGCCTCCTGCTCCCGCTACTTCCCCACCGCCAAGAGGCAAGTCACCTGACCAAGGCTCCCTCACGCCCCCCCCTCACTCGGCAGCCTGCATTCTCTGTGTGTGGGGGGCTGCTGGGACTCTGCCCAGGACCCCCAATGGGACCATCGGCTTTCAGAAATGGCCAAGGTTCCAGTTCTCCCTTCGCTTGTTCTTATGTCAATATCGGGTGGTTCATTACTTCCAGAAGCGCCGTTGCCCGACTTACTTGTTTGTTTGTTTATATGTTTATTTATTGATCAGATTTCAGGCCTCCCTTCTCCTCACGGACGTGGGGCCGCTCACAAGGGTCAACTGGGTGAGGTGGATTGAAAGGGACGCACACAACTCATTGTATACAGGCAAACTCGAGTGTGGACCGGCCACTCCACAGCCACCCTTGCCGTGGGATGCGCCCACTCGGACATTTTGCCTCAGCTGTGTTTTCTAATAATATGGGGGTCTTATAATTCTTTCCCTAAGAGGGGAAGGGGCTTCTTCTGGAGCTGAGAGAAGAGGAGGGACGGTGCATTTGTTTGGTTTAGGAATCAACGGGCTCCTTTCCAGAGAAAAGCTCTCCAGGAAACAAGAGAGAATTGCTGAGCTTTGCCCTTTGCTTCCTGGAGAGGATTTCGGGGGGTTTTCAGTCCCGCCACAGCAGCCTCTTCATCCTCCCTTCGTCTCCTCTGTTCAGTCTCCTTCAGCTTCTAGCAACCGCCCTGTTTTTATCTTCTTTTCCTAAAGAGCCCACTTAGAGGGGCCGAATGGGGGGGCTCTTGGGTCTCGGGTCTTTTGCAAGAGGAACACAATGGCAGCAGCCTCAACAGCAACGGTGCTTCAGAGGTAGCGCATTAATTTCATGTTTCAAAATGCAAAATGAATGTGTGTGTTTCTCTCTCTCTCTGACTGATTCCTGCAGGCGGACCAGGCGACAGGACATCCGAAACGGGGACCCCCTCACTCACTGCTCAGACCTCCAACATCCCGGTGAGTTAGAATGTGGCTCCCAAGGCTGGACCCACACGGACGGTTTGTGTCCCCTGGAAACCGACAGGGAAGAAATTGTATCCGGCCCCAAATTCTTTACCTTATAACGATGAAAATCCTGCTGGCCTGATTTCCGTGCAAGTGTGTGTGTGTCCATGATTGTGTGACCTGCCAAGTGCTGTGAACCCTTCTTGGTCTCTTTTCCCCCGACTTTCGCCTCCCCCCTCCCCCCATTCAGAAGGGAAACGTTCTTTCCAAAGGCAGCAGCGCCCTCTGCTGGACAAGGAAAGCTACTGCCATGTTTTGCAGATCAATCCCCAGGGCCTGGACTGGAGTTTAGGGGAGCAGCAGAGAATCATGTAGAAATTCGCCTTTTCTGGGTCCCGTCAACTAAGCATTGTTGGTTGGTGGGCCCAGGGGGAAGGGTGCCCTTCACCCTGCTTTAAGCCGCCCTGAGTCCCACGGGATTGAGTGGCACATGCATATGTATGAATGAATGAATGAATGAATGAATGAATGAATGAATGAATGAATGAATGAATATTGCTACTTCTACAAACACCATCCATTTGCAGCTGTGGCAGCTCAGAGCTGACAAGAGCAGCATAAAACCCCAGATTTATATGTCATTCTGGAGGTGAGGAAAGTAACATAAATCCTAGGTTTTATTTGGTGGCAACTCCCATGTCAGCTCCTAGGAAAAGAGACTGAAAAACGCCCCGGGACAAGTCAGGGGCAAACAGCCTCCCGGGGGGGGGGGGGTTGTGAAGTCAGCAGGAGCTGATTTTTAGTTTTCAAAGAAGAAAAGTACCCACAAGCACTCGTGTATATGTAGACAATGGTCGCAATTTCTCTACCGTGGCTGCTTTGGAAGGCCTGGCTTTGTTCTGGTTCCCAGACCGTGTCCCCCGGGGGCGAGAGTCCCTGTCCACGTGCAGAGGGCTCCGGGTGGGTGGGTGCGCACAGGCTTATTGAACGATGCCTCCTCTCCGCTCTCTGCAGATAACCCGAGTGGTTCCGGCCTGGAAGAGAAGATCATCTACGGCGTAGAAAACAGCAGCACTTTCCTGGAGTGCAGCCCAAAATCTCAGCGCGCCCAGGTCTACTGGCAATTCCAGAGGCAAAATGAGGATCGGAAAGAAGAGGTGAGGGCAGGGCTTCTGTCCCACGGCCCCTTAACTCTGATGCTCCATCACCCTCATCCTCATCCCTTACTGCACTGTGATCTCCCCCTGAGACCGGCATGCGGGGATTATCCAGAAAGGCCCGTAGCTCTCGTGGGGAAAGTTGGCTATGACCATCATGCAAGCAGGAAGCCAGCGGAAGAGAATGAGCAGTGCCAGGGGTCAGTAGATCATCGACCGGCGTTATGGGTGAAGGTGAGAGATGAGCCTCCTCACCCCGTTTCCATCCAAGAGCGAAGTGCGCGCTGTCATGCGCTGTCATGCGCTCCCTGAATGCTGAAGGGCAGGAATGCTGCTGTGATGGGGCCCAAGACTTTTCTCGCCGATTGCTGAGTTTTGAATTTTTGGGCTGAAGGAGAATGGGAGTGGCCCCATTGCACTCTCTGGAGTCTGGGGATGAGCCCAAGTTTCATCTCCAGTCACTACACAGTTGAGAAAAGCCTCACCTTCCATCTCGAAACGGTCAGGAAATTCTCGGACGACACTGAACCTGTCAATGTTGTGCGCTTCAGTCAGCATCTTTGGCCCCCATCGCAGCAGCGTTCCTGCTCTTCAACGTTCAGGGAACGTACCACAGCGCACACTTCACACTCGGGGGGAAACAGAATGGGGACGCTCATCTCTGACCTTCACCCACAAGGCCAGTCGATGATCTACTGACCCCTGGCACTGCTTGTTCTCTTCCGCTGGATTCCCACTACACGAGTCACACCAACCTCCCCCGCGAACATTCCCCACGAGAGCTACGGGCCTTGTAACCTGACTTTCCAGGTGACCCTCGCATCTTGTGTCCTGTAAGGACCACCATAAAACCTGCTCATTTATTCCATTTTAACATCTGCTGTGCGACGGAAGCCCCTCGGCCACCGGCTCTGATGCCCCCCCTCCTCCTCCTCCCACAGACTACGGCTAGACTTTGTGCGTTTCCAGGGGGGTTAGTAAGAATGCAGGCGGTGGAGCAGCCTGGCAGGTTCCGCCATCATGGCCTCATTTGTAAGGCAGCCCCTTCCCCAAGCAGGCTAGGCAGCCTCACCTGAGCTGCGGGAGGAGGAAGAGGAAGGTGAGGAGGAAGGAAGGAATTGTACAAGGCAGAAACCCGTATTTTGTACGAAGGGTTCAGAGTTCATTCGTTGCTTGGCAATAGATACGTTGTAAGACTGGATTCCCCAAGTGTTCTTGGATTCATTTTTTGAAGCGTGGGGTGGGGGAGGGGCACAATAGAGCATATTTCGTATCCTCTGCCTGTGTTGGGCAAGGCCCCCATCATCCACAGCCATTCCCCGTCGACTCAACTCATCATCCCATCAGCCTGGATGGGAACATCGATTTTGATCTGAACCCTAAGGAAAGCCCCGATTAAGCGGGTTCTATTTATAAATCTTAACACAATGAAATGTATTACTTCCAGTGCAAAGCGTGGCTGCTTTAATCCAAATAACCGGACCGGTCTCCGTGTCCATTTAATTTTGCTTGGGAAACAGCGGGGATCGAAAGGAAGCGAAAGAGCGTTTTGCAGGGCGAGCAGCTTCCCAATGCGGGGGACTCTAGGGGTCCTGAGCACTTCGCCCCCTTCTTTGATAGACGTTGCAGGGTGGTGTGTGTGTGTGTTGTTTATACACCATTAATAAAAGGATGAGAGGGGAGGAAAAGGAATTCCCCACCCTAGCTGTGGATTTGCCCTGCTGGAGGTGCCCTGGAGTAAGCAGGGGGTTGGTAGCTACTCAGACAGACGGTTTTGGTCATTAGGTCCCCTCTGGCTCAGTGTGGAGGAGGACAGGAAGCGGCATCCACTCCTTGCAGCGATTGTGTGTCTGTCCCTCGACATCAGTGCTTGTATTGTCTTCAGAGTTTCTTTTCAAGTGGAGGGTGGTAACATTGGTGGGTCACAGAAGGAGCTTCAGTCGCCCTGGGGGCTCATGGTCTGTGCTGTGTAGGAAAAGCCTCTCGTCCCAGCAGTGTTATTAATAAACTTCATAACTCCATAATAATAATTCCATAAAATATAGAATAAGTGAAACAAAGTGTTTCTAACACTAGCCTGCACTCATTTTTCAAACTATCTGAGCACCATTATCTCCTCTTCCTTATCCTCCTCCTCTTCCTCTTCTTCATCTTCCTCCTCCTTTCTTCCTCTTCCTCTTCTTTTTCTTCTCTGCTCTTCCTCTCCTCCTCCTCCTCCTCCTCCTCCTCCTGTTCAAAAGGGCCTGAGAAATAGCCTAGACTGATAGAAAGCCTCGTCCAATGAGCTGCCACCACTGAATGAAGTTTCATACTCTGGAGTTCAACAGGGGCGTTATCTCTCTCTCTCTCTCCCTCCCTCCACAGATCAAAGCCAACGACCGCCTGATCCGGACCGAGCAAGGCCTTCTCCTGCGGAGTTTGCAGCGGAGGGATTCGGGGCTCTACTTCTGCTACGCGGTGGAGCACGGCTTCATGCAAACCCTCCTCAAGGTCACCTTGGAGATCATCGACACGGCGCACCTGGAGGAGCTCCTGCACAAGGAGGAGGAGGCAGGGGGGGAGGGCCCCAGGGCCAAGGAGGCCTCCCACGGCATGACCCCCATCCAGAAAGTCTGGTACAGGGACTTCATGCAGCTCATCAACCACCCCAACCTGAACACCATGGACGAGTTCTGTGAGCAGGTGTGGAAACGGGACCGCAAGCAACGGCGGCAGAGGCCGGCCAACGCCCAGGTGAGCCCAAACAAGTGGAAGCACCTGCAGGAGAACAAGAAAGGCAGGAACCGAAGGACCCACGAGTTCGAGAGGGCGCCGCGGAGCGTCTGAGCGACAATCGCCCCACACCCTTTGCATAACTGGAAATGAGATGCGACACAGACGGACGCTTTCCGTGGCATTTACGTGGATGTTTACAAGAGCTGGGAAGCTTGAATGATTTTCGCTTGGTTGAAAATGGGCCCAGTTTGCCGAAACGTTTCCCGTTGGGCTCATCTCACACACTCCGATGTTTCTGGAACGTAAGCTGACTCTGAGACCCCCCCTGTGTGGGAGGGGGGAGTTGTGGCTTTGCAGTGAGAGGGACTCAGCGTTTCTCTGTGGACTGTCACGGGTCATGCCACCATACGAGGAAAGCGACGCTCCCTGGGACTCCTCTTGGATTTGGCTCAAGGGCTGCATGGACTTTGGAAAGCTGAAGACCAGAACCTTCACACTTGGTCGTATGCAAGACTTAATACACCCTTTGGCCTATTAGTTCTCTTGTTTATAAACATGCTGGAAGAATGGAATTAATACTGTATGCAATTACTCACCAGAGCCACCTGGACCCCAACCACGAACTCCCTGAAGCCACAGGTGGACTGTTCTTTCCGACCCTGCTACTACTGATGACTCCCTTGGACTTAGAGATGTATTTTATTTAAATATACCACCACCACCAATATGCAGTCAAAGACGGCTCTTTCGGGGGGCGGGAGAGATAGGGTAGAGTTTTTGTCTGATAATATTCTGATATTCAAATGGTTATTTTATTTTTTAATTAGGGAAAAACTCCAGGTTTACTTTTGCTCACTTTTAATTCCTTGTTTATGAAATTGAGTCAAACAATGAGCAAACCCAACTAAACGGCAGGTGATTTATATTATGTGTACCTTTTAATCCACTAGCAGAGCTGTCCTGACAGGGGTTTTGCCTCATGGGATATTGGTCTTTCCCGGTTTCTCTCAGTCTGAGCTCCTTCACCTTAGTTTATGCTTTGACCCAAAAGAAACCGACTGAAACAATGAAGGGAAACTCAAATGACTTAAGCTGTATATTTTCTTTCTTTTTTTAAAATTTTGGAAGACTGTGAATAGCATTAAAATATTTCTTCCGCTCACAATCTTGTTATATGGGTGGCAAAACCAGAACTCTGCCGGATGAAACATCCTCAATTGGTCGACACCTGGTGGTTGTGGCTTTCGGCTGGTCTGGAGGAGCAAAACGTTGCCCACATTACAAAGCAGACAGTATTGTGCCATAGGACACAAATCCAAGTGAATGCATGAAAATTTGGTCTGAAATAATAATTGTAAGCGTGACACGTCCTATGTCTTGGGACGTAAATTCCCTGAAGTTTGAAAATCTGGAAACCACTCAGTTCGCAAAACTCGGCTCCTGTCCGACCTGCCCTAAGAAAGGCCACACATGGGGAGCATCTCACGTGGCACAAGTCCACCCCAGTGTGCGGTGTGGAATTCACCTGTAGGGAATTAAAAGCACCTGAGATTAGAAACGGCCCCGTTTCACTGCTGGATGCCAGGTGCCTCCTCTCTGCACTAGAAACTTGTCATGACTAATGAAAACGCCGTTGATTTCAGTAGACCTGCCCAGATTTTGCTCAGTTTGGACCAAGCCCAGTGTCCTTTTTCCTCCTTGGGCAGAGGTTGGACCTTCCCAAATAAGTGTTCCCAGAATGTCACACAATTTAAGTACGGGAAGCATCTCCGTCAATGCTTGAGCTGGCAAACTTGTTGGGATGATTTAAAGTGTGCTGAGAATTTCAAAGGTTGTTAAGATTTTGCCCTGAGCTTCTCACGATAACAAATATCAGCAGTTTCTGAATAGGAGGGCTAACTTTTACAAATCTTGATGTATCTTCCAGTAAAGAGCTTTAAAAAAAAATATGACAAAACGCCCCATATTTTTTATTCTTCAGCAGGCATTTTAAGTTGCAGACATTAAATCTGAATGTGAATATTATTATTTCCTTTGTGTGTCTGTATGTGTATGCAAGTATCCTGCAGTCCTCACCCAACCTCATTTATTTTGGCAGAGTTTGTAGTGGGCTTTTCCCCTTTGATTAAACAGGCTTAGATGTGTGGACCCAGAAGCAGATTCAGACAAGGAAGCCGTACTGTGGATGAAAGGCTCTGAGTCATGGCTCTGACGATGCTTGTTGTTTAAACCACAGTAGCCACGAGAAGCTAAGAAACTCCGCTCAATATCTGAAGACAGGTACAGCTCTCCTTACGAAACAGCTTAGAATTCGTGCACCTATAGGACTGAACTCCAGCAGGATGGTGCAGCCCAGCAACCCGAGCTCCCCTTGACCGCTCAGCGTTTGCACCCATGGAAGAGTGTCTGCCCCACTCGACAGGTGTCCGTTTCACTCCTGGCCCACAAAAGGCCCCAGACGTAGCGGTTGGGTCAACCTTTGTCCTTGTATAGTGTACAGTGACAGACAATGAGACAAGACAGGGATCCCTGTGAACTTACCCCTTGGCCAGGGACCCCTGAGGACCCCCGAGGGCAGGCTCAGCCAGATCCTCCTGGCCAGCTGAAGGATCCCGGCAGTTTGAAGTTCTTGGCTGAGATGTCTCCGTGGGCATCAGCCTTCCCACTTGGGTCAAGCTCTCCTTCCCCTAGCAAGGGAGGGGGCCCTTCCCCGGGGATCTCCTCCCCCGTTGGGCCCAAGGGCGTGGCGTGACCTGTCCCAGGCCCTCGCTGTTAAGCCGGGACAGAGGTTGGTGATGAATCAAGGGCTGGCACCACCCTACCTGTAGAAGGCCTGACGTTGATGGGGACCTGGGAGGGGGGATTTTCAGGAGGGAGCAGAGGCACCCACACAGCCTTCTTTCTTTGAGGGGTTCAAGGCCATCCCATGCCCACCCACCTGGTCAGAAGTGGAAGGAGGACTGGCCACGCTGGCACCATCTGAGTGGGCAACGTGACAGGTTGATAAAGGAATGTGGACTTCCAACTGGGTGGGAAACTCAGGTCGAGGCGCCCCAGTGTGGGGGCCAGGATAGTTTTGGCAATAAATTGGAACTTTTCAGGAGCACTTTGAGTTGGACTCTGATGGAGTGTGGATGCTCCCTGGAACCTGGACAACGAACCTGGATCCGTCTTTCCCACGGAGGCAGCAGCGTTGGCTGGGTCTTCCTCCCCCCACAGAGACACAAGGCTGCCCCTGCCCCACTTGAGGGGATTTCCCTTCCTCCGATCGGGGGGACGGACGGGGGACCTCAGCTGGCCAAGGCAGAATCCCCAGATGGTGGGGCTGAGCGTTTTGGCCCTTGGTGGGGAAAGTGTGCAAACGGCCAGGTGTAATGGCATCACCAGAGAGATTTATGGGCCTGCCTGATACATAGCTTGGGCCCCTGGTGGGAAGAGAAGGCATGCGTGGTCTCACTGCCCATGGGCCCCAGGAGGATCCCAGGCCCAAAGGCCGTGGGGCTCACCCCCACACTGGTGGCTGTTTTTGAAGCAGGGCTCCTGATTGACGGTTCGCCTCTGAAGCATAGTTCCCTCTAAGCTGAGCAGTGGGCAATCGCTCACTTAAAAATCAGCATCAACTCAGAGTTTTCCAAACCTGCCCAGAAGCCGAGAGGGAAAGAGTGAGAGGGAAGGAGAGAGAGAGGAAGAGAGGAAGAGAGAGAAACAGATAGAAAAAAGAGAGGAAGGAAAAGAGAAAGAAAAAGAATGGGAGTAAGGAAGAGAGAAAGAAAATCAAAATCTAGTTTGAAACTAGCTCAACTATTTAAGTGGCATTTTGATATTGATAGAGTTGCCCTATTATGAGCTCACTGTTATAGACACACAGGACAGTATTTTATTTTGAAATTCTCTGAGGCAAAACAGGGTGGGTTTTTTATTTGTTTGTTTGTTTTGTTTGTTTGTTCGTTCGTTCATTTATTTAATATTTCTGTGCCGCTCAGACATTATACTTTTCCGCCCACCCACCCACCCCAAAAATTAGAGGGAACACTGCTCTGAAGCCATTTGGAAATAAACAACGGCCAAGCGGGCTCAGAGCAGACGGTCTAAATCCATCCACATCCCACCGAAATGGTCTAAAGAAAATGGCGGAGCCTGTTGGACATGAACTACGGACGCTGGACACAGGCCAAGAGCCCTCTCGGGGGGGGGGGGGGTCTCTCGCAGCCTTCCTAAAAGTTCTTTTTCTAACTTTCATTTATTCTCCGACTTTTGCCTGGCACGTCTCTGCAGTTTTCTCCTACTTCCTTAAAGTCTCCCAACTTGTGTCCATTTGCTTTCCAAGCTGCCAGGACTGAGTGGTGTTTGTGTGGCCCCGTCCGTCTCTTGCTGGGTTTTTCCACTGCACGAGCAGGAAGTTCAGCCACCAACATTAATTCATCTGGATTCTGCTGGGATTTTTACAAAGAACATAAACATTTTTTCTCTGCAAATGAAAACTTCACTGTTGTAATTCTTAGCCTGCATATTTGAAATACCAGAGTGCTCAGGGTTTTATTGACAGTCCGACACACCCGGGTTCATTAATTTCCTTCCCATTTTTACAGCAATTTTTTCATTCAAGTGAAAACTTAATTCCTAAGGAATATAAGTTGTGTATTTTTAATTTTAAATAAATAATGGACAGTATATTACTGTTGTTTCATGGATTTTTCAGCAGAGACAGGAAAAATAAAAACCTGGGAGGGATCGAACTTGTAGACGACCCTCACTCTGTCAAAGACCTTGGAGGCCTCACATCCAATGACCTGAGTGCCAGAGCCCACCGTAACAACATTGCCAAAAAAGCACCAAGAGTTGTCAATCTAATCCTACGTAGCTTCTTCTCTGCTAACCAGAGCTTACAAAGCTTTTGTCAGAACAATTCTAGAATAAAAGCTCACATGCCTGGAACCCGCACCGCATGTCGGACATTCATACAATCGAGAGAGTCCAGAAATATTTCTCAAGAAGAGTCCTTCACTCCTGCTCACGCAACGAAAGACCTGACTCCACCAGACTTGAAATACTGAAATTAGACAATTTGCAACCATGACGCCTCCGAACTGACCTAACCCTAGTTCACAAAATCATACACCAAAATGTCCTTCCTGTTAATGGCTACTTCACCTTCAATCACAACAACACACGAGCACGTAATAGATTCAAAGTAAATTTAAACTGCTCCAAACTCGACTGCAGAAAATACGACTTCAACAATAGAACCAATGCCTGGAATTCACTTCCTGACACTGTGGTTCCTTCCCCAAACCCCCAAAACTTTGACCTCAGACTCCCTGCAGTCGACCTCCCCCCGTTTCTAAGAGGCCTGTAAGGGGGGGGGGCATAAGGGCACCATTCATGCCTACCATCCCAGTCCCACTGTCTTCTTTTATCATTACTTTCTATGTTATGTTTATATAAACTACTGTCCTATCCTTGATTGATGAATGAATGAATGAATGAATGAATGAATGAATGAATGAATGAATGAATGAATGCATTAGTAGGGTTAGGAGTTGTCATATCCTCACTGGCACTCCCATCTTCCAAAACTGACTGCTTCATTCATTCATTCATTCATTCATTCATTCATTCATTCATTCATTCATTCATTCATATAATCACCCCACTGGGTGGCATGTAAAAACCCAGAAATAATTAATACACAGTAAGATAGCCCATTAAAACACACAAAGCAATAAAATAAAATAAATAATAATAATCACAATAACAATGGAATGAAATGACAACATGATCTCGAAGCCCCGGAAAGAGCCGGGTCTTCACTGCCTCCCTGGGGGCTTCCAGGTTTGGGTCCAACCCCGTTTCCCAGGGAGCTTCCTTCTTCCAAAGGGTGGGGGCTGTGCCCTCCCTCTGAGAATAGATGGACAGAAGGAGCGGGGTCTACTCGGAGCAGGCCCCCCTGCACGTATCCCACTTCTGGGGGCTTTCAGGTGATAACCCCACCCAGCAGCCTGGTGGGGGGCCAAGAGACTCCGAGGGGGCGTGATTCCGTGGGCCCAGGGACCCCTGTGCAGCCCCGGTGCCTTCCACGGACAGAGAGTGTGCACTGCCCTCTCGTGCCACTTGTGTCTACTGAGCAGAGCCCCCACCCGCACCCCCCATGCAGGGATGGGCACCACAACTAAAGTGGCCAGATTAAGAGGGACACCACTGACCGGGGGGGGGTGTGTCCGGAGCAAGAGGTCCAGGAAATGAACCCAACAGGCCCCCAAGCGGTTTCTGGGCCTTCTTGACGCTTCGCCTTCTGCGCCCTCGGTACAAGGCGCCACCCGAGAGGAGGCGGTGGAACTTTCCCCCTCCGTTAGTTACAACAAGGCACATCCAGATCTTGGAGAACAACCATGGGGGGGGGGGGTTGTTTTCACGTCCTGAAAGAGGAGGAGAATCCCCTGCGTGGAGGTGGAGCCCTTCCACGGGGAGACCATTCCTTGCGTAGGTTACCCCCCTTTCCTCAAAGCCCCTGCGTTCTTGTGTGATTTGTGTGTGTGGGGGAGTCTGAAGGCCCCAGAGAGGCTGACCATCACCCTGTCTGAGGAGACTGTTCGGGTTTTACGAACTGCAACACACGACTCCAGGTGTGGGCTCCGACGGAAGACCGAGGTCGCTGCAGTCAGAGAGATTCGTAGCCGTCTGACGCCTGTCACTTCCTCCCATCAAGAGGTCCAGGAGGCCTGGCTCCCAGGTGAGTGTGTGTCACTCTTTTAAAACCTTCACTTTGACTGCAGGGGGGCTCCTTGTTTACACCCACAAGCCCCCCCCCCGAGTGTGTATTTAGACAACTTTCCCTCTTGGGAGGGTCCCGAAGAGCCGATAATCCCCGTGGCTTTGCAAGAGCCGGGCTCTCCCTAAGGAGCCACAGGCTTCGGTCTTCAACCCACCAAGGGCCCCCAGACACGACGGAGGCCTGGAAACCCTCCTCTGAGTGGACGTCCATTTGTCTTTTGAAAATGCCTGAGTCCAGTCGGGGCTCCTCACTGAGGGCTCCTGCAGGGAAGAAATAGATCTGCGGGTGGCAGCATTCGAGAATCCACTGCAGAAAATGACGTTTCCTTCAAAACTTACCACCAGCTAAAATTGCACGTTTGACCCAACCAAGATCTGCTGAAGATGGCTTGCAACCTGCAGAAGTGGACGGTGAGACTCCCACCTCCGTGAACCAAGACTTTCTGCTTTCTGGCAAAGATGGTGATGACCAGCAGTGCTGGCTGATCAGGTTCGGCCTCGCGCAGGCAGCCATACGGATAAATAAGTGCAACCAATAGGCTTCACAAAGAGGGAGGCCGAGGGGAGGGATTAGCTCTGCCCTTCAGCCCAGGCCAGGTGGGGTGGAAGAGTCGTTTCAAGATGGGTTTTTCCCCCCTGACGTTTTGTACCAGTGCACCACAAAGTCCACATTTCTTAGCAGCCGACAAACAATTTCTCTGTTTCTGCTGCTCCATCTCAGGTGGGGGCAAAGAATCCCGGAAGGGCAGCAGGGAAGATGTTATGAAATTGCTGCTGCAAATTATTTCTTTTAGCCTGTATTTTGTTGTTCAATAAACCTTTCTTCAAAATATTTGAAGTTGGCTGCCTGGACTGTTTGCATAGAAGTGTTCCCTGTAAACTTAATGGGAGCACGGAGCGCACGAACGCCAGCAGGGTTGGTCGGGGGGGGTCGCTTTCCTCTTCCCTTCCCCCTCCCCAACCCCGGCCAGGAGGGCTTCCTTCCGGCCTCTCTTCTCCTGGATCTTTCGGGGTCCCCAAACCACCAAGGGGGAGGGGGTGGCCCCGCATTCTTGGCTGGCTGTCATCCTCCCCCCCCTTTGGTCCCTCCTTGGAAGCCGCTTCTTAAAACAGCTGCGTCTCCCCTCGTCCCTCTCCAGGAACTTCCAAAGAGAAGAGAGAGAGAAGGTCTGAAACAATGGGAAGTGCAGGGCTGCCCCCTGGTGGTCTCCTTCAGCGGCAGAACTTTGCCCAAGAGTTGGAATCAGAGCTGTCGTGTGAAGACATTTCCCCACAGTGGGAGACGGAGGCCCTGAGCTCCAGCGGTTCCGTCCTGCGGCTGTGGGCCTCTCCCTGGTGCCCTTTCCACGGCGGATTGAACTGAACGAGACGGCAGCAGAACTGTACCATCCTCGGAGCTTTCTCTCGTCCAAAGCTTTGCGGGCACTGGCAAAACCCAGCAGCATCCATTTAATATATATATATGTGTGTGTGTTTGTTTTGTCAAGTACATAGTAAACAATAATAATGATAAATTCCTATCTAAATAAACCCACAAGGGATCCAAAACCTCTTTGCCTCTTTGCAGGTTCCACCTTCTAGCCTGTCATTCGGGGATCCCTTTGACTGAAAGACAGCTGCCTCCTTCTTATTTAGGTGGGTGACAAGGTCAGAAATTAGACAGGATAGAAAGGGAAAAGTCTTTTAATGAAGGGCGACGGGATTAGAAAATTCAGAATCTGAGGGAATAAGCAAAGGGAGCTAAATTAATTTTTTCCCCTGAAGATAAACGTTCAACATTAAGCAGAGAGAAGTCCCCCTAACCTGGGGCAAACAATCTGGGACAGCAGAGGTTAAAACCCCCACCACCACCAGATTGGAGGGAGGCGTGGGACCCCTCTAGGGCAGGAGAGCATCAATGCAGAGAACGTGGCCCACAAACCCTTCTGAGTGGAGAGGAGACCCACAATTCCCCCCCCCCCCATCCATGTGCAAATATGGTTTCCCTTACGGAAGTGCACGAGCGAGTTATAAGGCCAGCACTGTCGAATTAAAGTTGATTTAACAGAAAGAAAGAAAAAAGTTTACATTGGGTTTAGGTTTTAACCTGCAGCTGATAGAAATTGAAGGCAGCTCTCTTAAGAAAACTGGGTGAGCGCTGCGTTTTAGCCTTCCTTCCGCCGTGCCTCAAATCTCATTTCTGGGTGGTGAGATTTCAATATAGATTATACTCCAGAGTTACACTTTGTGGGAGAAGGCAGACAGGGAAGAGCAGGGCCCGGATCCTTCTCGGTCAAGCCTCCGCGATGTTTCTCTTATGATGTAAGAGGGGAGCTATTTCTTAAGTCGTTTTCATAAATGCCCCCTTCACATGGTCTGCTGTGTTTATTTCGTCTGGATCTATCAGACTTTGGAATTGGCAGAAATCCACCAAGGCAGAATGAATATCAATCAGGTGGGAGCCAGACAGACTCGGCGCATTAAAATCCTCGGCTTCCTTCGGCTTTGCCCATAATCTTCCTTTTAAATGTGCTTTTGTCTCAGACGAATATCAAACTTTAGAACTTTTATAGCCCTTCTCAGATACGCTGCAATAACATATGGGGAGAAGTTGGGGGGGGCTTCATTTCCTCCTCCAGCCTCTGACCGCTTTGATAGGGAGAAAGTGGGGCTGAGGGCTCCGTGGCGTCCACAGGGGTCCCGGCCTGAAAAGAACCAGCCACAGTCTGACGCAGCCACTGGCCAAGCGTCCAGAGACGGTTTTTTAGTAGTCTGAGGCAGCAAGTATACTAAAGCTGCCACCTACGACTAAAACTAACTTCATTGCAGTTTGATTCCCACTGCACAAAACCCTTCCCTCCCATCATCCCCTGCCAATCACAGTCCTTGAAATTTCAAATGTCTAGGTTCTATCTTATGTCAAGACCTAAAACGGTCCCATAACATCAACCAACAACATCATCCAAAAAGCACAACAGAGAATGTTCTTTCTGCACCAACTCAGGAAGCTCCAACTGCCCCAGGAGCGGCTGATCCAGTTCTACAGAGGAATCGTTGAGTCCGTCATCTGCACCTCCATCACTCTCTGGTTCGGTTCTGCAACCCAACAAGACCGACACAGACTTCAGAGGAGACTCAGAACTGCAGAACAAAACAATGGCTGCCAACCTGCCTCCCATGGACGACCTGTGTCTTTGCCAAGGTCTGCCTTTATCCACAGCCCTGAAGAGGTGGTGCCTGCACCACAATGACACTCCCTGCACGCACGCACAGAGTGTGTCCATCTGTGAGAAGGCTTCCCAAGATCAAGGCGGGTCAGGTGGGGAATCGCTGCCCCTCCCCAGGATTTGACACCCCGTCTACTTGATTCTGGAAAACATCTCTTCGGATGGTCGGAGGGAAAGAAGCCGCCCAGGGAGAAGGGCCGAGGGCACCTGCTGTATGGTTGTGTGTGTGTGTGTTATATTCTATATTTTAAAATCAATTAAAGAGAGAGAGGAGGGGAGAGAGAAGGGCCGAGGTTTGAGCCTCCCTGCCCCCCGTAGAGACAAAGCCGTCGGTTGCAGCTGGCAATCGGAGTTCGCGGTTTTGTGATTTTTATATGTTTTATCATCTCGCGAGAAACAGATTAAAATCTCGGATGGAGGAAGAGATAATTTCTGAATCACGGGATTCGACTCTCACAAAGAAGGTTCAGTGACAAGCGTTTTCGTCCCTGTCCATCAACTCCCGAGATCTGCCTGGAAAAAAAAACCCCTCCACTTGGGTTAAGACCCATCTCGCTGCCCCTGAATGGAGCCCCCCCGGGGGGGTGGGGGAAAGCACGCCTCCTCCGGCCTGGGTTCGACTCCCGGGGGCCTCGCCTGCCCTCCTGGGAGTGTCGGCCCTTCGTGTTTAATCCACTTGATTTATGGTGGGTTCACAAACTGGACCTTATTAAACCACATGTAATAACATGCATTATTACTTAGCAGTGTGTGTGTGTGAGAGAGAGAGAGACAGAGACAGAGAGAGAGAAAGAGACAGAGACAGAGGGTCCTTTAACAGTTTGTCCAACAACATGAACGACACACAGCTGGTCCCGAACTTCTGTCGAGGTGAGATCTGGTATTTCAGAAATTGAGTGACGTCCACCCATCGCAGCAGCGTTGATGCCCCTCGACGTTCAGCGCCGCGCACTTCGCACTTTGGAGGGAACGGGATGAGGGGGCTCCTCTCTAACCTTCCCCCCCCAACAAGGACATTCAATGGATCTACTGACGCCGGGCACTGCTCCTCCTCTCCCGCTGGCTTCCCTCTACACGATAGTAAATAGCAACTTCCCCCACGAGAGCTACGTTGCCTTGTAACCTTCCTTTCCACGTAACCCTCCTATGTGTGTGTCCGCTTGTAATATCATTCCTATTTTGTCCGCTAGGTGGCAGTACTGTGCCGAATTTGACCTGTCTTGCAAATGCCACAGCTCGGTCTGGGATCAGAGGCCACTAAGAGGATTCCACGGCTGGATCTCTTGGATCACACAGAGAGAGAGGAGGGAGGGGCAACCCCGCTCTGCCCACTTTAGGCTAGAACAGCCCCAACTGTGCCTGAGTAGATTGGGGGTGGGGGGGTGGGCTAGATGACCTGCAAGGTCCCTTTTGACTCCGTTGCTCCACCTCCCCCCTTTCCACCTTCTGGACCTCGGGGGTGGGGGTGGGGGTTGTAGGGAAGGAGGCAACAGGTCGGCTTCCATCTCAGCCTTTCTGGACACTGAGGCTGCCTGAAGGGACGGGGCTCTGAGCCGCCTGGACTCAAAGGGAGCGTGCAAGGTGGTCAGCCAGGGGCGACATCGGCCAGGCCCTTGAACCGGGTCAGTCCGGAGCCCCAAATATAACGCCCCCTTTCCAGAAGAGAGTTTTCCCCATAGGCCCCAGAGGGGGAATGGTCATCTCCTCCTCGTTTTCCTCCATAGAAGTGACCTTTGACTCCATTTCGCATCTCCTGAATGGAGACCCAATGGGCCCCTTGTTATGTTTATGTTTATGTAGATTTGTATGCCGCCCCCCTTCCGTGGGGGAGTCAAGAACCCAGAAGCCCCTCTGTCCGTCCCTCTGTCCATCAACTGTAGGACGAAGGCCATCGTAACAAGCAACGATCTAGAGGCCAGAACCTTATGAAGAACGGTGGCAGGAACTGGACGTGTCCAGTTTAATGAGAAGCACCAGGGGAGACATGATGGCAGCCTTCCAATATCTCAGGGGTTGCCCCATAGAAGATTTTGGGGGGGGGGGTTTCAAGCTATTCTCCAAAGCACCTGAGAGCAGGACAAGAAGTAATGGGTGGAAACTAAACAAGGAGAGAAGCAACTTAGAACTAAGGGGGAAATGTCTGGCAATCAGAACAATTAACCAGTGGAACTCCTTGCCTCCAGAAGTTGTGAATGCCCCAACACTGGAAGTTTTTAAGCAGATGCTGGATAACTATCTGTCTGAAGCACTGTGGGGTTTTCTGCCTAAGCAGGGGGTCAGACTAGAAGACCTCCAAGGTCCCTTCCAGCCCTGTTGTTGTTGTTGTTATGAAATCGCTAATGGGGGAAATAAGCTCCTGTTCCTTGCTGCGTCTCCTGCCCACCCAGCAGTTCGAAAGCATTCAAATGCAGACCCCCCCCCCCAACCCTCACCGCTTAGGTGGGACTTTGGTGTGTTCTCCGTGCCACGTACAGCCACGCCGGCCCCCTGACCACAGAGAATGGCCTTGGACACTGCTGGCTCCATGGGCTAAGGGACGGAGGTGAGCAGCCCACCCCCCCGAGTCGGACCTGATGGGACGGGGAAACTTTTGCCCTTACACCTGCCGCTGAGTTTTGGACAAGAGGGTTTCGTGGGCGATTTCAACAAATTCGCCTTTATTTTCATCCCCTATTTTTTACCTGTGTGGGAAAAGTTTCGTGGCTTCCATGCTGACTTGTATGACACCTCCTCAAATGTCCAAGATTCGGTAGAATGTGCATTTTATGAGCCACGGTGGCACAGTGGTTAGAGTCCAGCATGCAAGCTGCTTCTGCTAGCTGTAGTTCAGCGGTTCAAATCTCAGCACCGGCTCCGGGTTGACTCACCCTTCCGTCCTGCCGAGGGGGGTCAAATGGGGACCCAGATTGTTGGGGGCAAAAGAGGCTGATTCTCTGCACCGCATAGAGAGGGCTGGAAAAGCCCTAGGAAGAAGCGGTAGATAAGTCTAAATGCTATTGGAATTGCCTTTTATTTTTTTAAAAATGACAAAATAATGATCTTTTTAAAGGAATGTGTAGAACACCGGATATTTTTGGTAATAGATTGATGTTATTCTTTTACTGACTTTTTCTTTCTTTCTTTCTTTCTTTCTTTCTTTCTTTCTTTCTTTCTTTCTTTCTTCTTCCTTCCTTCGAGTCAGTGCTGACTTGTGGCAACTGGATGGGCCCCTGGGGTTTCCTTGGCAGGGCCTTTCAGAGGGGCTTTGCCCTTGCCTGCTTCCTGGGGCTGAGTGGGGGTGACCGGCCCAAGGTCGCCCACTTGGCTTTGTGCCCAAAGGGGGATTAAACTAATGACCTGATGGTTTCCAGCCCGATGAACATCAAACCGGGCCTTTTAATGGCTGAGGAGCAATCCAATACGCACACAAGGACTGATCCTATAGCAGCCCCTATTGTCCACATTTCCTCCCCCCCTCCCCCGCCCCCTGTTCGCTCGCTCTTGTCACTTACACATACATATAAATATCCTAGAAATCTGGCGTTTTTGGATCCGGTTCAGTCCACAACACAGGCTTTTCCATATTTGCTTACAATTAATGTAATGTAATAAATGAAATGGAATTTAAGCGATGAAGACGGATGGATTATTTCCTTCTGGAAACTTTGCAGGCCGAAATTTAGTTCTGCACAGCCGCCCATAAATTACGTTTATATTTTCTGCTATGTGCAGGAAGGGGGGGGAGGAACGAATGTGAAGTTACCTGCTTAGATGAACCCTCTAAAATTCCTATTTGTTTCCAACTATAATAACGAAAGCCAGATGTTGAACAGCGGGATAAGCGTGCAGGCACTGTTTCAATAACAAGTAGCTAGAAGTGAGATCCACGTTCACGTTTTGCCCATCAAATGGACAGGCCACAATTCCCAGTTCCCAAGGGAACGGAGTGAACTCTGCCTCATTTTGGGAAGTGCCATCCCAGCACAACTCAAAGCATCTGAGTGTCACTGTCACTCTCACATTCAAGGCATGCGCCAAAGACCCAAGCCGCACGGCTGACATACGAGGGTCGCCCAGAAAGTGATGCACCACATTTGTTTCCTTCAACAATTATTCATTGAACGCAATGAACCTTACACCCGAGAAAGAAGGATGGATGCCTTCCCCCAGAGAGGCCCCATGGCGTGGATGCCCTGTCGGTACCCCTCCTTGTTCGGGGGGTCACGAAGCCATTCCTGCCCTGGGTGAATCGCCTCTAATGGCCTCACACCCTCTGTGCCCAGCGACTCACTGTCCTTCTGTCGACGGCAGATTCTCCACCAACTGCACACAAACGTTTGTGAATGTTCCCCACAGTTTCTTTCTCTGCAGTGAGAAATTCAGTGGTGACACGCTGCTTGTAACGTGCATCGCTGACCGGCGCCATTTCAAAACACGGCTGCAGCTACGCAAACTGTCTGAAGAAGCGCAGAATTTGCACACGAAACTAAACAAGGAGAGAAGCAACTTAGAACTAAGAGAAAAATTTCCTGACAGAACAATTAATCCATGGAACAGCTTGCCACCAGAAGTTGTGGGTGATCCATCACTGGAAGTTTTTAAGAAGATGTTGGATGACCCCCTGTCTGAAGTGGTGTAGCCTAAGCAGGGGGTTGGACTAGAGACCTCCAAGATCCCTCCCATCTCTGTTGCTGTTGTTGTTATTGTTATTTAAAGAGAAGCCACTTTGCCATTTGTGTTGCACCTGTAGTAGATGGCCACCTGGTGGCCCTGTTTCAGGTGAGCAGGCCCCTCCTCCTCCTCCTGTTCAAGGCTGCTTTGAGTAACATTCTCAGCCTCTAACAGGCAAAGTCACTCACCTCCAGCTGGACAAGTTCTGGCCAAGTGACCAACACACACCTGAGCTCACTTCTCTGGGAGGCTTGCCTTTGGCCAGAGTAACTTTTGCCCCGTGGAACCTCCCCACATCCCATCCCATCCCATCCCAATGTAGCCCCATAGAACAGGATTGGGATGAGGGCAGGCTGGGAGCCTTTCCTGGGGGCGGTTTTGAGGGGCCTAGGAGGGGGTTCCTCTTCCCTTTGTTTCCTAAGCCAAAACCTTCCTGGGACCCTTCCTGCCCCCCAGAGACTCCAGGGCAGTGCAGCCCCCCACATGCACAGATCAGACTTAAATCCCCCCCCCCAAATAAATTCTGTCCGCGTCCAGCATTAGACAAAAACACATCAGGCAGCCTTGATGGACGCTGAGGCCGCGTCTGTTGCCTGTCCGAGGACTGACTGGCCATCGATCTGTCGTCCAGGAAACTGAAGCGCTTGTGTCTTTTTTGCATTTCCCGGAATACTTAACTGAAGCGGGGGAGGGGGGGTCATTTTTCTCCTCTTTTCTCTTCCAGCCTCTTAAGTAAGGCAGGCCAAAAAGTGGAGGGAGAAAGGAAGAGGGGGGCGGGGGGGCATCCTGCGTGACTCAAAGCAAAGACAGACAGCTGCCCATCAATCCAATCTGCCCATCTGTGGTATATCATCCCCCCTCGTTGCTGCTTTAAGGTGCAGAGTCCAGTTTTAACCTGGATGAGACAATTCGTGGCAGTTGACTCACCGTGACCAACTCACTGCGGGACAATTTGAATTTAATTAATTCAATTATTTAAAATAATGTTTTTTTAAAAAATATTTTATTTTTTGTCATTCTCGTTTCATTTTGTCCCTCCTTTGGCATCCTTTCTTCCATTATTTTTTTCGATATTAGGGTCACTTGCACCTCGTAGGGAATGGTGCGATTAGTTGGCCACGTTGGCTGTGGTGAGTTGTCAAGTGGCCCCTGACCTGAGCAGCAGCCTAACCAAGAGCTTTGGCCGCCTGCCTGTCCCTCCAGAAGAGGGAAGCTGCCTATGCTGCCTGAGAGGTGCTATTTGAACAGGGTGGCAACAGACGCTGGCAGTTGGCTCTTCGGACTGAGAATGTCCAGGGGCTTCATAACCAGGACGTGCAAACGTCCACCTTGAGGAAACCGGCCTCTTTCCTCCAAAGTGAGAAGCAGAGCAAACCCCCCAGGCCAACAAGACAGGCCACATGGCTGCCCAGAGCGTCAGGGAGAATTCCTCTCTTTCGTTGCCTTGACCACCCAAACTCTGGAATCTGTTCCAAACGATGCAATTTAAAGTTAGGTGGTAATATCTGGGAAACGTGGACGTGGTTTTCAAAGGTAAAAGACCCTTATCAAATATTCCCTTTGAGTCGGCTCAATAACAAAACGTTCCCACCTCTGACGCCCGACTGCTTTTCCTAGAGAAGGCAGAAGGAGGAAGAGGTTGATTGACACTGTCCCCTGTCCCACTTTGAGACCCTCAGAGGAATTCCAGGGCGTCCGAGAGGGGAAAGGGACATAACTGTGAGGGTGTCCACAGCGTAAGGAGAACAGATTTCCACAGTGCTTCAAATGGTCCAGAATGCTGCATTGACACCATCCTTGCCAAAAGCTCACAATATCTATAATTGTTTCCCAATTATAGGGAGGGAGATATGTGGAGTGCCTGGTGAGAGAAGAACTCTTTATATTGTCTCACCTGCTTATTACTCCGGGGGACTGAACAATCTTGAAATAAACACAGCAATCTTTCATTCTCACCATTAACATTTCTCATATCAGTCAACTTTGTATTTTAATATAAACTTGGCCTATAAAGCTTTCCAAACAAAACAGAACAACTCAATAGGAATGAAAAACAGGCCTCGTGATGGAAAAACAATGCCCCGGGCTACCAAACGCAATATTCCACATGCCATCTTCCAAATATGCCCCCCAGATGTTTCCTTTCCCACACGGCAGCTGAGAGCAAAGCTCATATCAAAAGGGATTTTACTTCTGTTTGCCAATTAAAAAACCCTAAAGTCAGCACAGCCAACGTTGAGCCGGCTCCACTCCGTCCATCCCTCTTTTAAGAGTCCTTGCGGCCTCCTCACCTGCAGGCATCCCAGGTGAGAAGGGCCTGGGAAGGAGGCTGGGCTAAGACAGGGGCCCTCGACTCTCTTCCGTTGCACAACACACACACACTCACACACCGCCAACTCTGGGTCAACCTTGAGCCGGTCAGGATCAAACTGCTGGCAGTTGGCAGAGTCAGCCTGCAACACTGCATTCCAACCAGGGAGGGAGGACAATAGCACTTAAGACTTACCTAGCGCTTCCTCCCTGGGCAGTTAACGGAGAGTCAGCCTCTTTTGCCCCCAACCATCGGGGTCCTCCTTTGACCCACACCTGGGAAGGACGGAAGGATGAGTCCACCCTGAGCAGGTGGTGAGATTTGAACCTCTGAACTACAGCCGGCAGTGAGCTGAAGGAGCCTGCAGGGCTGCACTCTAACCACTGTCAATAATTCGTGTCAGGTGGTTCTATTTAGGTGCCTGTTTTGCACTCTGATATTATTAGATTTTGATGAAGGACGGTATTGAAATACTTTGAATAAACAGGGGAATCAGGTCCTTAGTCACCGACCAGCACTTTCTACAATTTCTACAATTAATAAATCTAATAAATAAATTTCACATCAAATATTTAAAACACAGAGGATGAGGGGATTAAGAGGAAGGGAAGGATAAAATACTAAGCGCATGGAATATACATAAAATGGGCATTAAAATAATATATACAATTAGGAAATGCAGCAACCAAACTGATATTGTACAGTGTTCAACATTGGTAAAATTAACACTTCTATGAACATTATAACACCGAATAATTACTTACACAAT
This sequence comes from Erythrolamprus reginae, assembly GCF_031021105.1. Classification (NCBI taxonomy): domain Eukaryota; kingdom Metazoa; phylum Chordata; class Lepidosauria; order Squamata; family Dipsadidae; genus Erythrolamprus; species Erythrolamprus reginae. The sequence continues at coordinate 262,045 of NC_091955.1, read as the reverse complement.
GATAATATATTAAAGTATTGTTAGTTCACACTATAAACCAATAATCCTCTAGAGAAATTCAGGGCCAGCTTTTATAATTTCATAAAAGAGTAGAGATGCAATCCAATCTCTGCCGGGGGCTTTCTTAGCCCTCTGCCCAGGGAGGGGCCGCCCCCTTCTTGCAGCAGAGAGAGACCCCTCCTCAGAGATAGAATATGAAACCCATGAATTATTCAATGGCTCATTGTCAGGAAGGGGAAGGAAGCGAGGAAAGGATTAGATTCGGCTCCCCTCTCCCACCCACCCCCGCAGGGAGTTTTGACATTATCCCCCACCTGACACTAGAAACAGCGGCACAAAATCTATTACGGTTAATCATAAATGTAATTGCAATAACCTACTTAATTGCCTTATATACGTCACCTGAATTGCTAGTAAACACACAACCGTGTCATGGATGAAGTCGGAAACAGCCACAACAACAAAAACAGAAAACAGCAACAGAGGACATGAGGACCCACACAAATGGGCAATTTGCACAACTGCACAATGCGGCTGTGTTGCTCAGCCAGTCGCCATCCAATCAGGTGGTCCCATCACAGGGGTCCCACAGGGTCTGGCCAAAGAAGCCAAGGTGGCAGCCTTGACCCACAGCTGGGGTTCAGCAGATCGACAGAGCCGGGAGGGACCTGGGGGGGTCATCCAGTCCAACCCCCAAGCCAAGCGGGAGACCTTCGCATCTGCCTCTCCCTGGGGTCGAACTCACTACCTCCTGATTGTGAGGCGGGAGCTCCGCCTCTGGGCCACAGCGTCTGGGTTGCCCCACCGCAGCCACCGCCTTGGCTTCCTCTCGGCAAAATCAGTTTAGCCTGACCAAAGTAAAGCAATTCAGAAGTTTAATTTGATTTGATTCATTAAATTTATAAGCTGCCCAACTCCGTTCAGACTGTGGGCGACGTACAGCAAGTGAAAACAAAGTAAATATAAACTTGGAGGGATGGAACTTATTGATGACCCTCAATCTGTCAAAGACCTTGGAGGACTCGTATGCAACGACCTGAGTCCCATCATCCACTGCAACACCGTTGCCAAAGAGGCTTCAAGAGTTGCTCACCTGATCCTTCGCAGCTTCTTCTCTGGTAACTTTGAACTGCTAACAAGAGCTTACAAAACCCTGGTCAGGCCAACCCCAGAATACAGCTCGCCTGCATGGAACCCACGTTGCTTATCTGACATCAACACAATGGAGAGAGTCCAGAAATAGTATTTCACAAGAAGAGGGGCATCCGATACACCCACCCACCCACTCAGGAGCCCCTCCACCTTTTTCCCCCGCAGGCCAAGGTATGAAGGAAAGTCCTAAGTGGCTACTGTTCAAGGAGGTAATAAAACTCAGCGGGAGAGGAAACAGTGAACGGTTATTAACAGCAGGTAATTGGTGGGTTGAACCACTTTGCCTTTGTTATGGTCCAGGACCAGCATTCCTGTAGTTGAACTCAGGTGAGGCCCATTGAAAATTCGGCAGAAGTGGCACAGAAATGGGGAAAACCAACAATCACAAAGACCCAAACTGACAGCTAACACAGGGGCTTCGCCTGCACAGGCCTGCAGTTTGCAGGTGGCCACTGAGAGCAAAGGCCCCCAATCCCTGGACCACAGGGTGAGTGGCAGGTAAGGCAAACTGAGCCTGCTGCTGGGGGTCTGGGTTGAGTGCTCCTCCACCCACCCATTCTCTCCCCTCCCCGGGGTCCATGGGGAAAGGGCCTTCTGTGAACCAGTTGGCCCTGATGCCAGAACGGTGGGGGGCCACTGACGTTGAGCCACAGGGAAAAGGGGATAACAACGTGAGGACTATTAGGTTGCAATAGAGGGTGGGTTTTTTGGGGGGGAGGTGACAATTGAAAGGGTGCATGTCATGAATTGTGGGTGTTGTAGCTGTAATTGTGTGTGTGTGGTTGAATACGGCTGGTTATAGGGAACCAGTTTGTGGCCTGGGTCTCTGAGGCTGGTAGCAAACTAATAAAGATGAATAACTAGGCATTGACCTTTTTGGTGTCTGATTTAGCATGGATTTAATTGATCAATAAGCAATTTTCCTTTGGGGTAAATAGAATACGAATGGCTACGCATCGAATCCATGTCTTCTCCAGATATTGCGAGGCCAACCTGGGCCTCCTTCCACTCGCAGCCCCGGACTTAAGCCGTGCTCCTGCCTGGCTCCGTTTCGTTTGCGTAGTAGGGAATAAAACACGACCCCACTTGAAGCCATCTGGGCCCCTGGAAAACTCCGCTTCCGGGTGAAACCCATGAGAAATTCCTGGCAGCGACACGGAGACGTTTTGCTGTTGCCGTCTGGGAAGCCGTCCAGCCTCCCGTCCAGCCCCGTCCTGGGGATTTCCTGGGATTCCTCCGATCCAAGTCCTGGCCGGAGACGGATTTGGCTCCTGGGTCACATTAATTTCCACGGGGCTCCAGAAGGAGACGATGTTTCTTTTCTAACGTCATCCACAGAGGGGAGGGGCTTCTGCCGTCCTTTCCACGAGCCACAGAGGGGCCCAGCCAGGTTCTCCCCTGTTGCAATGAATTTCTGCCAGTGCTGAGCGGGAGAGGAGGCCCACGGGTGGTCTCCAGGCGCGTATTCCCCCCCCTCAAAACAGGACGCTCCAGAGGCCGTGACATCCCACCAGCTCTCCAGGGAACCTCCTCCGACGCCTCTGCACCGTCCTCCCAAGCAGGGTTTGCCCTCAAGCAGGGTATTTGCTTCTCACTGGAGTTGGGAGGGGCCTTGCAGGTCATCTAGTCCCACCCTCTGCTCGAGCAGGAGACCCTACACCACCCCAGCCAGGTGGCAGTCCAATCCCCTTTTGAAAGTGTTGAGTGTTGTAGTGTTCACAGCCTCTGCAGGCAACTTCTGTCCCCCTGGTTGATTCGCTCTCCCCGTCAGAACGTCCCTCCTTATTTGCAGGTTGGATCTCTCCCTGGACAGCTCCCATCCGTTGTTCCTTGTCCGGCCTTCTGCTGCCTTGGAAAACAGCCTGACCCCCCTCCTCCTCCTCTCTGGGGCAGCCAATCAAGTACAGTATCGGAAGGCTGCTGCTCCTTCTCTTCTGTAGACTAGCAACCTCCCTCCGTGTGTTTTTTAGCCTCCAGTCCCCTTGTCCATCTTTGTGGCTCTCCTCTGCACCTTCTCCAGAGTTTCAATGTCCTTTTTGTAGTGTGGTGACCAGAACTGGATGCCGTATATTCTAGGTGGGGTCGAATTAGGACTTTATAGAGTGGTATTGGTACCATCCTATAATATCCTCTCTAGAGGGTAGCCCAGAATGTTGGAGTAACTCATGAGGATGTTGGGGCTACCTGTGACTTTAGCCATCTGGGTGGGAGAAGAGAAAGTCCATCTTTCCTTCCTTTACAATGAAATCCTGCTGCGAGTGAGACCAGGAATTGTCTGGGGGAGTTACAAGCTTTGGGAGGGAGGGAGGGAAGGGGGTCTGAGTTGGCCCCGTTTGCCCCCCCATAGTCCCCCCCAATTCATGGAGAGAGAGAGAGGCTCCGTCCACCTCCCTCTGGTCCAGTGGAGATTGTGGGGATGCCTGGTCCATGTTTGGCTTGAGAAGCTGCGCTCTGAAGGGAACCAGACCAGCCGGGAGGCAATGGGGCTCCTCTCTGCCAGGGCCCCCAAAGTGAGGCCCCAGTTTTGACCACGGAGAAGCCAGACGGGGCCAAGGAGGAAGCTGAGGGCTTTCCATCTCCATCGCCAGTTAAGGAGAGACCTCCCTCAGCCATTTCTTTCTTTCTTTCTTTCTTTCCTTCTTTCCTTCCTTCCTTCTTTCTTTCTTTCTTTCTTTCCTTCCTTCATTCCTTCTTTCTTTCTTTCTGCTGGTTTCATGGTGGCTCTAAACACCCCAGAAATAAACCTCTACTCCAGGATGCAGCCCAGAGTCTGGCTCTGCCCAGGCTGACCCCTTGTTCAGAGAGCTTCTTCCTTCTGAATTAGCCCCCCCCCCACCACCACCACAGCAGGAGTGGAAGAGCTGTGTGTGTGTGTGTGTGTGTAGAGGGAGGATTCATTGGCAACAGACCCGAAGGTTCGTGAATGTGACAGGCAGGAGAAAGAATTTTTCTGCAGGCAAAACTGGGCAGAGCGGCTGTTGTGAAAGGGAGGAAGAACGCAAAGCCACCCCGGGAAGACCACAAACACGCCAGGGAGGCCAAACCTCTCTCAGGGGGGGGGAGTTTGTTCTGCATTTCCCAAGGGGGGGGCGCTGGGCCAAGCACACAGCTTTGCCAGAGCCCCCGGGGGAAGCGAGGGTGGGTCCTCCCAGCAGATAAGATCCAAGGATACAAGCCAGGACAGGGAGGAGGAGGAGGAGGAGATAACATTCCAGCTCTCTCCCCTGGTCTTATTACCTGGCTGGGCCCCCACTCGCCAGCCCCCCCCCTCGAAATACAGTTGCAAGGCTCCGCTTCCTGTCCAGCTGCTCTCTCCTCTCCCCCCCTTTTCTCCCCCTTCCATTTCTCCCCCTGCTCTGCCCCCTCCCCACCCCTCCCCCCCTGCGCAGATCCACTCAAGAGATCCCGGAGCAAAAGGAGCAATTCTCTCTCACACACACACACACACACACACACACAACCGCTCGCCTGGTCCATGTGCCTGTGTCTCTCCCTCCCCAGCTCCAGGCACCAGGGGAAGCCCTGAAACTCAGCCATTGGGCTCCAGGGAAGAAGCTCAGTGGGTTTTATAGATGCAGGAGGGAAGATTTCAGCCGTAAAATGACCCTAATCTTGGACTGAACTTTAAACTAATCTTGAATTTTATCTTTGCCCTAAATCTGGAACTGAAACAGCCGAGGGGGCAGGACGGAGCCCCCCCCTCCACTAGGCCGAGCTGCAACTCCCCCCCTGACCACCTCACCTGCCTGTTTCCCACGGATGAGGCAGCCAGCAGGACGCAACCTACGCCCGTGTGCAGGGTCCTAGGAAATGCCCCCCCCTCAATCAATGGGGGCCGCTTTGAAGGCCCTTGTGTCAAACCCTGGCTGACAGAGTTATTTGCCCTGGCAAGAAGGCAGGAGGGGCTCCCCACGGACCTCTTCTTCCGAGATGTCCACTCTAGCCCACATCCCCCAAGTTCATCCCCCCCCCCAAGGCTGTCAGACCAGGAAACTGGCCCTTCAAGGATCCCAGGAACGTTGATTGGTTGCTGGGGGGGGGCATCAATCTAGGGTCTTAGAAGCCTGCCCCCCCTTTCCCTCCATCCCCTCTTATGCCAGATAGACAGGTGGGCAGGGGGGGTGTTATTTCTCCCCCTTCCAAGGGCTGAGCTGTCACTTCCCCTCTCTTCACAACTCCCCCACCCCTTCATCAGTCACCTCCACGTGTCTTTGTCAAGGCCTCCTGTCTAGAGACTGACAGCTCCACCTCTTCCTGGCTTCCAAGCTCAGAAACGTTCATGCCCGGGGGGCCACACCCTGAAGGGCTCCGTGGGGCTGAGCCACACACACACACACACCGTGGGTCAGCCTTGGGCCTGTGAAGACAGGGACGCCTGCTGCCTCTGGCTCTTTTTCCCCTTCTGTCCTACAGCAGCCAAATGGTTCGAGGTTCAAGAGAGGTTGGACGGCCATCTGGCTGCGGTGCTGTAGGACGTCCTGCTCAAGCAGGGGGTTGGACTTGATAACCTGCAAGGTCCCTTTCAACTCTAATAATAAATAAAAATAAATAGATAAAATACTTGGCCATCCAACATTTCCATTTGGAGGAGGAGGCCGACCAGCTTCGGCTGGTCAGTCTTCTATGTTTCTAACCTTTCAAAAGGAGCCCCGGCTGTCATTCAAAAGTTCTGCTTCTGCTTCAACAGCCCGGATGCCAATAGAGCCGTCTTGGCACAGTTTGGCTGGTTGAAAGGCGGTTTGGCGGAGAGAAGGGGGGGATTCATTGAACGGTCAAGGCCTCGTTCTGGCCAGTGAACAGGCGGCTGCTGGGGCAAAGAGGAGATTTCTCTGAAGGCCGATCGGGAGGTGAGAGAGAGAGAGGAACCGTTGCACCTACCTGAACGGTCTTCTCGGTGCACTGGAAGGAGAGTCCAACATGGGTATTTCACCAATCCTATTGGTAGAGACTGAGTTAAAATTTACATATTAATGAGCACCGCCCCCTCTGCTCTCCCCATGAGCCAGTTTTAAAAACGAAAAACCATAGTAAGAGGAAAACCAAGTTTTATTGCAACAACCAATAACTGACTTAACTGCCCACTCCGGCGTTCCTGCACCCATAACTCAAGTGGGTGGGTTTGGACTCTCCTTCCAGTGCACCAAGAAGACCGTTCAGGTAGGTACAACGGTTCTTCTCCAGTGCATCTGGAAGGAGAGTCCAACATGGGATATACCAGAGATTTAAGGCCCATGGGAGGGAGAAGGTCTTGTCAGGGACGTTGGAGAAGAACAAACTCGTTGTAAAACACGTCTCCCAAACGCCGCCTCAGCTGAAGCAAAGGAGTCCAACTTGTAATGACGAATGAACGTCGAAGGCGCTGCCCACGTTGCAGTGCTACAGATGTCATCTATAGACGCTTGGGTGGCCCAAGCTGCCGAGGTCGCTGCACTCCTCGTAGAGTGAGCTGTCACTCCTGCTGATATCTGTTGGTTACGAGCCTTGTACGCCTCCGCGATACAGTCTCTGATCCAACGGCTAATGGAAGTAGAGGAAAGTCCAAGTCCGTTTCTATCCTGAGAAAAAGAGATAAACAACCTTTCCGTCTTCCGGAAAGTCTCCGTCCGTCTAATCTAAATCTTGACCGCACGGCGTACATCAATCTTATGCCAATGTAGTTCCGACTGATGACTGCCGTGGGTGCAAAAGTCAGGGAGAACCAATTCCTGTTTCCTGTGAAACTCCGAGTTCACCTTTGGTATACAGGAAGGGTCCAGCCTCAGCACTACTCGATCTGGATAGAATATACAAAGGTCAGGCCTCACCGACAAGGCCGATAGCTCTGACACTCTCCGTGCCGACGTGATAGCCACTAGGAAGGCTGTTTTAAGAGAGAGCAACCGCAATGGTATGGATCTCAAAGGTTCAAACGGTGGTCTTGTTAAAGCTCTAAGCACAAGTGGGAGGTCCCATGATGGAAACCTCCGAATCGGCGGAGAATGTTGGTTCGCTGCTCCTCGCAGAAAGTCCTTCACCCAGGGATGGTAGGCCAAGGAAGGTACTCCCTCGACCTGTATCATGGTCGAAAGAGCCGCCACGTGTCGTTTTAGAGTGTTAGGCGCCAGGCCACGTTCAATTCCTGCCTGCAGGAACTCCAGGACGGTAATCAGCGAAGCCTGTCTGGGGTGTATGTGTTGTTTGTCGCAGAAACTGCAAAAGGCCTTCCACGTTGTCTGGTAGATCCGAGAGGTAGATGGACGCCTCGCAGCCTGCATAGTATCAATGACTTTCTCAGGTAACTTCAGTTGTCGTAGTCTGAGCCGTTCAAGTGCCAAACGGTCAGTTGAAGCCACTGGGGATCCGGATGTTGTAGGTTCCCCTGGCTGAGGGATATCATCCGATCCGGAATTCTCCATGGGGGTGACACCGACAGAGCCACCAGATCGGCAAACCACGGGCGGCGAGGCCAATGTGGGGCCACTAGCAACACTTCTGCCTTCTCCTTCAGTAGTTTCTCCACCACTCTTGGTATAAGGTTCGTTGGAGGGAACGCATAGAGTAATCCTGGAGGCCAGGGTGTCAGAAGAGCGTTGATCTTTTCCGCTCCTGGTTCGGGAAAGCATGTGTAGAATCTCGGGAGTTGGGCGTTCTGGGAACTTGCGAAAAGGTCCACTAACGGATGCCCAAACCGGATCACCGCCTGTTGAAATATGTCCAGGTCCAGTCTCCATTCCGATGGGTCCAAGGTGGACCGACTCAGCCAGTCCGCTTGTGTATTGCTGACTCCCGCAATGTGCTCTGCCGACAGAGATTTCAGATGTTGTTCGGCCCAGTTGAAAAGAGCATCCGTCTCCTCCATGAGCCGTTGCGACCTCGTACCCCCTTGATGGTTCAAGTGAGCCCTGGTCGCCACATTGTCCGTGAGCACCAATACGTGCTTTCCTTGCACCAGTGGTGCAAATGTCTGTAGAGCTAGGAAAACTGCTCTTAATTCTAGGAAGTTTATGTTGACCGATGAGAGATCCCCTGTTGTCCACAGGCCCTGAGCCATGTGGGCCCCGATGTGAGCGCCCCATCCGGTAAGGCTGGCGTCGGTCCTGTACTTGGAAGGGGGATCCCTTGTTGATTGCGGAAGATGTCCACCATCTTAAGGACTCTCTGACCTTCCGGGGGAGGAGTACCTGTCTGTGAGAATGACTCACTTTGGTCCTCTGGGCGGGAAGTAGAAACCACTGTAGTGCCCTGATATGGTGCCTGGCCCAAGGAACGATGCCAATGGCTGACACCAGGGTTCCTAGTACCTTTGACAGCAGTAATAACGGGACTGACCCGCGTTGAATGTCGGATATTAAACGGCGGATGTTGTCCTGCCGTTCCGGTGAGAGTGACACCGTGCCCGCCTGAGTGTCTATGATAGCTCCTAGGTGCAATAGTTTGGTGGTGGGCGAAAGCTGGCTTTTCTCCACATTGATTGTGAACCCGTGGATTTCTAACGTGTGAATTGTCTCGTTGAGATCTCTCTTTGCCGTCGACAGGGACCTGGACAATATGATGATGTCGTCCAGGTACGCCATCAGCCTGATGGATCGTGCTCGTAAGCTGGCTGTTAACATGTCGAGGAGTTTTGTGAAAGTCCTTGGGGCCGATGAGAGGCCGAACGGCATAGCTCTGTACTGGTAATGCCGTCCCTCGGTACAGAACCGGAAAAACCTGCGATGCTCCGGGTGAATGGGAACATGTAGGTACGCTTCCTTGAGATCTATAGATGTTAAAAAGTCCCGTGCTCGGATGGAAGCCAGAATAGTCTCCAAGGAATGCATCCTGAACCTTCGGTACCTTATAAAGAGGTTCAGTTGTTTCAGGTTGAGGATCAACCTGCAACCCCCGGAGGATTTGGGTACGATGAAAATCATTGAATAGAACCCCTTGCCCTCCTCCTGTTGGGGAACCTGTTCTATGGCTTGGATGTCTTGGATGTCTAACAGGTGTGTAATTTCCTTGCGTAATTGTACTTTCTTTTGGAAGTCTCTTATTAGTGGGCAGTGTAAGAAACGGCTGGGAGGTGAGTGAATGAATTCCAACTTGAGCCCTTGAATAACCGTAGCCAGAGCCTATTTGTCGGAGGAAGTCGCTTGCCAGGATGTGTGGAAACCCTGAAGTTTTCCCCCTATGGGCTGAGGATCGGCCGAGTCATTTCGTGCGTTTACAACCTCTTTGGGTGGTTCCACGAAATGGCCTTCTGGACTGCTGATAGCCTCTCGGCCTGTCCTGGAAGGAACCCCGGTCACTCCTATAGGGATGTTGGTTGCACTGGACCTGGGCAAAGGGCCGTTGGTTTTGGTTGGAACCCGAAGATTGGTCCCAACGAAAGGACTGGCGTCTCGAATAAGGCGTGAACCTTCGGTCCTGCCGTCTGTTGGCCCTGGGAAGTATCTTCCTCTTATCTTTGTCCTCTACTAGGACCTTTTCCAATAAGTCCCCGAAGAGGGTGGAGCCTTGGAAGGGACCGGAGGCCAGTCGCCACTTAGATTTAAGATCTGCCTGCCAGTTCCGTAGCCTCAGGAGGCGGCGAGACGACAACGTGGTTGCCATGCTTCTTGTGGAGAACTTGGCCGCGTGAAGGGTGGCGTCCGCCGAAAATTCCGTCGCCACTAACAACTTATTTAAGTCCTGGCGAAGGCGGCCGTCCTCGGGGCCTAAGCGGGATTGCATCTCCCGGATCCATAGCAGCGATGCCCGGTTGATGAATGACGCTGTGGCTGCTGCCCGAAATCCCCAGCCGGACATCTGGTGCGCCTTTCGCAGCAATGTCTCCGCCTTCCTCTCCTCCGGTCGCAGACTTTCGCCGGTCTTAGAGGGCACCAATGCGCTGGAGACAAGTGTCACGACCGGTTGGTCGATGGGGGGGAATTCGAGAAGTTTTTCCACCTCCTCATCGAAGGTGTAGAATTTCCTCTCGAGGTTGGACGGCCCCTGAGCTGCTGCTGGTTGCTGCCAGGGCCTCTTGATCCCTTTCACAAAAATATCCGAGGCAGGAAAATGGTCGGACTCGGGTTGAGGCTCCTCGAGTAAAGCGGCCGAAGTTTTTTCCATCTCAGCGGTCTCCGCAGCCTTAGTTGAGCCTGGGAGATTCATCACCTGCTTGGCCTTGAATAGCAGGGTTCTGAACAGAGCCAGTTTAAACAGTCCAACCGTGGGTGTCTGTTCTGGCGTTGTCTCATCCTCTGAGAGGCCATACTCCGGTTCACTGTCCTCAAATTGATCTGGATCCTTTAGTAATGACCCCAAACCCGAGGGGGGGGGTGCTGACCATGAGCCTATCGGCTGTTGAGGGTGCCTGCCATACTGCTGAGCCCCTGGTGCCATGCCCTGCGAATATGCATTAGCTATAATGTCTTGCAGGTCAGGGGGCAAATTTTGCCATGCACCGGGCTGTGATCTCAATCCAGCCGCTGTGGGGGTAAACATGGCAGATGGTCCCTGGGAGCTCCTCCCTGCATGTCCCGCTGACCCTGGTCTAGTCCAGGATGTGCTAGGTGAATGCATGACTTGAGGCAGGGGTATAAACTGTCGGTCCGGTGACCAGTCCCCTTCAGCAATCACCCCAGTGGGCCCAAAGGTAGATGGGGGCGTCATGGGGTCTGAGGATTGCCTCTGGGCGAGAGGGAGCCCTGCTGGTGATGCTTGTAGAGCTGCTTCCAGCTTTCTTTCAAGCGCTTTAATGCGCTTCTCAGCCTCTTTGATGGAGGAGGAGGAGGCAGATGAATGGGAAGATTTGGCCTTCTCTTTGGCTTTTCCCTTTGCCTTATCCTTGGGGAGGGGCAGGAGAGCCCAGGTTATCCTTCCCCTGACCTTCCTCCATTGTACTCACGACAGCAGGTCACTATAGTCAAGATTCACCAGTTTCTGACCTCCGGCAGCTTGGAATCTCGCTTGCCTCGTCAGTATCTCTCAGAAAATGGCGTCTGTGTCCTTTCCGGACTTGCGCCTGCGCACTAGGGCTAATCAGCCCATTCGCGCCGTTTGCCGCCCGAAAAAGCTGTTTTCGTGCCAAATGACGCGTCGCCGCTCTAGCCACACCCAAAATGGCGGCGCCCAGCCTCCGCGGCTCTCAAGGCTGCCGCCTGGGTCCCTCCGGTCCTGGAGGCTTCCTCGCTTCGCCCTGGCCCTTTTGGCCTGATGCCGCGCCAGCTGTGGCGGTTGCTGTGTCCCTGGTGGCTGCGGCGGTTCCGGCGGCGGCGGCTTCAGCGGCGCTCCCGTAGCGGCCGCCGCACTGATTTTCAATCAGCTGTGAGGCGCTCAGCAGTCGGCTCCCTGCGAGACGCCTTCAAGCCTCCCAGTGGGGGGGGGGCGCCTGCCCCCCCACCTTCGGCTTGCAGCCCTGGTCTGGCCTCGGAGGTCAGGGACCCTAGGCTGGGTGCTCCCACTGGGGGAAGGCAAGACCCCTGAGCAGAATCGTTGGGGGTGGTGCCCGCTGAGGGCAGAGACCCCGTTCATCTGATCCACTTCAGTCTTCTAATCTGAAAGACAAAGAAGAAAGATTAAACTGGTAACAACAATTTATTTAACATTTTCTAACTATTAAAAATTTCTAAGCACAAACTCAGTATGTCTCTACTCTGGGACTGAGTTTTTAAAACTGGCTCATGGGGAGAGCAGAGGGGGCGGTGCTCATTAATATGTAAATTTTAACTCAGTCTCTACCAATAGGATTGGTGAAATACCCATGTTGGACTCTCCTTCCAGATGCACTGGAGAACAGGGAGGTTTTGTCAGGTGGTTCCCAAACACGGGGCCAAAGAGGAAAAAGAAAGGGGGGGTTGTTGAGAGCTTTGTAGAACACGAATCAGCCAGGCCTGGCCAGGGCCCCCCTCGCAACAATCTACACACACACACCCACCCCTGCCTGCACCTTTCAGCTCCACAGGCCTGGCTTTGGTGGGTGTTGACGCAGTGTGGACACATCCCATTGTTAGCCAATCAAAGCAAGTGAGGGACCCATAATTATCCCCACCATATCACCAGGATGGGATTCGTTATTTTTCCATGAGGAGCAAGTGGCCTTGAATCTCTCCACCGGCTCCAGGTGGACTCCGCCTTCCAGGGTCCTTCCTAGGAGGGTCACAGGAGGACCCAGGTTGTTTGGGGGCAATAGGCCCACTCTCTGCAGACCGCTTAAAGAGGGCTGGGAAGCGGTATATAAGTCTCAAGGCCATGGCTATTGCTGGAGGAGTAGCTGCAACGGAAGCAACAGAAGGGACACTTTCTGATTGGCTGATTTCTTTAGAAGAACACAACAAGGGCCCCAGACTCACAGGAGGGAGGGTCCCGGGTGGGCTTCTTCTATTTCTTGGTCCTATCTGGAAATGCCAGAATTTCAGTCCAGAATGCCCCTCCGGGTTCTTGGTGACCCACAAAGGGTGGTGAAGGAATCGGTTTACAAACTCTGCCAATATGGTGGTAGTAGTAGTAGTAGTAGTAGTAGGAGGAGGAGGAGGAGGAGGAGGAGGAGGAAGGAGGAAGAGTGTTCCGTTTGCAGACTCCCTGTTCTGCAATCAGGCCTTGCTGCTTCTTCTTCTCCAAGACGGAGCCAGCAACCTCTTCTGACCCCTGAGTCATCTCTGGTCACCAACGTCCTCCTGAGTTTTGCCCTCAGGAAAATGGGTCACCATGGCAGGCGTCCCAAAAGCCCGAGCGCTGATCTCCGTCCACTGCCAGGTTTCCCAGCAGGTGTAACATTCAAAGTGTCGGCTGACGTTTTTATGGCATAAATTTCCGCCACGCCTGACTTCCAGCCCAGACTGACTTGGGATTAAACAAATGAAAAGCCACTTAGTGTTGCTAATAAACACGGCTGTGGCAGCCCATGACGGTCTCTTCATTCTGAAGCTTATGGAAGTCAAAATATGGATTATGGACGAGTTTCCTCTCGTTTCCTTACGTTTGTTAAGAAAACCCCTGGTCTCTCTGATCTGCTGATCCAATATAGAGGCCCAGATTCCATCTGCAATGATAAGAAATTATGTAACGGTTATTATTAGATGAGGTTTAATCATTGATAAATTGATTGTGCTGTTGTCAATTTAAATTGCCAGGGATTTAAGGCAGGGCAGGGGGCCTTCGGTCGGGGCAGGTGCAGGATTCCCACCCAGGAAAAGGGTCTTTCGTGCTCCAAACGGCAGCGAGAACCCGGGGGTTGCAGACGGTTGCGTGGAACTCCGCAAAGGGCGCTGGGATTATGACAGAAGCAAAATAAGAGAAAAGAAAGAAAAAGGGAAAGAAAAATAAAGAATAGAGAAGCAAATGGTGATAAATAATTGATATTGGGGGGGGGAGCGGTGAAGATTCTAGGGGGGAGAAAATGGTCTGATTTATTATTCCAATCTGTCATTTCCGTTTGACTCGTCAGCTCCGAGTGGCTGATTATCCAAGTGTCAGTTCAATTCTAGTCCAGTTTTCAAATCAAGCTGTTGAATCAAACTGCCTGGGAGATTTGATTCGACTCAACGCAAACAGAGAGGCCCAAGGACCAAACTGTCTTTCAATCAACGTGAAGGCACCCTTGTCAGTCGGTGGAGCTGAACCCGTGTTAGAAAGGGTGACTTGTTTAAGTTGGGCTGAACCAAAGCTTCAAAAGGAGGCTCAGGACAGGAGCCACGCCACACTCCACACACGGGCAGGGCACAAGGGCTGAAGGGTCCGTCACAATCTCCGTCTCCTCCGTTTGGGCACCTGGAGGTTAAGAGCAGAGGCCTGGGCTCCAACGGAGGCTGCGGCTGGAGATCGGAATCAATTTCCTCGGGACTCGTTCCAAGGCCTCCGGAGATTCTCTGTGGCTGCTACTTGCAACCTGCTGTGGAGCATTGAAAGTTCAAGAGCTGCCCATCAATCTGTTTTTTTTCTTTTCTGAACCCAAACCCCTTTTAATGCCCGAGTGGATCTGAGTTTTAATAATGTTCCAGTACGCGTGTATTTAATAATAATAATAATATTGATGTGCCCCACCTCCTCTGCGTAGCGGTGTAGTTCAAAGAATAATTACAGATGAGGCACAGCACAAGAAACCTCCTGCCGGCCAGCAACATTAACACTCTACACACATCCACACAAAGTTAACAAGGGCAGCTGTAGATTCTCCTCCAAATCCCCCTTTGCTGGATCTCAGTTTTCTCCAGGAGGTGACGGGAAACCTTCATAAATGGATTCAGAAAACCAGTTCATTCTCCTCCTGAGCTTCACACACAAGAAGCCACTTGGGGGAGAAAATAGGCTGAAAATGTGAAACTAGGACACGTTCTAAACTGAACGTTGCCACCTCCTTGAATTGGGAAGGAGAACTAAGCGGCAAGAGTCCTGTCCAGGATCAGCAGGTAGGCGAAGCTTTGCATCCACCTGGAGAGGCTGCGAGCGATCTTGAAGGAGGAAACACAGGATCTCACCTACCACCATGTCTACAAGGCTCATCTGCGTGGAATATCTCTCTCTGCCTCTATGCCGTCCAGGGGTCATTTCATAACCTTGGTACCTGCTGAAAATAGTACGACTTGCTTCCGAATTTCATGCCATTTTGATTTTAAAAAACAACAAAAAAGATTCTATTCTATTCTATTCTATCCTTTCTTTCTTTCTTTCTTTCTTTCTTTCTTTCTTTCTTTCTTTCTTTCTTTCTTTCATTAGGTTTTGAACAAGCAAGACAAGAGCTCAGAGGAGCCAATATCTGAAATAAAGGGAATAGAAACATATAACGGAAGATCCAAGTAAAAAGTGCTTTTTTTTAACTTAGGAAATTTTTAGAACTCCCACCAACTTCACAGCCTCTATCAGTGCACCAGTATTTCAGTCTACAAATGTTTATTACTTAAAAAAAAAAAAATCTAATGTTTCTCTTTTCAATATCTTGCAGCATAACTGCTTCCATAAATAAACCGAGGCTCCTGCTGCACTTCCGTTCATTGGACCTCTCCTTCCCTGAGACAGAATTTCCCAATGAAAAATCTCTCCAATTTAAAGCGGAATGACTCCATTTGCGTATTACGCTAATTAGCTGTCGCCGTTTCGCATCCATTTTCCTCCCGCCTCCTTTTCCCTGCGGAATCGTGGCTGTGGGGGCTTCGGTGCCACGTCCATGATCGTCTCCTTGTGAAGCCTCTCTGGGAGTCGGACCCCCACCGTGTCCCCCGTCCCTCGGACGCTTCGGCTTCTCTGCTGCGGTTCCTCTGCTGGAGGGGGCAGAACCACTGAGCCGGCTGTGGCTTCAGACCCAGCCTGGAAAGGGTGGCCGGAGTGGCCAGAGAGTCGGTGTCCATCTTTGCTGTTGTGGTGGGTCAGAACCGGCCATTCGCTCTTTCAGCTTCCGCCTCCTGGGAGGCCTTCGAGCCCCACAAAATTGGCTAGAGACCTGAAGCCTTTGGGCCTGTCCAGCGGGGGGGGGGGGTGTTTGTGTTCTTCATCAACTGCTGTAAACAGTCGGCTTGAGCCTGCCAATCATTGTTTGCACTGGTGGATCTGGTGTAGCAGCAGATGTTAGCTGGCTTGTACAGACGAATAAACCAAGTTATGGAAACAATGTGAATTAACATGGGGTCTTCTGTGCTTTCTGAGCCTGGTGGGTTTCTCACAGATGGTTTTGGGGGAAGATGGCTTGTCGTGTCATTTTAGAGGGAAGACGAGCCCTTAAAATGCAGGAGTAACTGACCACATGCTGGTTTTGCCAAGTGACGGAAATTAGGAAAAAATCCTAAGAGAGAAATTAGCTGTGGGTCATTCTGTGCCTTAATTCCGGGATGTCCTTTAGGGAAAGGCCTTTCTTTTCAATTATCCCATAAGACCATTAAGCCCGTTAAGCCTAAGCGCCCGACAGGTGGGAGACCATCGCCAGGGACTCAGATTCTGGGGGGGGGTTTCAACATTACGCAAGTATGGTGCAGTTGGGTCTTTTCAGCCCTAGATATTTTCTTACAAAGCCATTTACTTATTTAATTAAATAGATGACAAGAAGAAAACATGGGGAGATAAAGAGAAAAGAAAAGAAAAGCATTAATTATATGGGGGCAATTCATTCATCGGTAACCAACACTGTAAGTCTCCAATCCACTGAGTAACACAGCCACACTAGGTTTTTAGCTATAAGAAGGACTATAGGTGATCCATCTCCACTCTTTTATCATTAATTTCCACATAACAGGCATATTATTTAAAAGAATATGGATGTCCAAAATTTTAAAGCCTGGCTAAAATTAATATACAGTACATATTACCATATTCGGAGTATACGATGCACCTTTTTAACACCCCCCCCCCAAAAGAGGGTGAGAACTTGGGTGCGTCATATTACACCGAATGTAGCCCCACCCACCCCAGCCACCCCCACTCTTTGGTCTCTGCCTGCCAGCAATTGGCCCCCTTGCAGCAAACAGCAGCGGAGCCTGATTGGCACTTAAGCCGCTGATGATCTCCCTCCCGACACTCAGCTGATTGATGGCTGGCAAGACCACCTGCTGGAATGAAAGTGAAACTAAAGCTGCAGGGAGGCCCATTGCTGCAGGGAGGGAGAGGCAAAGGCTGAAAGTGGCTGCTTGTCTTTTGCTGCAAGGAGGGAAGTCAATAGCTATAAATGCCTGTAGAGGGTTCAAATTATGAGACTTATTTTAAAAGACTCTTTCACTCTAGACAACACAATGAAGAAGCTTTTTAAAATAAATGCTGGATCTGAAGAGGCCCAGTGTTATTGTATCTTTAAAGATCTGTAAAAGTATAATCTGAAATGTCCTGTTTTATATTAAATATTATTATTAAGATAAAGCAGCTGAGTTAAATCCTGTCTTAGTCATATTTGTAGTAGATCAATTTAAATAATTGGGAGGAGTTAGTGTGATTACGCTTAAGAAAACTCCCTGAGATTAATATACTTCTATAATATACATTTCCCCAGTTCTTTGCTATTTCTATGGGTCAGGCACATGGGCACAGAAATACCCAGCAACTAGTGTAAACCTTCTGTTCTGTTTGCTGTTTTCTGTTTGGCAAATTGCTGGGGGGGCAGAGGCCTTTTCCCCTAGTTTTCCTTCCCCCAACTAAGATGCATCTTATACTCTGAGAAATATGGTAAATATTTTCAAAAGTATTGTTAATAATATTCCTGTTTGTTGAGTAAGCAGTAATGTAAGATCTATTGATATTTTTGACATAGATATTAAGACAAGGTAACAAACGCTCAGGCAATGCATTAATACACAGACATACACAAGAAGAATGCAGAAAAATGCCGCCCCGACCAATGCCAACGTATCAGCCGTTGGGTGGTCATTTCAGAGAGCCCTGGACTGCAAGGTTTAAATTTAAGCGAACTAGGCCATTAAATCCTTGGCACAGGATTTAACAGGAAGCGCTGACAGCTGCATTATGCAACTGCTTGGTTGTTACTAAGATGTTGGAGATCGCAGCCAGTTGTGTAGAGAAAAGGAGACTCAGCATAAGCTGCAGGAAGTAGAGAGGTTATTTATGACAATTATTGCTGCAATGGGAGTTTAAATAAGACGATTCCATTGTTACTGGTATGTAAATATTATGATTTATTACAGAGAGGTGGGAGGGAGGGGGAGGGGCGCTTAAGCAATTCCAAGAAGGTGGCAGCTTGGTTTCATGAGTTCACACCCAGATGGATTTCTTTGTGCTGGTAAGAGTTTCTTTAAAGTGCAAAATCTTGCAAAAAAATAAGTTTTTACTTTTATTTTAAGAGTAGAACTATGAACAAAACAATCCAAGTTAACAAAGCAAAAGAGATTAGGCCACCAAAATACCTTCACGCATCCCAGAAGCAATAACTGAATTTATCTTTACTGGGAAACATCCTGGACAGAACAGATGTAAGTCTAGGCTACATTGGACTGTTGCTTCATATATATATATATTGGTTCCAGAAGGAAATTATTTAAAGAGATGTTGGAGTTTCTAGGGTTGATCTGAAACATGTTGTTGTTGTTGTTGTTGTTCTTTTTAAAGCCACCTGCAAAGAGGGGTCCTTGAAAGGCTGCATGGAGGCTCTCTGTCCAGGCATTCGGATGCTCCAAGCGACAGCCATGCAGTGGGTACCTGAGGTCCACTCCCCTCCATCAGGACCCTGGACAGCACCCGACAACGTGCAAGAGGCCAAGGGACCAAAACACGAGCATCTCTGCCCCCCCCTTTCAGGAAGGGCAAACACATCTGGAGGGAGGGGGGAACGGGCCTCTCTCTGGTAAAGAAGACCCTGTCCTGTCAGGCCATTAAAGCCGAGAGCGCCAAGGTCCTGGGGCTCCAGAAGGCCTCGGCCAGGCCCAGAGGGTCTCTGCGTTCGCAGCGTCCAACTCGATGGGTTTGTTCTGCTCAACGCCCGTTTCCTGGGCTCCTTGTCTCACGGCTGCTCTCCTCCGTCCCGAGCCACAGCGAGGGGGCCCTGAGGAAAATGCAGCCGCGAGGGTGCCGGGCATGGACAGCGGTGAGTCAGTGGCAGAGGAGGCCTGCCGGGGAGTTTGGGAATTCTGTTGGGCTGCCCAGTCTGTTGCGTTGTATCCTTGGAGGGGAGATCAGCCCCCACCCTCTGATCAGAAGCAACGTGAGAAAATATTATTTGACGGAAAGAGTCGTAGATGCTTGGAACAAACTCCCAGCAGACGTGGTGGGTCAATCCACAGTGACTGAATGTAAACATGCCTGGGATAAACACAGATCCATCCTAAGATAAAACACAGGAAATAGTGTAAGGGCAGAGTAGATGGACCAGGAGGTCTTTTTCTGCCGTCAGTCTTCTAGGTTTCTATGGATGCCGTAATGAGCAGGTTGGGAAAACGTTCAGGTGGGGGTGATTTTTTTCTCAGCCTTTTCCGGCCTTTGACCAGGCTCAGAAGACAGCGAGGAGGAGGAGGAGGAGGACGATGTAGAAGGGCCATGAACGGCCTTTCAGTCTCCGTGGAGGCTTTGAATAGCGACCCACCTTCTCGGCTCTTCTCCGCCAACGGTCTCCCTGCTGCACTTCCTGTGGTTCAGCCTCTACGTTGGGTTGCAGGGGTTTAATCTCCCCTTTCTCTGAGACAGGCGATGGGTCACTCTGCCGGTCTGCCTCAGCCTTGTTCTTTGGCCTGGCAGGGGGGGGGCTGTTGGAGTGGCCTCTTTGATGCTTTTCTTCCATCCGACCAGCCTTGGGGTCCCTGGGCTTCAGCCAAGTATAATCATGGAGGCCTGTGTGGTGATGGCACCTTCAGGCTGCATCCACTACTCAGAACAGGTTCCTACAAGTGGTCGACAGGCAGAGGACTTTTCGTGAAGTCTTCCTTGAAAATGACCTTGGCTTGAGTTCCTGCATATTCTGCCCGTGTTGGATGACGTGGTGAAGATGTTGCTGGGTTGCCACAATGTGCAGGCTGAGGACTGACCAGAACAGCCTGGGATCTCACGTGGCCCAGTGATGGTGGTGGTGGTGGTGGTGATGGCCTTTTTAAGGTCACACTGACCCAGGAGGTGCCCATTTGGCCCTGGGATGCATCCAGATTGCTTTGCACTTGCTTGAATACGTCCGTCCCTCGCGCTCATTTTGGGGGGGCGATCCCTGGCAGAAAGGACCCCGCAGAGGGGCGTGGCTGGGAGTGGCCGTCGGAGTGGCCAACCCTTCTCCTTGGTCCTTGTCCTCTGGCTGAACTTTCTACGGTTGTAAAATGAAATTGGGAAGAGAAGGAAATGAGCCACCGGTAGGAAAGCGAAGGAGGCGGTGTGTCTACGTGTGTGTGTTTGTGTGTGTGTGTGTGAGGCTTTGTTCCAGTCAGCGCCCTTGTTCTGATGTATCCCTCACCTTATAAATGAAACTGAGGTAAGTATCCTCCCTTTGACATTACATATATATATACATAACCTTGGAAAGGGACGGATGAAGGTCGGCCCAGTTCCACCGCTCCTGTCTGACCACTGCCCTTCTCCCTCTGCCCTTAGTTCTCTGCCGCTCCCAGGTTGAAGCCTGTGGCTCGTTTCTTGAGATTTCCCAGCAGCATAAAGTCAATTCAATTTCAATTCAATTCATTAGGTTTGTATGCCGCCCCTCTCCGAAGACTCAGAGTCCAACTTTTAATCCAAACCCTGTGGAGGAGAAGGAGGAGGAGGAGATCCGACTCCAAAGGACATCCGCCGTGCCTGTCCTGCGCTTCCGGTCTGCATGGCAACGTTCCACCGGAGCGATGACCATCACGGGAATCACGGGATCCTTCCAGGCCACGAAGCCTCGGAAAGAGTTTCACTGGTGGAGCCTCTGCAGCCGGGCAGCGCCTCCTTTTCTCATAGCGCTGGACGCTGGCGGAAGAAGAAACGGAAGCAGGCGGATGGGCCCAACGCAGTTACGCTCAATGCCGCAACATGAGGTTGTGTTAATTAAGCTGCGTCGCTTCTTCCCCTTCCGACTGCGCTCCGTGTATTATTATTATTATTATTATTATTATTATTTCTCATTCCCAAAGCCCCCTGGTCCTCTCTTTCCCACAGACTGATTGGCCCAGCGCTGACAGCCACTGCTGATGGCCTCAGTCGGTGGAAGGGCCTTCCGGGCACTCGTGGCCTGGACCTCTGCCCCCCCCCACGCCCCCTCCCCAGCCAAGCCCTCTGGTCTCTCTCACCCTCCGGACTCTGCACCACGCGGAAGTCCCTCTTTGTGCCAGGAGAGCTCCAAGGCCGCTGCAGCTCAGCCCCCTCACCATGGATGGGAATGATGGGAACTGCAGTCCAGAGACCACATGGAAAGATGATCAGAGGGAGAAGCCCTTCGGTAGTGATGGCCTTCTCGGGTGCTGGACCAGCCCGGACACAGTGCAATTAAAGCCACTTCCACTGTCCTCTTATATCGCCCAGATGAGCCCCCTCCTCCTCCTCCTCCTCTGAGGGTATTGAGTGGGGGGGTTCCCGTCCATGGCTCTGTTGCCTGCAGTTCCGCCTTCTGATCTCATTGCTGGGTCTGATAAACAGGTTTTGCTTTGGATGGAGACAAACAACCAAGATGAAACCTTGAGGGCCGGAGGGGATTCTCTGAGAAGCGACCGGTCTGTCTTCATTCCAGCTACACGGAAACTTTAATCCCCGACCGACGTGGCCGGAAGCCCCCCTGCTTTAATCAGCGGTGGAAGATGGGTGTAAGGGGATAGAGGATCAACTGGGGAGGGGGGGCACTATTATTTCAACCTAAAGCTCTCAGACAGAGACCCCAAAGAGTCTCAGCTCCCAAATATCCCGGAGGGAAAACATGGAACTCGTTACTGAGAAACTCAACGCAACACACACCTTTTGGTTTCATTTTCAGTCCACATTCCCTCCTTCAAATTAGATTGAAGCTCGGTTTTGTTTGGCTCAGAATTCACCTTTGACATTTTAAACAAGAGAAACCTCTGCTGCTTTGCCTTTGCCTGGTTTTCTTTCATGAACACATCACATCCCCCCAAAAGAAAGAAAATATGAAATGGTTCTAAGGAAGGGAAACCGGGGAAGCCTAAGAAGCTGCTAAAAATAGGGAGCCCAGATTATAAAGAAACGGACACTTTCTGCCCCTCTAATGAAAGATCCATTCTACTGACTGAAAAGCAGAGCGTCCAAATGAATGGACTCTTTATGTTCAATATGTTAAGTTCCAGTTTTATATGTCCAGCTTCCTTTCATTTTCCAGCATTTTCCTCCCAATCCCTTGAACAGCGAGTGTCAACACAGGATGGCTGTGGGAAATTTTCCATAGATGCCGGACAACGGAAGCATTATAACCAGCTTCCTGACTATTTTTCTATCTATTTTTTAAAATCTGTTTCCATCTACTTTTCTTTTAATTTCATCTGCATTTACAGTCACCGTTAAAGACTTTGTCCTCCAGGAAGCAATGAAACCGTGGTGGGAAAAAGGGAAACGGAGCGAGAGGAGGGGCCGGGAGATTTGGGGCCGGACTCCACTCCAGGGGGTCCCGGGCACCTTCTGCCTTCACACAAGCACAGCTGGGCTTCCCCGTCTTTGGGGGCTGGCATAATTTGCACCCAGGCCCACCTCTGGAACGAGAGCCACCCAGAGTGGACCTTGTGTCCAGAACTTGGGGAGGGGGGTGTTTCTAAGTTTCCTCACTTCTGGCTGGAAACGTGGCTTCTGTACATGCTCAGAAGAATTTTTTTTTTTAAATCCCCCCCCCCTGGCAAAAAAAAAGTCCAAAAAAGATGGTGGCACCCACACACCATCTGACCCGGTTCCATGATGTCGTCGTGACACCACCAGCAGGCCGCTACCGTTTCGGGGGAGCTGATCCAAGCCGGGAGGAACTGACCGCTTCTCGTGACGTCCAGTCCTAAGAAGGAAGCGGGAGATCAGCCACACCCCTCAGTTGCTTTGGCCAATTTGGGACACTTTCTGTTCGTGACTTTCATTGGTTGACATTTGGCAAGTCGGCTTCTATTTGGGAGGCCGAGTGACCGTCTGTTCCGATGTCCAGATTGAGTTGGATTGATTGATTTGACAGAAGTGTTGAAATGGGCGTGAGAGGGGATGAGCCCTGGCTGGCCCTTGGAAGGAGGAAGAGGGGGCCACAGGAGGAACTCGGTAGAGACCCCGCCTCGATCTGGCTGGGCATCAAAGGAGGGTCCGGCTTTGATCGTTGGACTCACACTTCCTGAGATGACCAAAGCAAGGAATAAAACCCAAGAAATCGAAACCTGAGCACACAACAAAGGCCTGGGTCACAATGGAATGCAGGGTGGCCTAAAACAATATTTTTAAAATAATAATTGAACATAAAAGCTAGGTAAAATATCCACTTCAGCCATTATTTTATTAGAGTAATGTTATTAGTACACGAGGGACTTTCTTCAAAAGGAAATCCCAAACTCTGTTTCTCTATTAAATTCATTTGAAGTGCATGAACTCTGAGATTCTCCCGGGGAATTAATGTTAAGGTCTGAGAAGAAATCATAAAAGGAGACTTCTTCAAGCCCCAAAAAAGAGAGAAGCATTTACAATTTAATAAAACCTGCTTTTTCTGATGTCCATATCCAACTTAATCTAATAGACTCTGAACAGGCACCGCTCAGTCCTTTTACGGATATGAAATTACAAGGGAAAGGCCTTTGCAACTGAAGGACCTGTGTGGGTTGCGAGTGCAAGGGGTGAACTGAAGGGATTCCCGCCACTTCAACCACGTCCGTCCTGTGGCCGAAATAAGCTTCGGTGCTGCTTGAACAATTGCAATGAGAGAAACCCCCAGTGGAGATCTCTGCTTGGAACCTTGCCAGAAAAGTCGGCAGCCCGAGTGAAGCGTGGAAAATGAATTATGCTCCAGTTGTGAAGGGTGGAAAGCGGAGACGCAGCGGGAGGGGAACGCCCCCCCCCCTCCTTCTGAGGCTCCTGCGCGAGCGACGGTTCTGCGCCCTGCGGCTCTCGGTTCATTATCTGGTTATTAACGGGATGCTAAAGAGGAGAGGGTTGTGTGTGTGAGAGAGAGAGAGAGAGCACATGTGTGTGTCTTAATTGCTTTAAGTGGGGCCGGACTTTTCTAAGGAAATTGTGGCTGCAGGGGAAAGTGGTCGGAGGGCCTTTGTGGACGACAGGGAAAGAGAAAGCCACAATTGGCACAGAGAGAGAGGAAAGAAACATCTGCTCCATCTTCCAAGGGGTCAACGTTGTCAGAGAGCGAACTGGGCGTTTGCTGAACACCTCCGGCCACCGTCTCTCTCCTCCGTGCTGGGCCCACAGTCCACACGGGAATTCCACCTTCTGAAACACCTGCAGCCGAGAAGATCCTGAGCAGCAGAAGGAACAAGCACAACCACACAAGCACAACAACACAACCAGTGATGTTGTGCTTGTGTCTCCTCTTCAGTTGAGATAGCAAGATCCTTTAGCTCTCTTTTTGAGATAGGACGATGGATGGACGGAGAGGGAGACACACAGAGAGACAGAGAGAGCTCATCTGGGCCGGGTCGAGTGCTGGGTCCAGTGTCCAGGGCTTAGTCTCGGCCAGGGGTCTCCAACCTTGGCAACTTTGAGGGCATTGAAGAAGGGTTGCTAAATTGTCCATTCTCCACCTATAGTATTTATTGGTCACATTTATACATTCCACCACAGTCAAGAACAATATCAATATAGCAATTTAGAGTTATCTACCGCTTCATGGTGCTTTTAAAGCCCCCTCTAAGCGCTTGACCGAGAGCCAGCCTCTTTTGCCCCCAGCAATCTGGGTCCTCATTTGACCCACCTGGGAAGGACCTTGGAAGGCTGAGTCAACCTTGGAGAGTCAGCCTAGTGAGATTCGATCTGCAAAACTGCTGGCAGCCGGTGATCAGCAGTAGTGGGTTGCAGGACTGCACTCTAACCACTGCGCCCACTGAGGCTCCACCCTGGAACAAAAGGTGACCAGGCCTCCTTCCGGCCAAAGCCAGGCGTCCCTAAGAGGGCTACGGACAGGCTCAAGTGTTGTCCGTCTGAGCCAGGTGTGGTTCACAGACACTGAACGAGGGCCAAGGCAGTGGGGCGCTCCAGAGGTTGTGGGGCCCGGAGCCAGAACATCCAGGCCCAGCGCAATCGGACTGACCCGGGCAGCAGCCCAACCCACGCTGAGCCTGGTGCCCGGGCGACTGAGTCTGCCCAGCTGAGCTCCCTCCATAGACCACGACGGTGTCACCTACATTTTAGTGGCACTCATTCACAGCCCTGCCATGAACGGCAAGGAACCGTCTGGTTTCACCGGCAAGGAACCGTCTGGTTTTGGGGGTGTCCCCCTTCCCCCCTCCTTATATAGAAGCCCCCTTACTCTGACCTCAGCTCTTCCCTCCCTGGATTTGCCACCTAGGTAAGAAAAACACCGGGCAGCACAGAGGCAAAATGGTCATGGATTTCGGCTTGTTTGCGCCAGTCGTACGGACGCTGGATGGGTAAAATTTTTCAGGGTTTCTTTGCTGCCCATCAAACCGCATTTGACCTCTGTTTGTTTGAGTGTCACAGCACTCTGGCCACGACTGGACGGCTGCTCCACTCGCTCTCTGAAAGCCCCTGGAAAAGCCCCTGGTGCACAACGGCGGGTGTGATGCAACTGTTGTGGAGGCGGGCCCTTTGTCCCTGCTAATGAGGTGGGTCTTCTCCACAGGACCCCCCCCCCCTCCGTCCTCTCAGGATGGAGACGCTCAGGGGCAGTTGAGGCACATTTAAGGGATGAAGACCCAGAGGCCGTCTGACGTCTCGTCACCCATCCTCTTGCGAGCAGGCCAAGCGCCTCGGGCGACGGCTGGAGAAAGGATATTGATTGACTGATTTTGTCCAATACACAACGAGGGTTGTAGAGGATACACTCGTAGTAGAACATATCCAAGAAAGAAGAGGAGATAAAGGAATAGAAGGAAGGTATAGCTGATGCCGGGGGGGGGGGGGGAGAATGACCGGGGGAAGCATTGAGGGCAGCCTGCAGGCCAAGAAGAGGCTCTTGCTTGTAAGCAATGCAGGGAAAACACACACACAACACACACACACACACGCTTGTCCTACCGCAACCAGGGGTCCCTCTGCCTGGAGGAACACACTGAGGAAGCTTTTGGTGAAGACGGGGGCAGAGGAACCGTCACTGGCTGTGAGCCTTGGAGACCCCCAACTGCACCGTCTTGTTACGGCCGTTGTTCCTTTTAGCACAACAACAGCCAGTTCTGTGCTCGGCTACGCCCCCCCCAACCGCCCCAGGTGGGAGCAACTGCAGGTGAGCTAATGGGCTGCAGACTCCCACCCTCTGGGCCCCTTCCGAAGGGGGGGGGGGAGAGTGGCAGACGCTTGCACCAATCGGGTGGCTGAGAAGGCTTCTACTTCCCCTTCGTAGTTTGGGATTTAAACTCTTTCTGAGTGAAATGCAACTTTTGGGCTCTGCGGGAAGAGTTCAGCCTGGCACCCTTCCCTCTTTTCTGCCTGGGGGAGCAAGTGACCCACTTCTTCAAAAGTTGGACTCTTCCGCGAACCTTTATTGATCGATCCCCCAAGAAAGGCTGCCGGAAGCCCAGTGGGGAGGCTAAGTGCCCCGGGCCGTTCCTGTCACTGTCTGGGGTGAGGCCAGTGGACACGAGTGCGGTCATGTGGACGCTCTGCAGCTAAGAGATAAGAGGCCTTTATTCAGATTTCATAGGAAATTACTCTGGGGCGCAATCACCGTGCAGTCACTCAACCATCAATGGATTTGAACCCTTTGTTTGCTCCGAGAGGGAGGCAGACAGAGAGAGACAGAGACAGACAGAGAGAGGGAGAGACAGAGACAGACAGAGAGAGACAAACTGCCTGGATGGGCGAGTGGTGAGGAAAGGAAGCCTGGGTCTTCTGTGTGGGGGGGGGGGGGGGAGAGGGAGGACCCACCACCCTCCAGCAGCTGATTTGGGCTAACGATTAACTTGTGTTCTCGGGCCAAAGATTTAGAGCTTACTAAGGCTTCCATTCCTGCCGCTTCTACGGGGCCTTTCCACAAGTAAACTTCACCAGGAGAGTCCTCCCCTCCGCTGCTTGCAAGGGGACCCCCTCCTGCCCCCAGACCTGAAAGTTTGGCCTCAGACAGCCTCGAGCTGCGTCGCCTCCGATCTGATCTAAAAGTCCATAAAATCATACACCACAATGTCCGTCCTGTCAATGACCACTTCGCCTTCAACCGCAGCAACACACGAGCACGTAATAGATTCAAACTCAATGTAAACAGCTCCAGACTCGGCTGCAGAAAACAGGACTTCAGCCACAGAGGGACCAACACCTGGAAGGCACCACCTGACCCTCCGGTTTCTTCCCCAACCCCCCCCAAAAAAAACCTTACCCTGAGCCTGTCTGCAGTCGCCCTCCCCCCCTTTCTAAGAGGTCTGTTAAGGGGGGGTGCACAAGGGCACCACTCGGCCTCCCCTCCCCTCCCCTACTCTCCTCATTTACCTGTAACTGCTTTGCTTTTGTTTATGTTTATACCAACACCTGCTGTCTTGTACATGTCATGACAAACGAATGAACGAACGAACGAATGAACGAACGAACGAATGAACAAACGAATGAACGGGGGCCCCACAGCTCTTATTCTGTTGTGTTGTGAGCCGCTCCGAGTCTCCTGTGACGGGTGGCATACAAATCTAATAAATAATCATAATAATCATAATCATAATAATTCTGGAGCCTCGGCTCAAGGCAGGCGTCCCTCTCAGTCCCATCCTTCCTATTGCGAACTGCGAACTGGGCAGGGCAAGAAACCACCGGTGCCCAGAGGACTATCGCCTTGACCCTGTGCTGGTGGTGAGTGGATTTGACATTAAACTGCCAAAAGTCAGGCTCATTTTCAGACGGCTCGAAAGACAGACGAGATGATATTGCAGCCAATTTGCCACTGAAACCGTTTGTGTCTGGCCTCCGTTTCCCAGTTCACCTTTAGCCGATGAATCAAGCTGAATTAAGGAGAAGGATGAGAAATGACAGCTGGTGTAATGAAGGATTAATCGAGCCACTCAAACCCATCTCAGTTGCCTAAAAGGAGGATGAAGACACTGGGCCACAGCACAACTGCTAACAACAGCATAGGCAATGAAACACAAACTCTCCTCTCAGGGATTTAAACCACAAAAGCATAAAGGAAGTCAACTCCCAGGTAACATCATAATGAACCGTCTGCCATTTTTTAAAAGTCCTGTGGACTGAATCGGCTCCTTGGATGGGAGGCCACCAGGAATTCCCAGGGAGGGAGGCCAGACGCGCCTTGGAAGGCTCTTCCCCACTGCAGCGTGAGCGGGAAGGGCTTCATCCCGCGTGGTGGGACGCTCTGCCCCCTTCTGGGTCTCTACTAACGGCCCAGTGGGAATCTCCAGGGGAACCTCCTGCCCGTTCGCTCTGCCCCAGAATTGCCCCTGTTCACCCCGGTGAGGGTGGGAATCGAACCCTCCTCTTTGCCTCCCTGGAGGGGGGACTCTTCGTGTCGCAGCAGGGGGGGGGGCATCACAGACAGGCCGACTGAATCAGTCTCCGGGAGGGAGAGAGGGGGGTGAGGAGCAGGGGGCCCTGGCTGGGTGTCACCAGCCGTGTTTTGGCACCGTTTCCCCACGGAAGGCAGAACACACGCACACCGAGTGCAGCCGTGCATGGCTAAAATGTGCGTGTGTGTGTGAAACCCCCACTTGCCCCCATTTATTCTGCTCCCTCCCATCAGGCCGCAGTGTAATTTTAGTGGATTTTCCACGTACGTGAGCCCGGCTGCCACTGGGAAATTTGGCACCCACAATTCCCAGGGTTTGTCCAGGGTTTGTGGCCGACCCAGGTGTTCATCTGGGAGCTCGTTCTTTTCGCTCCTTTCACTGACCGTTTTGCCCGGCTTCCATCGCATTCAGATTCCTCAGCATAAAATTCCCTAGCATTCTTTTGCCCCAACTATTAGAAGCCCTTATAACAAAATAATTTAATCTCCAATAATGCCAGTTATTCACAATCTGCCTCAAAGCAACAAAGCAATAAAACAAACCAATTACAACAGTTTCAAGGAACATAAATTAAGAAATAATGATGGCTGCAGGGACAAATTCTTCCCCGGAGAGAGAGAGACTGTTAAATTGTAATGATGGCCGGCCCTTGGAAAGCCAATTGGAACTGAGACATCTCCCCCGGGCACATACAATTTATGCATGGTATGTTTGTATCTATGTTTGCTTAGTACATGGGGTTTTTTAAATATTTTAAACTATAATTTAGATTTGTCATGAATTGTTCTGTTCTGTTCTGAGCCGCCCCGAGTCTGCAGAGATAATAAATAAATAAATAAAATTTCTCCAGCCGGACCCCCTCCTGCCGCGCATATCTGGGTGAGGGCAGAGGGGAAGGGCGGAGGGGCCACTCCTGAGACAACGGCTTCTCAGCATCGCCTTCCGAAACCTGCTCTCCAGAGTGGGCTGCATGTAACCCCAGGTGGGGGGCAAAAGTCTTTCTGCAGGTGGTGCTTCTGCCCCCTCCTCAGCCCAACCCGGGGGGGGGCGGCAACAGGGCCGCTAAGGGCCACGGTCGATAAGCAAAAAAAATCACATAGCCACGACTTACTTGACTTTGTTGTTCTCTCTCGACTCTGTTGTGCCTCGGTTGTGTCTGTTGCGAAGAGTGTGAACAGCCGTCACAGGACCGCAGGATGCTGCGACAGTCACAAAGGGAAGCCTCCGAGGCTCCACCCAGCCCGGGCCGTCTGTCCGACTCCAGAGGCTGACCTGAGCGAGGCAGAGGAAGGGGGAGGAGCCTGTTGTCAATGCACACCTGTGTGCAGAGCTGCCAGAAGGGAAGAAGTGTTACAGAGGAGGAGGAGGACTACTCGAGAGTAACAATTGGCCCCTCCCACAGGCTGTATGAGTGGAGCACAGGGAAGTGCTCCTGGCAGGAAGCAACTTTGTTCAACAGCTGTTTCTGTTTGGTCTTTCCAAGTGTGTTGCTATTTGGTCTTTGGCAGCTGTCAAGGAAGATTGAGGCTCGTGTGCTTATCTGCTCCCCCCCCCCAAGACTGTTGTTGGACTTATCATTGTTTGGGACTTATTACGGTTGGGAATGAAAATAATTATCAGCCGTTAAAATAAAAGAGGTTTTTGGGGACTCCGTTTGTGCTGTATTATTTGATCAGGGAGCCCAGGCCAGGACAGTCGGGCTACCTGAAAGTTGCTAAGATTGAGATACACTGTCCGCAAATGCTTCACAATTTCTCTGTGGCCAATTCCTCAAATCTCTATTCTTCTGCTAGCACACAATTGTTTCGCTTTATTGGACACCGAGGACTCGCTATAACTTGTCTTGTATCCTGCTGTTGTGTTTAGGGATCACAGGGCTCTTAAATTATTTCTGGAGAGCAAATTTTATTCACGCCAGACCGTTTGGACTCAGGATGAAACTCAAAACGAGGGAGCGAATGATAACAAGTGTTAGAGCAACGCAGCTTTTCAGAGTCATAAAACAAATCAGAAAATGTCGGTTTAGGATTGACAGCTCTTGATTCAGCATTGACAGCAAGGTGAGGAAAGTCTTGCAACACTTTTCACTCAAAGCTTTTCATGCTTTGGAACTCTCCTACAGGAGGAGGAGGAGGTGGTGGCCCTTCCCTTTAACGAGAGGACCAGGACTGGGGATTATTTTCTGCCACTATGAGGTCAACGTGTTTTCCCCCCTCCCTTGTGAGTCAGCTTGCATCTAGTGCCAATTAAAACTGAACAGAAACACAGGGAGGCTTCAAGGTTTTCACTGGGCTTGTTCATCTTGGGCTTGAGCCGCCCCCCCCCCCTCGGGAGACCCACCTCCCTTTCGCCCGTCTTGTGTTCCAGGGGAAGGTTAAAATCCCTGCGCTCCAAGGACCAGAACCCCTGTGCGTAGGCAGCCCGTCCATCCACGCAGCCCCTCTGCAAGGCAGCCCCTTCAG
Organism: Erythrolamprus reginae; assembly: GCF_031021105.1. Taxonomy (NCBI): domain Eukaryota; kingdom Metazoa; phylum Chordata; class Lepidosauria; order Squamata; family Dipsadidae; genus Erythrolamprus; species Erythrolamprus reginae. Next base: position 231,516 of record NC_091955.1, on the reverse strand, counting down.
GCCCCAAGTTTATGGGGATTCTCGGGTAGGGAGGAGTTGTTGTTGTTGTTGTTTTTAATTCGGGGGGGAGGAATGAACGAACGAGGGAGGGGGGACATCACCCTGCACCTTCTTCCCTCCAACCTCAATGCCAAGGCTGAGATCAGCGATGTGGACGGAGGCAGGGTCAAGGCTCAGGGCCACAACAGACGCCCAACAATTCTTCACGCTGCTGACAAAAACCGTTGGGACCTTTTTCCCAACCTCCCGGCCCTGGTCCAGCCGTGGAGAAATCCCACCCAAACGCCAACTGGGACTGACCCTTCATAGCTCCCAAGACCACGATTCCCTGATCATAAACGAGAGCCACTCTGGACCCTGGACCCGACTGTATTGCGGTGTGGAATTCCACCCTCTTCCCCCTGGACCAGGCCCCTCTGTCCATTGCAGGAGCTCCCTGCTCTCCTTCCGGTGGCACAAATGGCTTGGCCCAAGGCACCAGGGAGGGAATGGACATGAATGCCACTCCATCCTAACTCCATATTAATATCCATACTGTTTCCTCCTTGCTTATTTGACCCCTAGGACAATGGTTAAGTGTTTGTCCCTCATGATTCTTGACCAATGTCTCTTTTGCTTTTATGTCCACTGAGAGCATCTGCACCAAAGACAAATTCCCTGTGTGTCCATTCACAATTGGCCAATAAAAGGATTCTGTTAAAAAAACAAAACAAAGCAAAGGATGAAAAGTGACCATGGGCCCCATGGATCACTTCCGTGGGCCCTTGGTCTCTCCCAGAGCCTAAGATCCGTCTGGTGGGTGTTGATATCTCAGCCCAGGAAAAGAGCCAGGAGGCCGGCTGAGCAAGTATGGCAGGAATGCCGAAGACCCACGTCCACCCTAATTCTGCCAAGATTCCTGGCAAGACCTTTTGGAGAGAACTGACCGGACTCTCCCAGTGGGGAGTGGCAAGCTATGACTCAGCCCCAGGAGGGAGAAGGAGTCCAGAGGATCCGGTCAGCCCTGGAACCAGCGCCACTGAGGCCAGGGAAGCAGGTGTCGGTCGCCTGGAGGAAGGGAGGGGGGGCCTGAATTCAGGGCCTCCTGAGAAGCGGACAGTGAAGCCAAGGGGGGCAACTAGGAGACTGCAAGTCTGGACAGCTGCTTCCCGGAGGGATCCATCCCAGGCAAATCTGACCGGAGCCCAGGGAGAGAAAAGGAAAGGGGGGGGAGAATGCAGAATTCCCCTCCCCATGGTCACCTGCAGGGGTCTTCAGCCTTTCTCACCTATGAAGCCCCCTCAGTGCAGCTCCACCGCTGGGCCACCTGGGGCCTTCTCCACTTTAGCCCAGGGACCTGCTGAGAGAGAGAGGGGGGGGGGCAGCCACCCACCGGGGGGATGGGGAGAGGGGGGGAGGCCGCAGCCCTGTGGTCATTGTGCCCTCTGACCAATTCGGAGCTTCTTCTCCCTCAGGGTGAAGCCAGCTAGGCCTCCCGTGGGGCCTCCATAACCTGAGGGGAGAACTCCGAGGGCGGCTGCTGCTGCTTAAGGGGGGAGGACCCACAAGTAGCCCCCCCAAAGGAGACCACTGGGGCCCCCTCGGCCTCCCCCCCCGTGGACGGCCCCCTTGAGGCCTGCGCCTGAACTGCCGCCCCGGGGTCTCCTTCGCCTTCGCCCCCCTCGCGTCGGAAGGTCACGGCCACGGCTGAGGCGGGAATCCCCCCCCGCCCTTCCCGGCCCGAGCCCCCCGAGAGACTCCCCCGCCACCCCGGGGAGGCCCCGTCCTGTCCCGCCGGCCCGGCTGCTTGGGCTGAGGGCTGCGCCGGCGCTCCTCGTCCTCCTGCGGGGCCCGGGCGGGGCGGGGGGCGCTGCCGGCGTCCGGGCACGTGGCTGGGCGGGGGGGCAGGAGGGCGGGGCGAGCGGGGGGGGAGGGGGAGGCAGCCCCGAGCGCTTCCCGGCAGGTCCTGGCGAGCGGCGGCGCCTCCGTCTCCTCATCCTCCGTCTCCTCCTGCGCGGCGGCGGCGGGAGCGGGTGGCGAGGGCGGCCGCCTTTCCTGCGCT